>NW_027551776.1:696859-1045288 GCF_045843805.1 Urocitellus parryii
TATTTATTGTACTACCAACAAAAAATATTCCTACAGGAGTATTTTGGCAAGAAGGTCCATTATTATGGATACATTTATCTTATTCTCCTAACACTATTCTTACTAGGTATCCTGAGGCTGTAGGACAATTAATACTCAAAGGAATAAAAGCAGCAAAGGCAGTGTTTGGAATTTCTCCTAATAAAATTATTACTCCATATACTATGAATCAAATTGATGAATTAGCTAATGAATTAAATACTTGGGCAATACATGTGCAAATCTAATGTTTCATTTGATAACCACTTACCATCTAATCCTTTATTGTCTTTTTGGTCATTGCATCCTGTAATTTTTCCAAAAATGACAAGAAAAACACCTATCATGGATGCTCCAAATATATTCACTGATGGGTCAAATAATGGTACAGCAGCAATAGTTACACCTGATCGAACTTTTACATTTTTAGTACCCAAACAATCAGCTCAAAAGGTAGAGCTTAATGCAGTATTATAAACTTTTGTGATATTTAAAGATTCTGTATTTAATTTATTTTCTGATAGTCAGTATATAGTTAATGCTATAGTATCCCTTGAAGATGCTGGTAGAATTTCCCCTTCTTCTACTGTTTTCTCTTTGTTTTCCACTATACAAAGTTTAATCTGGGGCAGAAAAGATCCATTCTTTATAGGACATATCAGGGCACATATAGGATTGCCTGGAGCCCTTAGTTTGGGCAATGATTTAGCAGATAAAACTACACATGACGTACATATTTTCTCTATACTAGAAGAAGCTATAAATTTTCATAAAAGGTTCCATGTCAATGCTAATACTTTACAAAAGCGTTTTAAAATAACTAAGGAGCAAGCTAGACAAATAATAAAACAATGTCAAAATTGTGTGACCTTTTTACCACAAGTTAATCTTGGAGTCAATCCTAGAGGATTGATACCTAACCATATTTGGCAGATGGACGTCACACACTTGCCAGAATTTGGAAAATTAAAATATTTGCATGTTACAGTTGATACTTCTTCTGGATTTTTGATGGGCTCCCTTCATGCCGGAGAAAAAACTAAAGATGTTATAGCTCATTGCTTACAAAATTTTGCCACTGTGGGCATTCCAAAACAGTTAAAAACAGATAATGCCCCTGGTTATACATCTACTTCTTTTAAACAATTCTGTTCATCATTTGGCATTACTCATATAACAGGAATCCCATACAATCCACAGGGACAAGGCATAGTTGAAAGAGCTCATCAAACTATTAAAATGTACTTATTAAAGCAAAAAGACGGAATTGGGAAGGGGTATATATTCCCCAAAGATAAACTTAAAATAATCCTTTTTACTCTAAACTTTTTAAATTTGGATTCATCAGGACTTAGTGCTGCAGAAAGGCATATGTGTCCAAAAAATGTACATAAGCCCAAGGTACTTTGGAAAGATATTCTAACAGGACAATGGAAAGGTCCTGATCCAGTAATTGTCTGGAGTCAGGGGTCTCTTTGTGTGTTTCCACAGGAAGAACAGCAGCCGATTTGGATTCCAGAGAGATTAACCAAGGTCCTGACCCAGTGATTGTCTGGAGTCGGGGGCCTGTTTATATGTTTCCACAGGAAGAACAGCATCCGATTTGGATTCCGGAGAGATTAACTAAAATCCTGACCCAGTGATTGTCTGGAGTCGGGGGTCTGTTTGTGTGTTTCCACAGGGAAAACAGCAGCCAATTTGGATTCCAGAGAGATTAACTAAAGCGAATTCTACAGTCCAAAGAGAAGATGATTTGGCTCAAATCAATAACAGCTGATATCCAAAACTCCAATTTGGCTATCCTTACATCTGTGACAGAACCAGGATGCTTTTTTCAATATCTGTTTTATTATTGCCTTTTCCCATATCATGAAGTTCTATTTTGTTTTTTGAGCTCATACAGACCTAGGTTAATGTTTTGCTGATCAGTTCTATTTGTTTTCTTTTTTGACTATTGAGTTTTTAAACATTGCAATGGAGATTTCACCTGTAAAAAGTTATAAGGCCTTTACTATTATTTTATGTGTTGTATGTATTATATTATGTGTGCACACTTGTGTTTTGTGTTATATGTTTGAATGTACATATGTCCATATATCATATATGATGAGCGCTCATAAAAAAAAAATGGATCCAAATTTTTTTTTTTATTCACGTGATTTAAATGGTTTAATTTAAATTGGGTAAATAACTGTTAAGAATTATTTTAATATGTAAACAAAAAAGAAGGTTAACAGATCTGTTTGTTTACTTTCACCTGTCCTTTTCATTATATTTAATAATTCTTTTCAAGATAATGTAAATTGTTAAGAAAATTGTTTTCTTTTAGTGCCTTCTGGAAAATTGTTAAGAAAATTGTTTTCTTTTAGTGCCTTCTGGAATGTTACACAATGTTTTCTTTAGCCATTATTGCCAGAATTTCTATCTTCATCCCAGTGCCAGTGAAGAATTGTTAAGAAAATTGTTTTCTTTTAGTACCTTCTAGAATGTTATATAATTTTTTCTTTAGCCATTATTGCCAGAATTCCTATCTTCATCCCTGTGCTGGTGAAGACAAAGATAAAACTAATCTACAGTTTCTGCAATAGCCATCACTGAACCGCTTACAGAACTTGCCTAAACTATGTGTCACTTGTATGCATTGTAAACTCACTTGTATGCATTGTGAACTATCTGTTGGTGCAGCGACTTGTGGTAGTGTTGGAGTATTGATTTGGTATATCTTCCTCCCTTCTGCTTGTAATGATCGTTCAGCTATTTGGGGGCCAACAGAGGTGAGGCAAAGAACCTCACCCCCCCGCTGGTACCTCTCCACAGGTGTGGCTGTATACTGGACCGGTAGTCAATGACGGGTAAGATCCAATTACAATGGTACCAACCTAAGACAGGAGGCTGATGCCCTGAGGTCAGCTCATCCGAAGACGGGTAAGGACCATATGTAGTATTGGACAACCTAAGGCAAGCACGGTCCCTAAGCCACATGCTTGTTGTTTAAACAGAGAGGGGGAGATGTTGAGAGCCACAGCCAAAGGGGCCCCAGCAAACTTCCAGCTGCCAGCAAACTTCCAGCTGCCGGCTGATGATTGGCTCACAGTGGCCCCAGCAACATCTAGCTGATTGGCTCCTCTGCGGTCATGTTCATTGGGCTGTTTCCCTGCCCTTCAGACTGCCAGCTGATGATTGGCTCACAGCGGCCCCAGCAACATCTAGCTGATTGGCTCCTCTGCGGTCATGTTCATTGGGCTGTTTCCCTGCCCTTCAGACTACGGAACTGCTCATTGGGGGACTTCTTTGGCTCCGCCCACGCGACCTAGCCAATGGGCCTCAAGAGCAGGAGGATTGGGGGAGGTGGTTGTTGGGGTGTGAGGGAGAGGCTTGTGGAAGCCGGTGGTGGCAGTTGGGCTCTGAGGGTTTTTCCTGAGGAGCTGTTTTGTTTGGCGTTTGTAGTTTTAAAAATAAAGTTTGTTTCTTTTGACAAGTGGCTCCTGAATTGTGCCCAGCCAGACTGCGGCATATAAATATGAGTTACTGGTGACACTGGTCGTCTCTTCCCATTCCAAGAAGTTCAGCTGGGAGATGATCTCTATGTTGGCAAAGAGAGTCCCATAGCTTTCTTAGTCACCCAACATGATGGCAACTGACATATCAAACCAAAACTCAAAGCATGATTTTCATAAACATGCTAAAGAATCAGCTTAAGACACATTTTTTTTATCTTTGGAGCAACCATTAATAAAATAACTAAAATTCATAATAAAAATTCAAGACTGGAATTTAAATTGATAAATCATAATATACTTATTTGCAATAAAAACAGAGTCAAAAAGGAAAAGAGGGTCAAAAAATATAAGAGATACAAAGAAAACAAATGCTAAATAGCATCTTTAAATCCAAACAAAACAATACTTACATTAAATGTAGTTAAAAAAAAGACAAAGATTATCAGACTACATGAAAAGCAATACACATTTATATGCTAACTATAAGCCACATTTAGATTCAATGCACAGTAGTATGAAGTAAAAAGATGAAAATAAATATACCATACAAACAATAGCCATAAGAGAACACAGTGGCTTTATTAATATCAGAGAAAATGACTTTAAGATTGGAAATACTATTTGACAAAGAGTGGGTAAACACATGTGGAATGTATAATTTTAAATGTATATGCATCTACCAATAGGACCCCAAGAAATGCAAAAGAAAGGCTAACAAAATGAAGAAGAGAATAGATATTTCAAAAATCATTGTAAAAGTTTTTTTTTTTTTTTTTTCTAATGGTCTATGCCTATGTTGCCCAGGCTGGCCTCAAACACCCAGACTCAAGTGATTCTAGTTGCCTCAACCTCCCAAGTAGCTAGGACTATTGTCCTAAACCACCACACCCAGCTCCACTGCTAAATATTTTATACCCACTCTCAATAATTGAGAAAACCACAAGGCAGAAAATTAAAATGAATAAAAAGGATTGAACAACAGTATTAATAAATTTTATTCAGCAAAAATTATAGGACATGCCATTTAATCACTGCCAAATGTACATTTTTTTTCAATAGCATCCAGTCTATTATGCAGAATAGATCTTATGCAAGTTTTTTTTTTTAAGACTGCTGTTTAAAAATACTGAAGTCAAACAAAGAAATTTCTTTAAGCACAATGAAACTAAATTAGAAATCAATGATGAGGAATTTGGAAGTCCTCATGTATATGGAAAGTTTTTAAAAAATTTACAAACTTCTAAATAACCCATGGATCAAAGAACACAAAAAGAAAGAAAATGTTGGAAATGAGAGGAAGCAACATAACATGAAAATGGAAGCTAAATAAATGAATAACTTCAAATGCCTCTATGAGCAAAGAAGAAAAGAAAGTCTCAGTCAATAACTGAAGCTTCTTAATTCTTGGAAAAGAGCAGAGTGAAGCTAGGCAGAAACCCCCTACTCCTCAGGCAGCCTGAAATCAAAGTAGTGAACAGACATCAGACCAGTGGGTGACAGAGAAGACTATAAAACTCAATATTGAATAGTCTGAGACTTGGAGGGGCTTGGAATATGGTTGCTTCAACAAAAAATAAGGGGAAAATTCATTGATCCCAAATCCTGACCAGGGAGGGGTCAGGGATAACAAAGGGAGAAAGAGGGAGAGACAAAGTCTTAAAGGTTTCTTTGTGAACCGCAGTTGTAGGAAAGGCAAACCAAGCTAAAATGGGCCAGGAGTGTCAAAAACAGGGAAGATCACACCATCCAGCTCAAATTATTGACAGAAAACTGCACCCATCAGGGTAGTCATATTGTAGTGATCAGAGCCATACAAGCCCCCCCCCATAAGAAATTAAATCTACATAACTTCTATCTACAGAAAGTAACAAATAAAGCCATAAGAAATACCTCTGAAATAGGCTATTCCAGTAATCCTTGTAGAAGGATCTCTGACAGCTAAAGTTTGCTAAAATCCCCACCCCCACTATGGACAAGGGGAGAGGTAGAATTGATTAGATAACAAGTAATTCATGGGGAGTGTTGCACCTGAAAATTACCCCAGCGCACCTGTGCTGCCCACCTCACAGCCACTTTCTGTGGGAGCACAAGTGGCCCAACTGATAACCTGCCTGGGGTCAGGTTATGTCCATGTGATATGTGATAGCCAGGACAAAGGCTCCTATAGCACAATAGTTACCAAATACTGCACAGAAGACCTGCATACACAGGCCACACAGCCACAGACAGCTGCCAGGCATTCAGACACTGGACATTGTCAAGCACCCTGGGCAGATATAGGGTAGGAGCTCAGCAATCTACAGCAGCTAGGAACAGCCGTTCACCCTGCACCCTCACACCCAGCAGAAACAGCCAGCAGATGCTGTGGCTAACTGAATACACACAGACTTGGGACTGTGGGCTGTCTAACTAGCACTAGCACTGTCTCAGGAACCATAGCAACCAGAATAGAGAATCCTGTGCCCCAGTAGCACAGAGTACTTCTCTGAGGGTCTACAGTCATGACTCAGGGCTGACAGTAGACACAAAGCACATTTAAATGCAAGGATACATGAAAAATATTTCCTGGAGGCAAAAAGAAACCAGCACAACCCAAGCAGCTATCAAAGACACTTGCATAGGCAACAGAGTGCACCCCCAAAAGTGGTCTTACTGAGAAGTGTTCCACAGAAACTAGCCTATCTACCAACCTGTGTCAGTGGGAACAGTAGCCCTGCATCTCTCCCAGGATACCCAAGACCATTTCGGCCAGACCCCAACATCTCTGCTTCAGATCACAACATACCCCACACAAAAATATATATTGGTGAGCCCACATCAGATTTGACAGCTTTTCTTTAGGAAGGAACACAGGACTGCTTGCCCAAACAAGGATACACCTGGAAGCTAAGTCTCAGAAAGTTAGGGGCTCTCTCCTTTGACCCACCAGAAAGCTGGACATACCAAAGGCTGGAGGGAGTCTTGACAATATAATAAATATTTGCTTTATGTAAATGTGATGATCAAATGAGATTTGCCCACTTGCATTCACTGCTGGTTTACAGCTGAGAATCAAAAAATCACATGATCACTTTAGCAGAAGTGGAAAAGATATTTAACAATATCCATGACTCATTTTTATTTAAAAACATAACTTTAAACAAAAGTCTCTTAACCTGATTATTTAAGGGAAATACGAAATCTACAGGAAAATCATACTTGGTGGTGAAAGATAGTATTTCAACAAGATGGGGATAATTACTCTGCCCCTTCTTTTCAGCAGGAAACTTCAGGTTCTAGCTAATACTGGAGGGGTGGGGAGCCAGCATGAACAAAATATGCTCAGACAGGAAAGAAATAAGTAGAGATGATTTTATTTGCAGATTATATGCTCTTAGAAAATTCTCAGGGACTTATAAAAGTAGTTCTAAAACTAATACAAAAAATCAGTAATATCGCAGGACATGTGATCAATGTGCAAAAACCAATAGTATAGGGGCTGGGGTTGTTGCTTAGCAGTAGAGTGCTTGCTTTACATGTGCATGATACTGGGCTCCATCTGCAGCACCACATAAAAATAAATAAACAAAGATATTGTGTCCATCTACAACAACAACAACAAAAAAGAAAACCAATAGTATATATACTATAAAATTGTATACAATCTTTTATGCTAGCAACAAATGATTCAAAATTAAAATTGAGAAAATAATTCAGTTCATGTGGAATAATAAAGAGTACATATAGCAAAATAAATGAAAGATAAGTTGGCAGCTACAAAGCATCACTTAGAGATACTAAAATAACATCTAAATAAATACACATTTTAAGTTCATGATTGAAAAGTTCAATATCACAGTGACAAGTCTCCCTCATTTATCTATATATTCAATGCAATCCTTTCAAAATTTCATCACATTTACTGTGAGAATATATATGGTGGTCCTAAAGTGCATCTGAAAATGCAAAAAAAAAAAAACACCCTAGAATATAAAAAAATTTATTGAAGAAATAGAAAAAATTTGGAAAATTTATATGATTTCAAAATTCATTATAAAGCTACATATTGATGAATATAGTTAAATTTTACATTTATGAAAATTGTTTTTTTACACAGGTGCTAAGATTATTCAATGAGGAAAGCATTCTGATTTCAATAGTTGATGCTGAAACAACTGGATATAAACAGGTACAAAATGAATTTACTTCACACAATATACAACATTAACTCAAAATAGGCATAAAAGTAAAATCTAAAACTTTGACACTGCCAGAGAAAAGTGTAAGAGAAAAACTTTGTGACCTGAAGTTATGTAAAGATTTCTTATATATAACACCAAAAAGCATTATACATGCAAGGAAAACTTGATAAATTGGACTTCATCAAAATTTTTAAAAAAACTATTATGCTATATACAATCAATTAAGAACATAAAAATACAAACTGCAGACTGGGAGAGAACATTTGAATAAATATTTCATCAAAGAAGATACATAAGTGTATAATAAGTATACAATGATGTTAGATAGTATTAATAATTAGAGAAATGCAAATTAAAACTACAAAGAGGGCTGGGGATGTGGCTCAAGCGGTAGTGCACTCTCCTGGCAAGCATGCAGCCCAGGTTTGATCCTCAGCACTACATACAAACAAAGATGTTGTGTCTGCCAAAAAAACTTAAAAAAATAAATGAATATTAAAAATCTCTCTCTCTCTCTCTCTCTCTCTCTCTCTCTCTCTCTCTCTCTCTCTTAAAAAAAATCTACAAAGAGATACCAATACACATCCATTAGGAGACCAAGAATACCAAGTATTCCCAAGAATGTGAAGAACCTTGAAACTTTATACATTGCTGGTAAAAATATAAAATGGAATATCCATTTTGAAAAACAATTTCTTAGAGTTTAATCACAAGATTCAACTATTCTACATCTAAGTGTTTACTACAGATAAATGAAAGCATATATTCACACAAAGTCATGTATTCGAATTTTCGTTGCAGTGATTAATATTTCTGAAAGACCCAAGCTAAAAACAATCTACATGTCTGTCAGGTACTGAGTGGGAACACAAATGTGATGTGTCCTTTTGATAGAATATTATTCTGTAATTAAAGGGAAAGAACTACTGAAACAAAAACATTTTGTTGAGCGAACGATATATGTTAAAGGCCATTATTCTAAGATTCCATTCATATGGTATGTCAATGAAAGTCAAGTTTACAGATGTAGAAAGAAGACCAGCTGTAACCTAGGACTAAAAGCGGGAGTAAGAATTAATTGCCAACAGGCACATGGAATTTAAAAAATTTTTTTTTTTTTTTAGAGAGAGAGAGAGAGAGAGAGTTTTTTAATATTTATTTTTTAGTTTTCGGTGGACACAACATCTTTGTTTTTATGTGGTGCTGAGGATCGAACCCAGTGCCCCGCACATGCCAGGTGAGCACGTTAACCACTTGAGCCACATCCCCAACCCTTAATTTGTTTTAATTAGTTACACATGACAGTACAATGATCTTGACATATCATACATTTGAATCTGATGGGGTATAATTTCTCATTTTTCTGAGTGTACAGGTTGCAGAATCACATTGGTCATGCAGTCACGTATATACATACAGCAAAAATAATGTCTATTCTATGACACATTTCTTTTTTTTCCTTTTCCTCACTTCATCATACATGTATTCTGTATAATGATGAGGGTTTCCTTCTATCTTCCATGCAATTCCCCTTCTCCCTCCCATTCCCTCCCACTTTTCTTCCCTATCTAGAGGTAATCTTCTCATGCTCTTCCTCCCTACCCCATTTTGAGTCACCCCCCCCTTATATCAGAGAAGACATTCAGTATTTGTTTTTAGTGATTGACTAACTTCACTTAGCATAATCTGCTCTAATGTCATCCATTTCCCTGCAAATGCCATGATTTTGTTATTTTTTAGTGCTGAGTAATATTCCATTGTGCATAAATGCCACATGTTTTTTATCCATTCATCCATTGAAGGGCGTCTAGGTTGGTTCCACAATCTAGCTATTATGAATTGTGCTGCTATAAACATTGATGTGGCTGTGTCCCTGTAGTATGCTGTTTTTAGGTCTTTTGGGTATAGTCCGAGAAGAGGAATAGCTGGATCAAATGATGGTTCCATTCCCAGCTTTTCAAGAAATCTCAATACTACTTTCGAAATTGGCTGCACCAATTTTCAGTCCCACCAGCAATGTATGAGTGTACCTTTTTTCCCTCACATCCTCGCCAGCACTTATTGTTGTTTGACTTCATAATGGCTGCCATAGTTACTGGAATGAGATGGTATCTTAGAGTAATTTTAATTTGCATTTCTCTGATTGCTAGAGATGATGAGCATTTTTTCGTGTATTTGTTGATTGATTGTATATCCTGAAAAGTGTCTGTTCAGGTCCTTGGCCCATTTGTTGATTGGGTTATTTGTTTTTTTGTTATTTAACTTTTTGAGTTTTTTGTATACACACAGGGAAATTTCAAGGTGATGAAAATGTTATAAAACTGCATTGTGCTGTTGGTTGAACAACCCCATAAATTCACCATTATCATTTTAACTTATATAGTTGATGAATTTTGTGAGACATCCATTTTATATTATTAAAGATGTTCAAATTATTAATGAAAAAATCTCATAAACAGTCTATGTTGATTTATAGTTTTTTGTTTTATTATTGATTTATAGATTTATTATTGTTTTGTTTTATTATTGATTATAGATTTATTATTGTTTTGTTATATTATTTTGCACATTTTGCAGACTTTATTTGGGATATGTTATGGTTTGGACATGAAGAGTATCCCAAAATTTCCTGTTAATTCAAGAACATTCAGATGTGAAATGATTAGATTTTGAGAGATGTAACCTAATCTGTCCAACCTAGTTTGAATGGACTGGCTGGGGATAAATGTAGGCAGGTGGGACTTGGCTGGAAAAGGTGAGTTACTGGGGGTATACCCTGGAAGGGTGTATTTTCCCTGTGGCCCCTTTACCACTCCTTTTCCCTGTCTACTTACTGACACCGCCATGAACTCAGCAGCTTTCCTCTGGGGCATGCTTCCCCCAACTCTGTCTCACAGTGGGCCCAGAGCAAAGGAGTCCACCATCTATGGACTGAGACCTCAAGAACTATGAGCCCCAAATAAACTTTTCCTCCTCCAAGTTGTTCTGGTCAGGAATTTTGGTCACAGTGATGGAAAAGCTAACTAAAACAGAGTATGTTTTGACATCAGATAGTGTGAAACTCAAGCTCTGTTCTTTTTGCCCAAGACTAATTTGACCATTCAAAGTCTTTTGTGGTTTCATGAGAATTTTGTGATTTATTTCTTTTGCAGACTTTTAGTGGGTAAAATCATTTCCACTTTGTTTATAAAAAAATATTTCACTTCACTAGAGTCCACCTGGTTCTGAGAACTCTTTTTCTCTAAAAGACTGGCTGATTCATTCATGCCAGGCATCATGCCTTCAGTTAGCTTCTGACAAGTGGCTTCTTTTGTTAGACAATTATTCTGGAAAAAAAAACCTTGAGTAATAATTCTTAGAAACATGGTGTTTTTAAGTTTTATTTGTTCCCATATCGAAGTCACTGCAGAACTGTTTGTAATAAAGCAATCCATAAACAAACAAACTAACAAACAAATCCTGACTGATTTGCCCTACATTTATCGTCTCTCTAAGTCATGTGGCACAATAATTATTTAGTGCTTGTTTTTGTGTTTTCTAGATTGACCTCGTAAAGATTCTTCTGTAACATGCTTTATTCTTATTCTCCAGCTATTCTTAACTGAATATTCTACATAGGTTGGCACTAGGTAAACAATTTTTATTCATTGATTCATTCTCGAGACTTCATGAATATTTGGAAATGGATAAAGGGATCATTACAGAACTGGAGATCTCTGTAAGAATTCATCCTTTTTAAAAATGAAATTCCTCCTCCAGGCAAATCAGATTTTAAAGCAGAACGAAGGTACTTCTGACACTGATTCCAGTCCTGGGTACCTGTTGGTCTGGATTAAGGAAGTGCCATTTAACTAATAGAGCTATTTGTTTAGCTTACATCTGAATTGTTTTGCAACTTGATAACTTCAAGGTAGGTTGAAAAACAGAAGTGGATTATATCAACAGAGTCTAAACCCTTTCTTCATTTAAGAGCTCAGTGATTTGGGAAGACTTTGAACTCATTTGTTATATTCCTCAGAGCAGTGAGGAAGAAGGGAATGGAGAGGATTGATGGCTTCTGAATCCCCATTAAATCTAGAAAGTCATCAGACACTTCTATTGCCAGATTGTTAGGTTATGTAGTGAAATTTACCATGTCTAAATCTGCACTGCTAATATTAAGGTTTTTTTCTGATATTGGATAGAAACAAGGAGACTAATTTTATAAAATCCAAATGAGGGACATTAGAACTACCCTTGGGAAGTCACCTAGTCAACTACATAAGAGTTTCTGGAGGTGGCAACCAAATATCAATATCACTTAAAGTCTTCCCAGATTCCTGCAGCATGTTGTCAAATTTATGAGCAAATCCTTAGGAATACAAATTTTGTTTCTATTCTTCCTTATTTATAACTTCCTTGGCAAAAGCAGTGACAGAGTAAAAACATTGACATGTTTTGACATGTTGTGAAGTCCAAAAATGCATTTGCTCAAAAAGACAAGAATTCCCTGAGTGTTTTGTTGCTGTTGTGTGTGTATGTGTGTGTGTGTGTGTGTGTGTGTGTTACTAGGGATTGAACCCAGGACATTGTACAGGCAAGGCAAACACTCTATCAACGGAGCTATATCTCCAGCTCAAGAATTCCCTGACTTTTAAAGCAAATTGATACTATATACAGCTTTTATGAATATTACCTAAAATAAAAGAAGACAAAAAATAATTAAAGATGCATGAAAGACTTAAGAAATGTAAATCTCAAAAGTATTAACATAAAATAAAGCAATCATCAGTTGGTAAACTTAAAAAAATCATTTTTTATTCAGGAAAGAAACAATGGAAAATGAATATACAAATCACAAACTTTTATTCACAGTCTCACATATCAGCAAAATAAATAAAATTGGAAGACCACTAAAAAATAGAAAATGATGCTGACAGAAGCATCATTTCTACAGAAATATGTAACATATTTTGTTCAGTTCTACAGTTTTACACTCTTTCTACTTGACAAACATGAATGTTATATAATGAGTATATGTATTATCTTTTTCTAACTCTATTTCAATAATCCTGGGAGATGAATGTAACATATTCGTGAACTAATAGGAGAAATATATAAAGAAAAGATTTAAATTTCAAAACCTCTCTGACTTTTTTTAAAGTTAATAGAGTGAGAAGTTTACACCAGTGCAGAGTATAAATTGTTTTTTTTTTTTTTAAATAATTGCCTTTTCTGAGATTTCTGTACATGCAGTTCTCACCATGGACTTCGACACTGACAAGCTCTCATTGGATCTTTATTTTTCTTGAGCCTTTATTAGTCACTGTATAGAATAAAACATCATTTACACTGAATAAAATGCCCACAATCATCCTTCAGTTGGGATTTTTAAAATCCACTTCAATCAGTCTCACTAAAGAAAGCTTCAGATCATAGACAAGTGATTGATGGGAGCTGTAATATTCTCTGCATAATGTTTGCTCTTAGTATAATAATCTTGATAAAGCCATTTACATAGCTGAGAGAGAAAGGGTAAATCATTATGGAAATTCCATTCTGTTATTATAAAGCAATTGGAAACAAGAACACAAAGTCTCAAATTTATTTTAAAATAAAACCAAATACTGCTACACTTACTTGGATGGCAGGGCATGATAATAATTTTCTCCTCTATTCTGATATACTTTACTCTCTCTTGCTAGTGCATTTTTTTTATTATATATTCCTGAAGATAGGTATATCTTCAATAGGCAGCAAAAAAATATGTCAAAAAATTTGTTCAAGATTTCATAAGCTACCTAGAAAACTTTGGGGAAGTAAAGCCCAGTGACAGAGACAGTGTAACAGGGAAAATTCATTGCTCCGTTGGTGTTGAACAAGATCCTTCTATACAGACAACATGATAATTGTGACTTCTTCTGTCTGAAAAATCCAGCATTTTCTTTTGACCTAAAGAGCTTGCATGAAGAGCAATGGGAGAACTCTTCAGGCAGAAAGAGCTCAAATGAAGGGTCATAGGATCTAAAGAGCTCAAGTGAAGGGTCATAGGATCTCTCTAGGTCATGGGAATAGGTGTTGGGGGATGGAGAGCTCCAACTCTGCATCCAGAAACTCCAAGCCTGGAACAGCTGCCTTGGAATCCTGTCAGCTTCAGTTGTGAATAAATGTACAATCTATCCCAGGTGCCTTGTGGGAAGGCAGTTCCAGGGATATTCCGAGAAACATCTGTCTTAGCAAAATATCTTGGGTCCTAAGGACCCTAAAAGTGCAGAATCAGCTCTCATGAGTGTCCTTCACAGGCTACAAGCTGTTCCAGCCTCTGTGGGGAGCCTTTTTTTTTCCATGCCAGAATCCAACTCCAAGAATAAAGGGAAGGCACTGTGGCTGGCAGGCAGAAGAGTGGTCTCAATAAGCTTTCATTTATTTATGCCTAAGGGAGCCAACATTTAAGACAGATTGAAAAGGGAAGGGCCCTACCAGGTACAGAGGGATTTGGGGCAGGGCCCATGGGGCAGGGTAAAGTTTTCTGTGTTTGGGAAAATGAACAGCTCATGAACCAGGGCTGAATTTGTGTTTTACTATTTATACATCATTTAAAAGTCACAATTTTGTATATTTGGACTAGGTTATTTTTTTTAAATGCATTGATTAGATATAAAAATTAAACTATATTCCACACAGCAACTTACTTTTTTAAATTTGTTGTCCTATAGGCATCTTTCTCCACATTTATTCCATCCGCTTTTGACAAATTCTCAAGTGACTACAGGTGCCATCAGGACTTGGTGGACCCATAGGATGGATCTCCTTGCAAAAAAATATCTGTCCATATACTTTGTCACATATTTCTCTGTGCTTCATCTTAGGTGGCCTCTGAGTTTTAAAGATAAAGCAACATTGGTTCTCTTTGACTTTTGTTTAGTTCATTGAAAAACAAAAAATTAGGGACTAAGCAGAAAATTCTCAAAACATATTTCAAGAAACTTCTAAATCTATGCTGACTTTCCTACAAACGTTTTCTGCAAGTCTACTAATATTAATCAATCTTAATGATTTTGCTTGTTCCATGATGATGGAAAGTGATATCAATGCTAAGCTGGAAATCATTTGAAGAATTTTATTTATATATATATATATATATATATATATATATATATATATATATATATATACACACACACATATACATATATATATTATATATTTAGAACAGAGGCCAGGGAAAGTGTGAGGCATGCTGAATACAACAAGAATAGAAGGGGTAATAAACAGAAAGAATACCAAATTTAGATGAATGCCACAAAATAGCCCCAATTTCATTCTCACTAATCACTATACTGATTCTGCTTTAAAATATGTTCCTCTTATGCCTAGTCCACACTACAACTTATAGCTAGATGGCACTATTTTTTCTTTCATCTAAATTTTACACATCTCTCAGGTCATATTTAAATGATGCCTCTCTGTAAGCTTATTTCCAAAGTCCCACCAGTGGCTGTATCTCCTTGGCCTTTAGATACCTGTGTTGGCCACACATTATGAAGCGGGAGGGACCAGAGAACTACTCCCATATTTTTGCCTGCAGCAATTTAATTTATACTTCTTTATTAAACTTGCCCAGGAAAATAAGTGTTTTTGATCAATGATTGATTATTTCTCTTTCTCTTCCATACAACAATTCCAGTCCTTTCTTGATCTTTCAAAAAATAGCATGTACCTTGTCCTCAGTAGTATTTCTGTGTGATTTATCTCACCAATACTGCTAGCTCTACATGAACATTTAGGCTTGATTCTTAGACCTTTGTCTTCTCTAGTGCATAGATCCATACTAAGCACTCACTGAGTCTTCTGTAAATACTTGTATACCCTGCCAACTTAAAATTTCTCCCAAATCTCCTTTTATTCCACTAGTTGTAAAACACAATGCAAAATGCATATGACCCTCTTTTGGACTAGATATAATTAGTTAAAATGCCTTCTGTACAAACTATGGCACAGACTAGATGCAGGGTATATTGCACTGTAAAACCAGCACTCACCATGCAGGGGCTGGTAAAAATGCACCAGCCTGCACTGAGAGTCACACACTGCAATATCAGGTCAAAGTTGGTGGATGTTTTCTCCAACTGATCAGAGTCATTAAAATTCTCCCATCAGCTTGGAAACTCATGAAAAAGAAATCAATAACAAAGGGAAAAGAGAGGCAGATAGTACCCACCAGCGCTAATGTTTACTTGTTACACCCACACACTGAAATATTGAATGGATATGCCTTGTTAGGCTGCCAACCAAGGGCCAGGTGAACACCCTCCTTGGACTCAAATATTTGTTTTACAATATGTAATTTCACTTGCCTGAAATTTCTTCCATCCACTTGGGAAAATAGCAGTTACATCTCCATTAGGAAAAATGACTTTATTGACAAAAATAAATACAAATATATTTACCCAGTATATCGTGAGGTCTCACATATAGTTTGAAAGAGAATTTTGCCCAAATAAAATAACAGCCTTGTATTTACTTGTATAATTAAAACACGAATAGATCAATATCCCAGCAAGCTTCTTGACCTTCCTACACAAAGAGGTAAACCTGAAAAAAGTTCTCATGTTTGTTCATCTCAAAAAAGAATCAATGAATGGGCCAGCCACAGAATATGATGTTTTCATTGGCATTAAGATAACATTAGATGTTTGCTTTACTGGTTTTGTGACTGTCAGATGTTGGGCAGATTTTACAATGAAAGACTTCTTTTTAAAAATTTATTTATTCAATTTAATTAGGTATGTATGACAGCAAAATGTATTTTGATTCATTGTACACAATTGCAGCACAACTTTTCATTTCCCTTTTTGTACACAATGTAGCATCACACCACAGTGCAGTCATAAATGTACCTAGGATAAAAGACTTTTATTTAGATTATATTCAGCATCAGTCCAGCACTCTTCTGGTAATAATATGTAGCATCAAGAATACATTTCTGAACTGAAGAGGCACCCCCAATTAATGAATAACTTGATAATTTGCCAGTTGAGATATCAGCTTTTATAAAGAATAGTTTAAACTTAGGAGCCATCTGTGTCTACGAGTTGGCAGAGGTCAATATTAGGATTTCTGAATCAGAAGACAAGGGTTCCATCCTCCTGAGGCTTACACTTCATAGAAACCATCTTTGAGGAAGACTCTCCTGGATTGTAGGTGACATATGCATCTATGTCTTAAAGAAAGAGAGGAAATTTTTAAATTGAGCTATTTTTTGGTGTTAATGCTCTAAGAATGGAGAATCAGGGGCTTGTTATCAGATGTCCAATAGATTAAACAGCAAATTCTTGGTCAGCGTTGAACTTTGTGAGTCAGGACTCAAAGGGAGGCAGGATCCTCCCAGGAATGCAGCCTTGGACTAGAGAAGCCATGCTAGGGTTCTTCAACTTCTTGGTAAAGGGGTTCTGACAAAGTCAGTATGTGCAGAATTCTGCAGTTCTCTGACATCATGCCCTTGTGCTGGAACTCACCTCATTAGAACTCACCTCATTGAGGAAAAAAAAGAAACTCAGAAGGCATTATCACTTGCTGCTACATCCCTCTTTTTTTCAAGAATTGCCCCAGGAGAAGCTGTGACAGATACCCCCACCAAGTCTGCAACATGGACAGCCCTGTCCTGGAAGACACAGAGCCTGTTGTCCATCAGAGGCTGATGTGCCCGGATACAAATTGGAGTCATACCATGTTCTGTTCTTGTATCATTTTCATGTGCACCCTTGCTTCTCATTTTCTTGACTGCAGTCTCTTCAGAGAAAAATTTCCCACCTCTTTATACTTGTAGAAATTTTATGTTTAAGAAAAACAGAATACATTATCAGTAGCAGATTAAATAGGCCTGAGGAGACAGGTTACTTGGAGTCACTGCAGTCCACTGGAAAAGTGCCAGAAGACCATTATGGCTCCAGGAAAGAAGCACTAAATCAGAATATGGGCTCGTATCCACCTCCCTGTCTATTTCTGTGATGATTGCTGCTTGGGCTGAGCAGCCTGTTTCCAGCATAAGGCAGGCATTCAGAGAGTGTGCTTTGGCATATTAACAAATTAGTTTACTTTGCCGACACACTTTAAGGTTCTGGTAAAAACCTACAAATGGCAAGCCTGTTAATATGTGCAGAGTTTTTTTTTCTAGGAAAATTCTAATCAACCATGAGAAAAGGGTATAAAAGAAATTACCAACATGAGGAAAGCTACTGTGATTCTGGCAGAGTTTGTATGCCTTCATTGCACAAACTTACATATAAATCTGGATCACCCAATTTTCCTCAACTGTGCACCATGTCACTCCCCATGTGTTCCAGCTACTTAAAGCCAATTGTATTGCTTTTCTCCCTGTCTACTCATTTAAGGCCTGTGAAGCATGTGTAAGTGATAATCAAACACTTTCTGTGAATGCAAAGTGGATAAAAATAAAAACTCGCTATGTTTAAGTGGGAGATAAAGCATTAGTAAAGAAAAAAAGAGAACCCATTTTATTTAAAAAAAAGATAAAATCAAGGGTATGCATGGAAGCAAAGAGCAGAAGACTCTTAAGCAAGCCTAAAGAAATTGCACATTTGGGCCATTTAAGAACCAACCTAATCATTTCCTGGATTCTCTCCTTTGTTCTCCTTATCTCCTTATTCATTATGCAAAATAGAAGGTCACACTTCTAGGTTTTAAACAAAATCGAAACTTATTTCTGGTTGAGTAAAGTAACTTAACCTCAAGCCAAGAAGACACTACTCTCTCTGAGCAGATTCTGTGCTAACAGTACTGACTACCCAAAACCAAAGCAAAAGTGAAAAAAAAATAGAGATTATAATCTCTACATTTAAAGAATTGTTCTGAAAACTGAATTGTATTTGAGGTTTTTCAGGAATTGTATAAATCCTTCCTATATTCATAAGTTTTATGCATTTTTGAACATTTTGTTCATAATCAACTTTTATCTTAATTTCAAAGAATAATAGCTTTGAAGGAGCAAATGTAACCTGTTAGGTTCAAAATCCTTATTTCAGATAAAATTCTACATGAAAGCATTTTATAGAAATCAGATGACAGCAGCTCTACTCTGCCATGAACATAGTTTTGCTTCCCTTCCTCAACCTCTCAGGCAACTCACCCTCAGGCTCCAGGGTACATGAAAAGGGTAAAGTCACCACTGGGAGATAAAACCTGATATCTGGATTAGGCTTATTTTCTTCCCATCTGGATGACCTGAACCCAAATCTCTGCATGCCTTAATGGTAAAGTGAGAAGAGGGTCACAAAGCTCCATTAACTTCTCATGTTCTATTTTTAGTATTTTATTTTACTTTTTACTTTATTATACTTAAGTAGCTGTATAGCTTCTTTACTCTTCTAAAAGTATAAGAAGCACAAACTAAGCATTATGTACATATTTCTTAACAATTATAACATTTTATATGGCCATCATTTAGTGTAAAAAGTAATGTTTAAAAAAAGATTTTCTCCCATATTTTTATTTAAATTAGCAAAATTAATTTAATGAAATTCTAAACTTTTAAATCTCTCAGAGTTTGAAAGCTTTTAATCATAAGTTATAATATTTAATCTGACCAGAATCTTTCCCAAGGCTATAAGATGAAATACTCATGTGACTCATGATAAAAATAGGTCTATTTTTATCCAAACATCTCAGAAAAAAAAAGTAACTTCACCCACATTTTGTCTCCAAACCATTTTTTTTTTAAATTTTTATCCTTTCTAATAGTAATTTTAACAATTAAATGTTGGGGCTGGCGGCAAACCTTGAAGCAGTATTTCCAGATATTATTTATATTCTGGTTTTTGAGAAAATGGTAGATACCAAATAAGTAAGGGAATCCCAGGGCTTTGGACTTTCACATAGTCTAAAAAATGGTACTGAACCATCATCTACTTGGAAGCTATGAACTGAGTGTCTCTTACATTCTAGGCAGAAATCCAGGTGCAAGGTGGTTCATGCACCCTAGTGTGTATTCATACTAGCAGTTGATGTAGAGATTTCTGAATAAGATAAATGACACTTGGAAGTGTAAAGTGCTGAGATTAGGCAGCCATATTCCAGAGAAGCAAGTCAATACAAAATGAGTTGCAGTAAAATACTACGATTTAGAATTGTAGATTGTTCTTTTGAAAAGCTCTAATTCTCACAACCAAATGCTCCAATGCCTATTGATTTTCTTTCTCTTGAGAGCCATCAAACTCTGATGCAGTTCTAACCCCTGTGATTGAGGGAAAAGAAGATTGGGTTAGAAGAGAAAAAGGCTGTATTCATAGATCTAGGAAAGTTTCTTAGAAAGAGAGTCATTGAGCCAAAACTGTTAAAAGAGACTTATGACTCCTGAGAATGGGCTGCCTCAGTAGGCAGTTGTGCTCAGTTATTAGCTGAAAGTCATACACCAACTCAGCCTTGTACCCAGAGGTGTGGTAACTGGGGCTGTCTGAAGACTTACTTGAGTGGTATATTTCCAGAGCTGCCAAACTGGTCAAGTTCAAGCATTATATGAAGGACGAGGGAATATGATGATGGAGAGGGTCTTGAAGTATATTATAAATACTTCGATCATTTGGTTAAGCCAGAAAAAAATAAGAAGTATTTAAGAGATGATTAGGATTGAAATATCAGATGAAATGGGAATCTACGGATTCCTGCATGTCCAATTTCCATGGTTAAGAAGAGGAGAACATGGAACCAGAGTATTGAAAGAACAAATCTTGTCAGGGATCAAACAAAATAAACATGTTTTTCCTTTTCACTGCTTTTTAAAACTTTGTGTGTGGTGCCTTCCCTTTCCTTGAGTGCAAGCTTGGGCAAGTCCCATAAGCTTTTAGGATGCTACTACACAATAAAAAAATGTTCTTCTTGTCACATTTGGCCATGAGCAGACATCCAGGTGGCTTAACACTCACTGAAGCCCACCTCTCCTTTCACCACTCAGAACTGTCTGCCCCTCTATTTTTCTCCTTCTCTTTGTCATTTCTTTCTTCTTCACTCTCCTTCTCCTCTTCTCCCCTCCACTCTCTCCTTCTCTGTATTCCTTTCCCTCACCCTCCTTTTCTTCTTCCTCTTCCTTCTCCTTGTTCTCCCTCCTTCTCCTCTTCTCCATCTCTCTCTCCCACTCTTACTTTTCTTCCTCCTCCTCCTTCTTACTCTCCTTCTCACGCCCTCTCCAACAGTATTCACTGGATTTTCTTTCTGTCCTCAATAGCATGGGTGGGGCATAAGGAGAAAAATCGGGGAACCATGAAAATTGTAAAGTGGGGTGTGCCATATTGACCTCTGTGACACGGCTCTATGAGGTTAATGGATGCCAAGAGCAGACATTCTCTCTTCTGAAGAACATGATGAGTTTATTGGAGTTTCCCCACTGGAAACCTCCCACTATTGTTCCCAAAATGTAGCATAATAATAGGGCCCCTTGCTGTCTGATGTATCTCCACCACCATTTCTGCATCCAATAACAATATGTCTTTATCTTAAAAGACCTTGTCTTTACCCTAATTTTTTGTGATTCTCTTCAGGCAAAGTCCCTGAACTAAAGATGGAGGTGACACATTCTTGTGGTATTCCAGGTGGTATTCTTGGCCCCCTATCTGCAGTCTTGACGTAAGTGGAATCATCCCTCTTAGAGTGGCTGTATGATAGAGAGCTCTCACTTTCTCCAAAAAATCCCATTTTTCTTTGTTTATCTTTAATCTTTTCATGTCTTGAAGCAATGCAATAATACTGGATGAACCAAAGGTAAGAATGAATGTCTTGGAATGTGGGGGTTGAAGAAAGTCATAATGAAATGTCAATGAGGAAGAAATAATACTATTGAAGCTGTAAAGATCTTTCTTGCAGGAAAAGAGGGTATTTGACTATGTGTATACAGATGTAGAATACAAGTCACTCTTAAAAATTAAAACCTTGGACTAGAAGGGAAACCAAAGAAACAATTACCCAGACATGCTCTTTCCACCTACCAATCTCCTTCTCATAGCTCACACTAGCTGACTCCAGCTGAAAGTCAAAAGTGAAAGGTAGGGGATCTCTATTCAAGTATACCCAGTGTGACTTCTTTTCCATGGAGCCTGTCTCTGGTTCAGGGGGTCATATCTACTCTTCAGTCAACAGACCAAGGAATCAGAACATCTCTAATGTCATTCCCTCTCCACACATCACCCTTAGATCAGCCTGCCAGAACCTGCATGTCTAACACCAACTTCCAGACCCCACAGACTCCAGGAGAAATTGGTCATCTGTTCACAGTGTTCCCTTGAAGCAGCTTTCAGTCTCAGCTGTATGTGTTGGAGCGGGAGTGCAATCTGCACTCTCCACTCTGTACATTAGTCTGCAGCAAGTTGCAGTGTACTTAAGGATGGTAAGTCTAAGAGCTCCACAATTCTCACCCAAAGATCTCCTCTTTCCTGACTCCTTTGATCTCAACTCTTATCCAATATAACCATGCTGGTGATTATGCTGATCAGCCATGAAGTCCATCTTGTGCAGGGAAGTAAATACAGCCTATGGAGACTTAGAATGCAGGAATGTAGGAAAATACAAAAGCAGTTTAACTTGTGATTAAAAATAAGATATGGTAAGAAAAAAGGAGAGTCCGAATTTCTCTAAAATGTCACAACTTCAAGAAATTGCCTTACTAGAGAACTAGATTTTGTAATCAACTCATTTTGGCAGGATTATCTTATTTTTTCTTTATTCTACTACTCTTTTACATGCAGTATATCAGTTCTTTACAAGTAGTTAACCCAGAATGAACTAATTGTTAGTTTTTTGTGTCACATAACGTTTTTCACTCATTTTGTTGGGCTCAGAGCACTGCTTGCAGAAATATAAACAAGGTCCTATAGTTCTTGTTTAATCTACGTGATCACAAATGTCTCTGTATCATCAGGAAGAACCATTAACAACCCCTCAATGACTAAGAATCCATATTCCAGCAGTGCAGAGAAGCTTCTATGGAGGCTTTGGGCTCAATTAGAAAATAGTCTGCAGATATAATCTCCTGAGTAGGTGCAGACAAACACTTCACTGATGCAAAACCACAAACCTAATTATGTTATCTCCAGGCAAGAATCTAAAATTTTACAGTGCAGCTGTTTAAAGATTTAAAAACCCTTATCTCCCATTCAGAATTAGGAGAGTGGTAAGACTTTTAGCAATAAACATAATGAGCAACACATGTAATTTAGTGATCACCATGCCATACTGCGATATTTAACAAAAGTATTGTCACAATTTCCCCTGAAATTAACTCTTCTTCAATTTCACAGTAAAAATGCCAACTCTTAAAAAAAAAAAAAAACTTTCTGGACTTCCAAATTTTCTTATTCAAATTGTATTATAAAATCTCTTATAAAATTAAAAAATCATGGAATGCAACTAAATCTGATGTGCCCATTTGTACTGAAAGTAGAGTTCTTTCCTAAGCACAGTAGGTTCTTACGGGCAGTAGAAGGAGCAATGGTGAAGCAAAGCTGGCTAAACAATGCAGTGGTCACAGATTTCAGAATGGGAGGTACATGATATTGGAAAGGCAAGGTGGAGGGGAATAAAAAATTCTACCTCTGTCTCTGAAGCAGAACCCCCTGACTGGGGCTCCAGAATCCTGGCTGTGATCTTGAGCTGTCTATGGAAAGGGAAGAGATGACAGCAAACCTCTTTCCTGCCTACTGTGTGACTGGAAAAGCCATTCACCTTTTGGCCCTAATGGACAATCTCAGGTTGATAGTAAAGGGGAAACCAGATTCCTGGACTCATTCTAGTGTGGAGCTTAGCTCAATGCTAATACATATATTTATTTATTTATTGTTCTAGAACAGGGTTTAAGAGCAGCTCTGGAAGCAGTGTAGGTTTGCATCCCCAAATCTGCTAATTACTATGTTCTGTGGTGCATGGGCACATTCCCTAAATTCCCATTTGTGAAAGACCATAACATTAGTTCTTGCCTCATGGTTTTATTGGAGAATTAAATGGGTTCATATTTGGAAAATCCTTAAAATATTGTGAGGTGCACACACTATGTAGTAACTAAATGAACCAGTGAAAACCTAAATCCAGCCTCAGCAGATGAGGTTTGGAATGACAGGATAAGATGGAGATTGTCATGACTAGAACCTTGGGCTATCACCCTGGTGCTTGGTCTGGGCTGGTGTATTGAAGTATGATAGAGCTGACATTCTCACATTTCCTCATCTATGTAACAAACATCTATACGTGAGTAATATTTGTTAGGCATTGTATATGCACTTAAAATTATTAACACACTTAAATCCTCATAAACATCAGAAGGGCATAGGAACGTGGGAGAATGCCCCACAATAGCAACTTTGATTTGGCAATGAAATAATTATATTAGTTTCTATTGCTGTCATCACAGATTTAGCAGCTTCAAAAATACCCATTTTTTTTCAGAGTTTCTTCTGTGGGTCAGAAGTCCAAAACCAACCTGAATTAGCTGGATCCTGTGCTTTGGAATTTGTTAGCCAAAGCATGGTATCTACAGGGCTGCATTTCTTTTTAGAAGAAAGTCTGCCACAAGCTCAGGTAGGATATTGTCAGGATTCAGTTAGTCCTCACTTTTCCTGAACGTCCTACCTATATTTCAGATCTGACTTTCTCTTCTGTCTCTGCTCTCTGCTTTCAAGTGTGCATGTCATTTTGTAGGGACCAACTCATAACCCAGGGCCATCTATCAAGCATCTAAAAATTTCCTTTTGCGAAGTTTTATAACATAACCCATAGTGTGACCTCTTAAGAGAGTCTCTTCCATTGCCATGGGGAGAACACAATTGAAAATCAGAATTTCAGGAAAGTATAGTTAATATTAAGGATTATATATTGATCAAATTATAATAAAATAACCTTTATCCATGAATAGAAGGAACAAAATAAAACGGGGATTAAAAAACAACAGCTGGGGATGTGGCTCAAGCGGTAGCGCACTCGCCTGGCATGTGTGCGGCCCGGGTTCGATCCTCAGCACCACATACAAAGATGTTGTGTCCGCTGAAAACTAAAAATAAATATTAAAAAATTCTCTATCTCTCTCTCTATCTCTCTCTCTCTCTCTCTCTCTCTCTCTCTCTCTCTCTCTGTATCTCTCCTCTTTAAAAAAATAAAAATAAAAAATAAATTAAAAAAAAAAAACAGCAAAAAATCTCCATTGGTTTTGCTTTTTCTGAAGGAAAGAGTTATGAAATTCAAGTTTTCTTTTCACATTAATGGGAATAATTATGTGAGGAACTGTAATATTTTTACTTTTTTTCCTTCAGTTGTTTATCTTTCTACACTCTTACTCATAAGTGCTCCTTCCTTGGTAGGCCCTAGAGATGGACTTCTGTCTCCAAAAGCTCATGCCTTCTTGGGAGATAGAGGAGATAGACATGCAAATAAGTAAATGTAATACTGCCTTCCAAGGTTGAGGTTGAGGCATCTATGGGGTGGAGGATCTCCGATAAGAATGCCCAACCTCTGGAGCATGGCAGGAAATTCGACAATATGGCCTTAGTTTTTTGTATTGATTCAGATAGCATAAAGCAGGAGGTATGGAAGGGTCTTGGGATCTTGTAAGGGAGCAAATATATGTCTCTGGAAAAAGCTGCTTAGGATATCCCGACCCACTCCTTGGCTGGAGAAGAGAAAAGGGCCAATGACAAGCAGAGGAAAAGACTGCCAATGAACACAGAGGAGGGACCAGGCAGGGAGATTGTAACTATCGTAAAAGGGCACATGAAGCAATGTCGTATGGCACTGATCAGAGCCCTCTGAGGGCTGAATAAATGCTGGGGAAATGAGCTCAATATATTTATGTAGCACCATAAAGTTTGGGGCCTGGAGCCCAATGCCTAGGCCAATCTTTAGTATGCCTGATGCTAAACTAAGGGAGCTGGTACATCCTTTACCATCCTATCCTGTAATGGAAATTATTGTTTATTACATGCCATAGTATTGTTATCAATTTCAATTATGCATGCACCCCAATTCATTGAGATGTCTTTGTCAAGTGTATATAGTTTGCTATGTGTCAAAAGCACCTCAATAAAGTAGATAATAAAAAAGAAAACAAGTTGACTGAACTTTAGCCAGACCTTCCAGAGCATAGGTTTTTTTTTGTTGTTGTTGTTGTTGTTTGTTTGTTGTTTTTAGTTTTTAGTTTTTTTGGTGGACACAACATCTTTATTTTTATTTTTATGTGGTGCTGAGGATCGAACCCAGCGCCCTGCACATGCCAGGCAAGCGCACTACCACTTGAGCCACATCCCCAGCCCCCAGAGTATAGGTTTCTGAACAGAATAAATTTGACTATTATTATAATCTATGTGTACAATCCATAATGTAATTCATGATATTTGTAATTCTGAACTCATTAATATTTCTTCATTGTGCATTTTGTGTGTGTACATGTGTAATGGTAGTGAAAGTTGGCCAGTAAAAACAGAACTATTTTTCATAGGAAAGTATTCATGAGTCCCAAAATATATAATATAAAAGTCAAATTTTATTTTATAAATAAAAGTGAATGTGTTCAATAAAGACTAATTGTTTAATAAAGATACTTAACATTCTTTATTTTTATTGGAAATGGAAGACTGGCATTTTACAACTTGGAATGGCTTATTAAATTGTAATTTCTTGAATAGCAAAGTTGACGTATGCTAATGTTAACAGCCACAACCTACTCTGCTGGCTCCAAATTATGATTCAGAAGTTTTGAAAACTGAGAATACAAAGATGCTCCCTTGTTAAAGATTTATTAGTTACTCTAATGCAATGCAGACAATGCTAAACCAACATATGTGGCATGGGACACCAGAGTGTCCCATTTTCACCACAGGTGAGCAAGAGGACCATCCTACTACTGTGCTACATCTCAACAGTTTAGCCTTTCCGCATTTTCTGCACATCATCCTGATTCTTTCTAAAATGCCTGGCACATTTTCCAGGACAGTGATTCTCAAGCTTTATTTAGAGATTAGAATTCCAATGTCCAGATTGGGGTTCATGTCAATTACATCAGAGTTCTGGTGTATGGAGTGAGCATTAGCACCTTTAAAGTTCAGCAAGAGATTCCAGTGTAAAAAGTTGAGTACTACTGAGCCAGGAAGAGAAATATGGGAGGAAATCAAAATGATTTGTGGGGTAGTTAGAGATGAGAGATCATTGCAAAAGTGACTTTATATTATATTATCAGTGGATTGTTAATAGATTAACCCAGCAAGATCTAGTTAACAATTATTGAAAACATTAGGACTGTGGCTGTTTTAGTCAGTTTTTTTGCTGCTGTGACCAAAAATTTTAATAACAATTTTAGAAGGAAGAAAGATTTATATAGGGCTCAGAATTCAGAGGTTTTGATTCACAAATAACCAACTTCATTGCCCTGGGCCCAAGATGAGGAAGGTCATAATGGCAGAAAGGCATGGGAGAGGAAAGCATCTCAGGACATGGCAAATGGGAGCAGATTGAGAGCTCCACCCACCTGGCACAAAATTTAAATATCAAAAGCACAAATCCTATGACCCACATCCTCCAGTCACTCCCAGAGTAACTATATTATTTTCTATAGTTACCTCTATAATTACCTCTCAATTATTCCATATAGGTGGATTAATGTACTGATTAGGTCAATGTTCTCATAATCAAATCATTTCACCTTTATACTTTCTTGCACTGTTTTACACATGAGCTCTGAGGGACACTGTATTTTGACTGAAATAATGGCTTAGTTCTATGTTCTAACAAGTATACAGGAAATTAAAAAAATTCCATCAACATACAGTTCCAAAGATATGAAAAGCTGAAATAATGTTTTCTTATGTTTAAAATTGATATATACATAATGTTTTGGGGGAACCATTCACAACTTTCTTGACTCCAAAATCCTTTCTCCCTGACTCCCATTCATTCTTTTGGAGAACCAGAGAAAACTTAGAACATGTTTTGAGGACAGATATAAAAGACATCATATAACATGTAAGCTTTTAAGATTGGCTTCTTCTACTAAATACAATGCCTTTAAGAGTTGTACAAGTAACTACTGACTTCAAGTAAGTACTAAGTACTGAGTACTCTTACTTAGTACTCTTCTATTTTACAGACAGACCATAGTTTTTTATTTATTCTCATTGGGGACGTTTGAGTTGTTCTCAGTTTTGGTGATTATAAGTAGAATTGCTTTCATCTTTAAGTACAGGTTTTTATGTAAACATATCTTTTTTTGAAAGTACATTTCCATAAGTGGGATTACTGAATTAGATGGTACATGTATGAAAAAGTCTGAAAGAAATGTCAAACCAGTTTCAAGAGTGACTGAAAAATTTTGCATTCCTACCAGCAATGTATGAGAAATTAAGTTGCTCTGCATTTTGCCCATAATTTGTGCTGTCATTATTATCATTACCTTTTATAATTTTAACTATTCTAACAGTGCAAAGTAGGATGTCATAATGGTTTTAATTTTTATTTCCCTAATGACCTGTGATAGTAGGCAATTTTTGTGTGACTTTTTTCATCAGCATATCATCCTCTTCAGTAAAGTGTTTGTTAAAGCCTTTTTGCCCATTGTTTATAAATTATATGTTTTCTTATAGTTTAGTTTGTGAGTTCTTTTATGTATATTCTAAAATAAGTCTTCAGATATATGATTTTCAAATGTTTTCTTTTTTCTATATTTGTAACAAAATGTTCATAATTTTTGTGAAACCTTATTTAATATTTTTAAATATAAAGGATCATGCTTTTGTTCAAAGCTAAATTTTCTTTACTCAGCCCAGTTTGCAGTAATTTTCTCTTATTTTTCCTTCTAAAAGTTTGTAACATTACATTTTGCATTTATATCTACCTTCCATTTTGAATTCATTTTTAAAATAAGGCCAGAGGTTCAAGTCAAGTTTCATTGTTTTACATGTGGATGTCCAATTATTCCAACATCATGTCTTGAAGATGTTACATTGTTTCTATTTTCACTTTTGTCAAAATCGATTTATATGGATCTTCTTGTGGACACTGTTCTGTTCCATTTATCTTCGTCTAGCCCTTCAGTAGTATCACATTTCCTTGGCTACTCTAGCTTCATATAATTCTAAAAATTAGAGCATGTTAGTCCTGCAAATTTATTCTTTTACAAAATTGTTTTGAGTATTCTATTTCTATTGCCTTTGCATACATATTATAGAATCAATTTGTATGTATCTACAAAAAAATTCTTTCTTGGATTTTTAATGTAATTGTATTAAATCTATAGGTTAATTTAGGAAGCATTGGCCTTTTAACTTAACCAAGTCTTCTCATTTGTTTATGCATTCTTTGATTTCTTTCATCAGGATTTTGTGACGTTCGGTGTATATATGTATACATACACACACACAAACACACACACACACATACACACACACATAAACACAAGTTTTGTTAGATATATATATATATCTCCTATTTGGGGCATTATTGTAAATGTAATTTTTAAAAATGTAATCAATAAATAATAATAGTACATACTTTGTGTGCAATTTGATGTTTGCTGCATGTTTATATTGTAGATTAATTAAAACAACCTAATTAACATATCTATCACCTCACATACTTTTCACAGTAAGAACAGTTAAATGTATTCTATTAGCAATTATGTAATATACAATACATTATCATAATTACCATTCTGTGCAATAGCTCACTAAAGCTTTTTTCACCTTTCTAACTAAAACTTTCTACTCTTTGATCAACGTCTTCCTTTTCCTCCATACATCTCCCTTCCCGGCCTCTGTTAACCACCATTCTTCTCTCCACTTGTATGAGTTTTATTTCTTTTGATTTCCTACATAAGTAAGACCATGAAGTTTTTGTCTTTTATATTTTCTTTATTTTACATAATAAAGTAAGTTCTCTGTTCTCCAGAGTCATTCATGTTGTCACAAAATACAGAAATTCTTTCTCTTTTAAGACTGAAAAAAAACATTTCAGTTTCAAATTATTCATTGCAAGTACAGAGAAATACAATAATTTTTGTGATGTGCTTTTGCATTCCATGACTTTATTAAATAAATTCACATATTAATTCTAGGGGCTTTTTTTTTTGTAGATGCCACAAGATTTTGTACATAGACAATTTAATTATCTCTGAGAATTAGAATGAACTTCCTACTCATAAATTTTTTTAATATAAACACTGATGATGTCACTCCATGAGTGTATGGAGTCTCTATGGAGGGCAAGGTTCGGCTCCTATGTACGTCCAAAAATTAGTGAGAGAAGACTGAGTGGAGTTTTATTGTGGTTGCAGAGTGGGGCCAGGGTGAGGGTTCCCGCATATGGATCAGGGATTGCAGGGTTTGAATTTGCAACTAGCACAGAAGGAAGTGGGCTTTCCCATTGTGTTTCCATATTTGAGGCCATAGGAGAAAAAGTGAAAGGTGGTGCTTGAAAGCTATTGTCAAACAAACACCAAAATTTGAGTCAAGTTATACAAACACATAAACACATTGCTTGTAAGGACACTTTTATTTCTTTCTTTCCAATCTGTCTTTTTTCCTCCCTTTTTTATAATGGCTCCAGTTTTCAGTAGGATGTTAAGTAGGAGTCATAAAAGCAGAATTCTTGCCTTACTCCCCAAACTAGGAGGGGCTGGGGTTGTGGCTCAGCAGTAGAACTCTCACCTAGCACATACAGGGCACTGGGTTAGAGCCTCAGCACCATATTAAAAAAAAAAAAAAAAAAAAAAAACCTAGGAGAAAGCATTCAGTTTTTATAAGTTATATTCTGTTGGCCACATAAGGAAGAGAAAGTACATGGTCTTCCCAACAGATGCATGAAAAATAAAGACAATAGTTCACATTCTTTCATGACAAAACCTCTCAGCAAACCAGAGATAAAAGGGAAATGTTAGTTTAATAAAATGAGTTTGGAGTTTTTCCTTCATCTTCAAATTTAAAAACAGTTTGAGGAGAATTGACCTTCATTTTTCCTTAAACTTCTGAGAAATTCACCAGGAAAGCCCTCAGGTCAAGAGATATAATTTGTTGGGAGATTTTTTATTTCTGCTTTATTTGTTTTACCTCCTATTATTCTGCTCAATTTTCTATTTACTTATGATTCAGTCTTGATGTGGTTAAATGTTTCCAAGACTATATCCATATCTTCAAGGTTATCAAATCTGTACAGTTATTCATAGAAATCTTTTGTGGTACTTTATATTTTTGCACTGATTAGTTGTAATGTCAGTTCTGATTAGATTTACATCTTCTTCTTTTTATTTCTTAGTCTACCTAATGGTCTGTGAATTTTGTTTGTCTTTCTCAACACCATGTCTTCATTTTACTAAATTTTCCTATTGTTTTTCTAGCCTCTAACTCATTTAGTTTTGCTTTTATATTCATCACTTCCTTCCTTTTGACCCTGGCTTTGTTTGTTCTTTTTTTATTTTCTTTAGATAGAAAGTTAGGTTGCTTATTCCAGATATTTCTTTTTCTTACAATAGGAAGCTATTGATATAAATATCCCTTTTGGAAATTCCTGTTCTGCCTCCCATAGATTTTCATAAGTTTTTTCCATTTAAATTTGTTTTAAATATTTTATTTCATTTTTATTTCTTCTTTGACCAAAGATTGTTTAGACTGTATTGCTCAATTTCTATTTATTTGTAAATTTTCCCATTTTCATCCTATTATTTATATCCAGGTTTCAATCTTGTGATCAGAAAAGTTGGTATGATTTTAATCTGTCTGTATTTCTTAAGGATTTTCTGAAATCTAAGTCATCTGTCCTGGGGGGATGGTCCAGAGTGCTTGAGCAAAAACAGCTGTCTTCTACTGTTGTTTAATGGAATTTCATATATCCATTCAATCCATTATGTCTTTCAAGTTCAACATGTACTCATTGTTAGACATTGCCCTAATTCAGTGTTGGAATCTGATGCATTGCTAAAACTGGGATACTGTAGTTCTTTAGTATTTATTTCTATATTGTTGTTTATTTGTCCCTACCTTACTGTTAACACCTGTCTTGTCTAAGTGCTCCATTGTTGAGTGACTATTAAAATTGCTTTATCATTTTGGAAAATTGACTCCCTTAATCATTATATGATGTCCTCTTTGTCCCTCGTGTGAGATTTTAACTAGAAGTACACGTTATACATTGTAAGCATAGCTTTCTTGCTCTTGTTTATTTTTTTTTCAAACTGTACAGTTTTAATGGTTGTCATTTATCATATGCAAAATACACCTCCATAAAGTTAGTAAAAGTGGGTTTACAAATGTTTGAAATTTCTCTTTCTAGCCTTTCTGAATTTTCTAAATTTTCTCTCCTAATTCATGTATTGACATTTATCAAGAACTAATTAATACATTATTTTGATTCAATATTATGTTCATGTGTTGGAGTCTGTTGTAAGCACTCTTTACCAGCAGTTTAGTCAACTCTACTTGATCCGGATCATAAAAGGACCATAGTCTTTTAAATCTTTCTTTCTGCATTATGCAGAATATGCAGTCATACCTAGGTATTTGCAGGGGATTAGTTCCAGCACTTCCGCAGACACAAAATCCTCAGATGCTGAAGTTCCTTACATACACTATATCATTATTCCATATGCTTTAAATCACCTTTGGATTACTTATAATATCTATAATAAGTAATACCTAATAAAATATAAATATTATGTAAAGAGTTGTATTTTTTTAAGAAATGAAAAGAAAAAAATGTCAGTACATTTTCCAATTCAGACACACTATTTTTTTTAATATATTGAAATCTGCAGTTAGTCAAATTCATGGATGTAGAACCTATAGATAGGGAGAGCAGATGGCATATATTTGTAGGTTTTCTTTTACTAAAGACACAGCAAATTTATCACTTAAAAAGAAAAACACAGCAGGAGATGAACAGTCTTCGTATTTAAAATTTTTCTTGTCAGTCCTTGAAGCTGACCTGGACAGTTTCTTGTTTTATAACATATGGGCATGTGCAGTGGCACGTGAGGGTCCAGCAAGATGACCGTACATAGAAGAAGAATGCCTGAGTTTGGGAGAGGCCAAAGCCAGATCAGAAACAGAAGTGATATGAATTTTTACAAGTTGAACATTGTGTAAAATGAGACAGATAAAAGTAGATCAGAAATAGTCTCAAAAATGAGAGTCATTTTTTTTCCCCTCAGATGCCTGGGGAAGCTAATTTTGCACTTTGACTTTTCGTAGCTAAGGCTAACAAAGAAATTATAGAGTATTACTCAGTATCCCTGTTCCACTGAGAGAAAGTATGCCAGTTCTCTGATAGGGAATGTGCTTCTGTAAAACAACTCAAGACAGAATTTATGATGAGGAAAATGTACCTTTAGTAATGAGGTAAATGACATCTTCAAGAGAATTTTATTTTTTTTATTTTTTATTTTTTTTATTGGTCGTTCATAACATTACATAGTTCTTAATACATCATATTACATGGTTTGATTCAAGTGGATTATGAACTCCCGCTTTTACCCCGTATACAAATTGCTGTATCACATCAGTTACCCTTCCATTGATTGACATATTGCCTTTCTAGTGTCTGATGTATTCTGCTGTCTGTCCTATTGTCTACTATCCCCCCTCCCCTCCCCTCCCCTCCCCTCCCCTTTTCTCTCTCTACCCCTTCTACTGTAAATCATGTCTTCCATTTGTATTCTCTTGACTTACCCCTCCTTACCTCTTATATGACATTTTGTATAACCCTGAGGATCGCCTTCCATTTCCATGCAATTTCCCTTCTCACTCCCTTTCCCTCCCACCTCTCATCCCTGTTTACTGTAAATATTCTTCTCAAGCTCTTCGTCCCTACCCTGTCCTTGTTTACACCCCTTATATCAAAGGAGTCATTTGGTATTTGTTTTTTAAAGATTGACTAGCTTCACTTAGCATAATCTGCTCTAATGCCATCCATTTCCCTCCAAATTCTATAATTTTGTCATTTTTTAATGCAGAGTAATACTCCATAGTGTATAAATGCCACATTTTTTTTATCCATTCATCTATTGAAGGGCATCTAGGCTGGTTCCACAGTCTTGCTATCGTGAATTGAGCTGCTATGAACATCGATGTAGCAGTGTCCCTGTAGCATGCTCTTGTTAGGGCTTTAGGGAATAGACCGAGAAGGGGAATAGCTGGGTCAAACTTGCTCTTGTTTAGATAGAATATTGTTTTCTATCCTATCACATTCTGCCTCTGTGCATTTTTAAACCAAAATTGAGTCTCTCATAATCAGTATATAGCTATATCATGTTTTTAACCATTCACACATTCTTTGTCTTTTGTTTGAAGAGTTTAATCCATTTACATTTAAAATAATTACTGATAGGTAGGGTCTTGAGATTTACAGCTGTCATTTTGTAGTTTTCTGTGGTTTTTAGATCCTTTGTTTCTATTCTGCCTCTCTTTCTGTCTTCCTTTGTAATTTAATTTTTTTTTGGGGGGGTGGCTGATTTGATTCCTTTCTTTTAATCTTTTCTCTACCAACTACAGGCTTTTTCTTTGTGACTATCATAAGGCTTAATGTGAGATTACCATATGGCTTTACTATAAAATATCTTATAACCGTCTGTTTAAGTTAATAACAATTTAACTTTGACTACTACATACACAAATTCTACATTTTAACTTCTCTTTCTCCCTTTTTATGCTATAGATATCACAGTTTACCTATTTTAGATATCACAAATTCATTCATAACTTATATTAGCTATAGTTTATTTTAATACATTGTCATTTGACTTTTATACTAAAGTTTAAAGTGATTAATATACCACCATTATAGTATTAGAATATTCTGAATTTGACTGTGTTCTTGCTTTTACAGTAAATTTTAAATTTTCATCTGATTTCTCATTGTTCATTAACATCCTGTCTTTTCAACTTGGGTAACTACCTTTAGCATTTCAGAAGGTAGACCTAGTTGTCAGGAACTCTCATAACTTTTCATTAGTTTTCTCCTCATGCTGCAGATCCTACAAATGCCATTTAAAAAAATATACCTCACTCCTCACTTTTTTCCCAAGTATTTGATAACTTGTTGAGATGCAAATATGATTTGCCTAATTGGAAACTAGCAGCAAGTTCTTCATACAGACCTATGTCTTCGCTTCCCCAAACCTAACATTCATACAGCCAAAATAAGGCAGTAACCAAGGTAACTTGAATCTTGGGCAATTGATATGAGGAAGGTTGGGAGACTGACTCTTAACTAGGCCCCAAGCACAAAGGGAGACTAATAAATTCTAAGGTAAAATAGGGCAGAGTGCTACTGGGTGTTAATAATACCTATAATAAGGAAATGCAGAAATTTGAACAGCAATGTTAATCATCATAAATAGTGAGTGGGATAGGAATAATGTCTGATCCTCAGACATTATTAAGGAATGTCTCTTTACTGCATTTCTTGTCCCTTAGGTAGGCACCATTCATTCATTGAGTCATTATTTGTATCTTCATCAAATATTCTTTATATTTGATGAATATTATTTATATTTGGTGAAAATATATATTATATTATATATTATATATTTGATGAATATAATATTATTTATATTTGATGAAGATATAAATATTCTAGGAACTGTATTCTATATTATACATTCTAGGAACAATGTTTGGCAAAAGGATTCACAGATGAGCAAAGCTTACACAGCTCAGGTTCTCAAGGAGCTTATGTTGAAATAATTTCAGTATTCATGCACTTGGTGTTATAAGTACAAAGATACAGAACGCCAAAGGATAACATTTGAGGGCATTGAATCTGGTGGGTTCTGAAGACAGAAAAGGCACATGAGAGAGTCAAGATGCTTCATTGCCTTGGAAGATACTTGGACTGTGGCATGAAGAATGAGTCAGTCAGGAAGAAGCACAGCAAACCCTCCTTCTAATTTGCTTTGCGTACCATCCAAGCTGCTTCTACTTTGGTTCTTCAAGAAAAGGAGAAAAAAAAAATTACAAGGCACAGATGGTCATTTTCAGTTCAAACCTGTTCCATTGCCCTTGAACTATCCTTTAATTGTTTGCTCTGTGAATGTGTTTCCTCTGAGATCGCCTCATAATTAGTTTAGGAGTGGGATGCTTGCACTTTTGAGCTTAGGAGCATTCAGCCCTGATGAAGGTCTGCATAGCCTGGGGTTGTGACTGCTTTGGTTTCATTGGAAAATAAATAATCCTCCAAGATTTTATGACTTCTGGCCACAGGGCCCTGTCACCTGAAAGAGATAAATTCTCTTTAAATTGAAGTGTTTAATGCAACTTTTTCTTATGAATGTCACAGGTTCATCTCATGTCACAGGTTTATCTCTTTTTGTTGGAAAACATTTGCTTTCTCAGGTATGATCTTAGCTATATCACTCTATTTTATTATCCAGACACAGGGAAACATGCTGTATACTGGAAGTGCTTAGGATTTCATATATTTACAATGTGAATGTTAAACTGTCCTAACCAGATATTCCACAGTTAAAAACACTGTGCATTAGAACCCTACTAAAATTCCAGAAAAGGCTGTCTTTTGTTCTTTTATCACAACCTGTTCTGCACACTACTCTCTAATTTTTTCCTCCAAATTGTCTCATAGTTTGTTGTTGTTTTTATTGTTGTTTTGTTTTTAATGGACAATGTTAATATTAGTCACCAGCATAGATTAAAAGCTAAGGACTTTCTTATTTATTGAAGTTGCTTTTAAGTTAGGAAATAAAAACAGAAAAAACGGTTATAAAAGTGGCCAGTCAATACCTTCAAAATTTATTTCATAACAGAAAAACTGTTTCTGAGCAATCCTCTTGTAGGCTGAGTTTTAACACAATGGGGATTTGTTACAGTCATAAACCCCTGCTGACAAAAGCTTTAACTATATTGGTGACAGCAGATGCTACTAAAATACTGTTTTGTGTTTGAGTTTAGTAGGGTAACATAAACTGATAATTATGATTGGTTAAGTCTGTTCCCAAAGTGAACTCTAGATCCACAGCAGGGAACACATTGCTTGGAAAGAGTATAAAGTAATTGGGATTTTTATATGACAAATGCAGCCATGAATGTATTCATAAAAAGCCTGAACAAGTGCTACAGAAAGACTTCATGGCTTGATAAGAAGACCAAATAAAATGCTATAGGAAATGTTTGAAACCTCAAAGGCATTTGTGCTGAGAGTCACTGCAGCCTTTCCAAGGTGTCCAGGCCACTTTCAATGGTGTGATGGGGACAGGGCCAGAGTGATCCTGAGTTTGGACACCTGTCTGTCGATACTTGTCATCTTGGACAATCCGCAGCAATTTCCTCTTTTTTTTTTTTTTCAAATATTAGCTGTATTTCTTGCCCTGGTCATTATTGATTTGCGAATGATGATAATCTGATCTTTTTCTTGTTAGGGATTTATGACTGTGTAAATCCCAATTTTGTTAAAGCTTACCTTAAAAGATGATTGCCAAGAGTCGGACAGCACATACCCAGTGGCTCAGGAGGCTGAGACAGGAGGATCATGAGTTCAAAAGTGAGATGCTAAGCAACTCAGTGAGACCCTATCTCTAAATAAAATAAAAAATAGGGCTGGGGATGTGGCTCAGTTGTCGAGTGCCCCTGAGTTCAATCCCCGGTTACTCCTCACCCCCTCAAAGAAAGATCTTTCTTCTATGAAATAAATTTTATTCATAGAGATTGGCCATTTTTCTAATCACTTTCATTGTTATTTCCTTACTTAAAAGGTCAATAATCAGATTTACAGCTTTTAAATTCTGATATTTGCTGGGGAAGAGAAGAAAAGGAGGAGTAGGAAGAGGGGAAGGAGAGGAAAGAAAGAAGATGAAGTAAGTAGAGCATATAAAAGAATTTTATAAAGTTCTTTTTATAAAAATAACTTTATTTTATTTGCTTGTTTTTTATGTGTTGCTGAGGAACAAACCCAGTACCTCACACATGCTAGGCATGCACTCTACCATTGAGCCACAACCCCAGCCCCTTATAAAGTTCTTTAATGATTTCCTATAATGCTCAGAATAAAACCCATGTTTACTAATGGTGGCTGGCAGGTAGGTACCCATTATCTCACGTGTGGTTTCCCTTCCACTTTCATCTCCTAGACCTCTCCCTGATGGTTCTTTTTTTCTTGGGGGTGGGGTGGTGTTGTTGGGCATTGAAACCAGGGATACTTACCCACTGAGCCACATTCCCAGCCCCTTTTATTTGTTATTTTGTGACAGGATCTCCATAAGCTGCATAAGGCCTTGTTAAATTGCTGAGGCTGGCTTTGAACTTGTGATCTTCCTGCCACGGAGTTTGATGTCATAGTAAAACAACAGGAATATCCATATGATACTGGTGGAATTTTAAATTACAAAGTATTTTGAGGGGAAATAAATTGGCAATGTGTATGTCAAGAACTGAGTAATGCAGAGTAATACTCCATTGTGTATAAATGCCACATTTTTATTATTACTCTGCACTAAAAAATGACAAAATCATGGAATTTGCAGGGAAATGGATGGCATTAGAGCAGATTATGCTAAATGAAGCTAGCCAATCCCTAAAAAACAAATGCCAAATGTCTTCTTTGATATAAGGAGAACAACTAAGAACAGAGCAGGGAGGAAGAACATGAGAAGAAGATTAACATTAAACAGGGATGAGAGGTGGAAGGGAAAGGGAGAGAGAAGGGAAATTGCATGGAAATGGAAGGAGACCCTCATTGTTATACAAAATTACATATAAGAAGAAGTGAGGGGAAAGGGAAAAAAAAAAAAACAAGGGAGAGAAATGAATTACAGTAGATGGGGTAGAGAGAGAAGAGGGGAGGGGAGGGGAGGGGAGGGGGGATAGTAGAGGATAGGAAAGGCAAAAGAACACAACAGACACTAATATGGCAGTATGTACAAAAGTGGATGTGTAATGGATGGGATTCTGCAATCTGTATACAGGGTAAAAATGGGAGTTCATAACCCACTTGAATCAAATGTATGAAATATGATATGTCAAGAACTATGTAATGTTTTGAACAACTAATAATAAAAAATAAAAAATAAAACAGTTAATTACATTTAATGGCTTCTTTATAAATGTGCTTTCTTTCAAGGATGGTTGGCACAGTTTGGTGAATGGTTAATGTCTAATCTTCTTCAACTAGCCACTACTTGGTTGAAGAACCCATCTGCATTTGGATATGATACTTTGAAGAAAGTGTCTTGGCAATAAAATTGCTTCAATAAAATGTTCAATAAACTGAGAATATTTTAAAGCACCCCCACACAAAAAAATCTCTTTTAGAAATGATTCCCAAATATTGTCAATCTCTGTATATTATGTACTGAAATTATGTATTGAAATTTAAGTCAATCTTTAATAAAATGATCAAACATATTGGCAGTTAAAACAAAATTATACTAGGTATAAACATTTAAATGTTAATGATCATGGACATGTAAAAACTAGAAAATATTTATGCTGCTAATGAGAAAGAAGAAGTAAAATAAAACTAAAACAAATTTGTATAAGGACAAACACCAGAATGAGATTTGCAAAAGTAAACTTAATTTTGACCTTGTTCTATCTTTCTCAAAATAGTACTCAATGCCTGGTTTAAACACCTTTACAATTTTAAGTGAGAAAATACTGTGATCCCCTGTCTCCATTGTGTAGTTATTATGCTAATTTCTAACTTTGTCAAACTCATCTCAAGCATTTAAAAATAATTTATGTCATTATTTTCAGACCCTAAAACTTAGCACATGACAGGGCAATGTGACAACTGGCTGTATGCTACATTGATGGACATGCCTCTTGAATCCAACTGTGTGTATGCTACATTAATGAACATGATACAGAGCAGAGAAAATGTGAGATCGTCCCATTCACTTTTGTTCATTAACTCTGTTAAATTAAAATCAAATTATTAAATTGCAATCAAGATATCAATTGAACATGACACCATGATGAGGAAATGCCAGTGCACAAAGTTTTCAAGGCTTTGACCAGAAATGTCATATTATCCCTTTCACTTATTTTACCTTAGCCAACATAAGTTGCATGGTTTACCACAGCATCAGTGGGTAGAAAATTAGACTTCTTGCATGGAGCTGGGTGAACAAGAGGAAATCTACCACCCAGAGAGATGATAATTGTTTCTAAAATAATAATTGCAGAAGTGAGAAATGATAACAGTTATGTGGCATATGATTAACCACTCCAAAGTAACTTTTGTACATTTTTATTATGTGTTAAATAATTATTGCAATGATTACTAAAAGAAGTATGCTTCAAGCAATGCTAAATAATTAGAATATAAGTTTAAGTTGACCATCAAGACTACATTTCTTATATTGATGAAAGAGGTGTGTTATTATTTGAAGGACATTTCAAAGAGAGCAGACTTCAATGCCCACAATGTGTTCTGATATAACCCAACAGTTACAAATAATCCACTTCAAATTTATTTGTTTTCTAAGTGTTTCATGCTTTATACACTGTTGTTTTCAAACAGATTTACTTCTGATTGAAGATGTGAAAATATTTGTAGAACCAGGGAAATATTTTCATGAATTTATATCTCTAAGAGATATTGACAAAAATGACAGCGAAATGAAATAAAAATAGATCTCTTTGGAACTGTTTAAAATACTTATAATAACTACCCTTGCATGCATATAAGCAACAAAGGTCACAAGGATTAAAATAAAATCACCAAGGAAAATATCTGTGTTATTTTTACATGAGAATGACATAGACATGCTAATATACATTTAAAGAGAACATGAATGACTTTATGGATTTAGGGCCCGTGCTTGCTTGTGATATTTTATCCCTAACACTTCAAATGCACTGACCAACCTGCTGATAGGTATCCACCATCATACCTCTTTGAGGGTCTTTCAAGAGTTCTACTTGAACATCTTTATTTGCTAATGTGTCACTGGATGCCTTGAAGGCTGAAGCAGTCCTTTAGAGATTCTTTGTGTTCTTGCTGTCATGGTCAACATGTCACTTTCTCTCAGAGAGGAGTGATTCACTGTCCTGTAACCACTGCCTATTAATCTCAGGATGCATGAAAAATTCAGCCTCTGTGGTTTTGAATTACATAGCAAAGCCCTGTATCTGATTGAACATGACTATTCAGAGGTTCTGAAGTTTGAGTTTTTCCCTTCCTCTCCAGATCTCAACAAGATCTTAGTAAGCTTTGCAAACAGAGCTAGACCTGTATATTTATCATCCTTCTATAAAGACCACAAGAGTTTTGTTCCACTATTATGGGGAAATGCGATTTTCATGTCACTTTCGGATGTTTAAGTAAATTTAATTAAAAATAAAATGTGTTCCATGTAACCTTTGAAAAACCATTGAGAGATAATTTACTTAAAATTAGAAATGTGCTATAAAGCAATCATCTCTCTATTTTTGAAATCCTGTTGGAAAGAATCATCTGGAATCCCCTAAAAGGGATAACCAGTTCCCTCAATGCTAACTTGTGGTAGGGGTTTCCCCCAGATGTAGGCCAGGCCCTCTGACTGCCACTGCCTTAGTTGTGCTGAGGGTCACCAAGGCATGACCCAATGTTTCAGAGCAGTTCAAGAAGGTGATGTGGCAGCTGTCATTGAGGCTACTGCTGTAGCTGGCTTAGCTGTTGTAATATGTCCACATGACTGACTTAGCTAACACCCTCTCAGAGTTGTGCCCTCAGACTAAGAAATGGCTGAATTGGTCTCAGTGCTGAGACCTTGTGCTGTGGTTTGAATGTTTGTTCCCTATAAAATCATGTCAAAATTTAATTGCCATTGGAACAGTATTAAGAGGTGTGACCTTTAAAAGAGGATTAAGTCAGGAAATTTCTCCCTTTATAATGGAATGAGTGTCATCATAAAAGGGAGTTTGTCTCCCTTTCTCTCTCTTTGTCTTTCAGCCATGTGATTCCTTCTGCCTTGTCATGACAAAACAATAAGGCCATGAAAGATGTCAACATCTTTATCTTGGACTTCCAAGCATCTAGAACCAAAAGGACATAAATTTCTATTCTTATTAAATTAATTAGTTGCAGGTATTTTGTTATAGCAGCACAAAATAAACTAAGACAAATACTCACATAATTGTAAAATTTTAGAAAAAAAAGGGAACTTAGTAATTCATCCCTCCTTATCTTTATGATAATGAATATTGGGTTAAGAATATTTAGGTAAATTACTCAATGAATATAGCAAAGTTGTGCAATTATGTTCATGAATGTCAATGTCTTTTTTTATGAAGCAAAGATACCAAAGTATATACACACATTGATTCTCTCAGCAGTCCTATGAGCTACACTTCATTGTCATTCTCATCAGATATAGGGTAAAACTAACGTAGATATGGGTAAGGAGCGAGCAGCAGTCACAAAAAGGCAAGATTATTATGGAAGTAGCCAGGTTCAGAGCCTGAGTTTTCATGGCCAAGAACTTACCAGACTGAGTACTGGAAAGCCCAACTATCACCCTCAAAATGAAGGTCAGTTAATACTCAGGTGTTAGCTCCTTCTTCAGAAGAGAACGACCAGAGGACAGCCCAACCTGGCTGTCCAGGTAAGCAGGCCTGAGTGATTAGGCAGGGGTTCCAGATCTCAAGGATCCTGTCCTGCTCAAAACAAAAGCACAGTTACTGTGGCACTTTTTTAAAAACAGTTTTACTTTTCTTTTTTTTCTTTTGTATTGGTTATTTTTAGTTATACATGACAATAGAATTCATTTTAATATAATTACACAAGCATGGAATAACTCATATTCCAAATAGGACCCCATTCTTGTGGATGTACAACAGTGTTTTAAAATTTTTAATTGACACATATTTATGGGGTACCATGTGATCTTTCAGCAAGTCCTTTGTAAGAAACAAGCCATCTAACCTGTTTAAGGCACCATTGCTTGACTTAACTGGCAAGAATTCTGGGAAGTCTTGTTTTCCAGCTTCTATCTTCTACCTCAGTATTCAAACTAAAGTGAAGCAAATTTTTAACCACAGGAAACCAGGTACAATGGTAGGCATAGCCTTTCTTTCTATTACAATCCATGTCCTACAATTTCTCAGTTTTGTATGGGGACAGTCACATAACATTTTCAAACACAAGATTATCTTTAATGTATGATGCATCAGACAAGTTTTAGTTTCGAGATTCCACTAACTTCTAAAATTAAAATATGCTTTAGTGGGAGGGGAAGAGTTGATTGATACCCACACTTTTTCAGAAATGCATTTTATGTCTCTATTTCTCCTCTGTCTTGTGATATCCCTCTCTGAGTTTTTTTCACTTGTTCTCCTACTCAGCCTTGGAAGCCTACCAGTCTTTTATCCATAGTGACTATAAGTTAGTGAAACCCATTAAAAATCTTATATTCCTCTCCAGAATTTTATTGTATCCAAATATCTGGAAAGGTTGTTCTTCACTAACATTGAGCACTCTCTTGCTGTTCTTTCATCATTTACCAGTTTATCTATAATTGTGCTGTTGGTTATATGTTCACCTTGGTGGCCTGTCCTTAGGATGCCTTTATATAGCCTCAGAACCTTGCTGATTATAGAGCCATGCTTACCAAACTAAATGCCTGAGACTGTAAATAAATAAAAAAAGGTTCACTTAGCACACAGTTTTGGAGTCTGGGAGGCCCAGATGTGGTGCCACCCTGGTTCAGCTCTGGTGAGGGCTTTACGGAAGTGGTGTCATGATGATGGGAGTGGAAGCAGAAAAGGCTACATGGTAAGCCAGAAAGCCAGAGGGATTCTGAGCCTGACCTGCTCTTTTTATAACAACTCACACTTGCAGAAATATCTAGGATTCTCTAGAACTACATTAATCTCTTTTGAAGGTGATCATCTAGTAAACTAATGACCTCCCACTAGGTCCCACCTTTTAAGAGTTTCACCACTTCAATGCTGTCAAACTGGGGAATAGGCTTCCAGTACATGAACCTCTTGGGGATGAACCACAGTAATGGTCAAGTGCTTGTAATTAGTTACATGGCATTTTACCAGTCCATATAAAAGTAATACAGAAATAAATAAGCTCAGTCTCTAAACTAGTATTCATTGTAATCTCTAAAATACTTGAAGAAATAAAGTATACACAGACTTAGAAAATAATAATGAGAAGGATAAAAAATAGACAAAAAAATCAGTGTCCAGGAACCACCATCAGTACTTCTGAGGAATAAGGCCTTTCCCTCTCAGAGCTAGTAACATTCCAGGTGGGGATCTTCAGGAAGCAGAGACAGAACATTATTAAAGGGGCCAAATGGCCCACCATACCTCCTTTAACAGCTGAACAGCCCCATCCACCTCTAAGAAAGCCTTTTCTGTTCTATTCTAGAGACAAAGACTATAGTTGAGATGTGGTTTGGTCGCTATGCCTTGAATTGAATGCTCTAATATTAACTAACAACCAGCACTTATCAAAGTAGTTTGCCCAGATCATCTTGTTGGAGGGAGCCAGTGCAGGTATTTTTGTGCCCATTCTACATTTAAAGTGGCAAATACTTAAAAGAGTTAGCTACATGGCTTGGAAGTAGACAAGCGTCTTCTTGATGTAGGAACAAGTGAGATGAGTACCAAGATCTGGTATACCTCAGAATCATATGAAAATTCTCTTTACTGAAAGTAAAATCCCCAAAGCCAGAGCCTTATCCAAGCTTTAAATAGATAGGCTCTTTTGAATAGTAACCCAGACATCTGAAATTTTATGCACCCAGAGATTGGAGGACCAAGAACTGGTTGGAAAGACACCATCCCTGATGGTCGTTCTTGAGGTGGGTGCCCAAGAACTACCTCATGTCAATTCTCAGATACCCATTTCATTGATTTGGGGAGTCCCTGTTTTCAAGTCTCTATTATTTTTCATCCAGGATTTCTGCAGATGACACATTAATCCTAATATAGAAAAAAAATTTATCCTTTCTATATTAGGCAATAACTCAAGATTTAAAAAAATAGATCCATACCTTATGTGTAATGTTTTCATTACATGCATTCTTAAGCATTATTCATGAATCTACAATACCAAAATATATTTTATTTCTCAGTTTCCATATTTAAGTGATTGTACCAGATGCTGCATTTTAGATCTAAAATTTCCCCCAAAGACCCATGTGTTAATGGCTTAATCCACAGCTTGGAGTTATTGGGAGATGGTGGAAACTTTAAGAGGTGGGGCTTAGTGGGAGGTTTTAAGTCATTAAGGATGTGCTTTCAAAAGTAGGTCTTCAGGTGTCAGGTGTGGACACTTTTCAATTGAACATGTAACCAGTTAAAATTAGAAAAGAGGGTTCCTTCAGCACTCTCCAAGATACTGGTTTCATTTCATTTTGGAGAAAAAACAAATATTGGATGCTGTATTTTAATATTTGTTTAAACTACATGCTTGAATGTTTGGGGTAAAGGAGACTTTCAAGAGACAGAGAGGTGAGAACTTGTGCATTATAATTTCTAAATTTCTTTGCTTTTCATATTATTAATATTTTTCATCAAAATAATGTATTTGCATATTTTTTTCCTTAAGAAAACCTACAGATGCATAATACACAGGGGAATATTTTGTGTGCCATCTTCCCATTCTTTCTTAAGTGTATTTTCTGACATCCCAGGGACATCAACTGAATAACTTCAAAAAGCCCTTTTATGCCAAATGTGTACAGATCTGCACATGCTATTCCACCAAGGTCAGTGCCATCTCCCTGGGCACTTGCTTTCACCACTAGGCAACCTCAGCTGGTGCACACAGAGTCTTCAGGGAGTGTGTGGTGACTTCAGAACAGAAATCTGCATCCATGACAAGCTGCCATAGAGTAAGAGTGACAACATTCATAAGAAAGATGGTTTGACTTGTGAAGCTGTCCTCAAATAGCTGTGGGCCTGCATTAGAGTACGACAAGGAGGTGTGTGAGCAGGTTTAATTTCATGCTGTATGGTAATATGATGGAGGGTACTCATAGCCAAAAAAGAATTTTCAGCACCAGTTACAATTTCTGCTAATAGTAGCCTTTTCCATTTTGAATCAGGCTTCTCCATTGTGACTGTTCTTAGAAATGGTTTGAGCAGGGAAGAGCTTTCTCAATGATAGTGACAGTAAATCTACTTTCAATCTCATGCCTAAGGGGATGACACTTTAAAGATAAGGATATTAAATTCTTTCCAAATGAACACTCACTCCCAATAGTACCATGCTGGCAACAAAGCCTCTACCATATGGAGTTTGGAGGAGCATTTAAGATTAAAGCTATAGCATCAACCAAAACCCCATAACTTATATAAAAACTAACTCAAAAGACTCCTGCTTTTATGTCTAAATAAAAGTCACCATGATTCTCATATCTTTGGCATCTTCTCCAAATTATGTCCCTTAAGCCATTGATTTGGGGGTGTTATGTAGGACTGGGACCATCAGTTCCCTTCATCTTGTGTTTAAAATACGTATGATCTGCTCAATGTGAAAATAAGATTCCCAAAGGCAGAATAAGATTATGAAACCCTTTCTAGAAACAGTAATATTAAAATGACTCAAAACATCTGGCTATACCTAGCTTATTTCCTGAGGGTCAGGCTTCACTTTGTTTAGGCCTGTTCCATTGAAATGGGAAGAAAATACTTTCTAAAATGTTATGTAAGACCTGGTGCATATGAATATTATACAGATGCACATGAGAGGCTTACTAAAACTTAAGCCAAGTGTCGGGGAAGGGGTATGATGACTTTTATTCTTCTGTGATGGGTCTTAGTGTAGGCTTTGGGCTATGACATTTGGCAGCAGATGCACATGTGGAAAGAAAGGGGTGTAATGAATTGAAGCCTCTAAACCCCAATCTGTGCTGGCGGGGGACGGCATGGTTCTGTAACTTTCTGCCTTGTCCTTGGCAAAGCCCTGAGTGCTTCCTTTGGTCCCAGAAGGGCAGAGCCCTATTTGATTACACTGCTTATACATTACAAGGAGAAAAGCAAAGAGACGGTGTTCTGCAAATCACTTCTGGCACTTTATTTTGTTCTGTTCTAAGTTAATAAGTTCACTGCAGCAATGGAACAAGACCTCATCTTAGCTAGGCAAGAAATAAAAAAGGAAGGAGATGAGAATCTTGAAAGCTAATGAAATTCACTTCAAGTGATTGTACCACAGTGCATGGGATTCAGAATCAGAGGAGATAGAATATCACTCTGGCTAGACTCTTGTCTATGATATAGTTTTAACAGAGTATCTTAAATTCTCTGAGCCTCCATTTCTTCAGCAATAAAATTACATAACCTACTGCATATAGTAGCTTTAATTATTGATCCTGAAGCCCCAGCATGGTTCATAGCCCATGGCACCTAATTCATAAATGGGTTGACCCTGTTAACCTACTTTACCTCCTCATTTCTAGTCCATTTAGAAAAAAAAATATCATAAGAAAGGAATAACATGTGTCTAACCATAGTATGAATCATATGCCTAAAGAACACAGTGCTGAATCAGGACAACATTCTCTAGGAACTCTATGTGTGTTTACATGGTGAAATAGTATTCACTGCTCTGACTATGTATCTGTAAATGTAGACTATTTTGTGTTCTAAATGTTCCAAGAAGGTAAGTTATGCACTCCATATTTGGCCCACTGTTTTTGAAGTTTAGTCCCTACTATGGCTTGGCTATGGCGACTATGACTACCCACCCTATGGCTATTACGGCTACAGCTACGACTACAGTCAGGGTAGTACAAATTTCGGGAAGAACCAGCGATGCGATGGTCATCAGAATAACTACAAGCCATACTGAGGCGGCCGCAGGAGCAGCTGACTGACTGATCCAACGCTTTGTTGGATACAGAGTGAACGCAAATATGTACCAAATTTAACTTGGCAAACTTTCTATGGCCTGTCCCATGTGCATCTTATTTAAAATTCCCCCCCTGGAAATCACTCTCCTGTTTACTATTTCCAGAGCTCTAGTTGTTTTAGGCAGCGTGTGGTGTTTCAGCGGCATTAGGGGTTGATTTTATTACGAGGGTACTTAGAACCAGGTTGGAGTGTCTGCTTCCTGCTGCTGCTATGCAGCCTGGACCTGTGGACCCTGGTTGTAAAGAGTAAAATGTATCTTAGGAAACCAGTGTCAACTTTTTTCCTATCTTTTAATTTTATATTATTCGTGTCATACATTTCCTGTAAGGGAAGTGTTAATTTTTACTGTACTTTTTGGTACCTTTTGGGAATCTAATGTACGGTATTTTACATGTGTCCTGATTTTGCCATGACCTGGATATTGAAGCTATCCAACTTTTGAAATAAAAATTTTAAGCCCTCTCCCCCCCAAAAAAGAAGTTTAGTCCCTAATTGGTTGGCCCTATTGCTTTTAGGTCTGTAAAGACCCCCCAGTCTATTCAAGTTTCTACAACCTCCCAATAAAGCCAGAATTAGACAGGCAGTCAGTGTAGATAGGTAAAGCAGTCAGGTCGGGTGAAGGAGGCCGATTTTGAGTGAGTCTGGGAAGTTGGAGACTGTCTCCTGAGGGACCTTATCAAGAACCTGACACCCCTCCCCCCCAACCTGTTGCCAATGTAACCTGTCCCAGGAATTTCCTCTCCCTACAGGGAGCTATGAGGTTGTTAATGTGTACCTGTCTACTCCATCCTGTCCTTCCCCCCTTCAGCCCACCTGTTTCCCACCTTTTGGCCCTCCCACTGAGCATTCCTGGGTGTAGTCAGGAAGGAGAAAGATAAGGAGGAAAAGGCAGGAGAACAAAGGAAGCCTAAGACATATAAAAGGGGCAGAACCCCTCGCTTCTTGGGATACCAGTTTATCAGCTATGGCTCCCTTCTCCCTAATGGGAGAAGTCTATGTTACCCCTTTTTAAATAAACCCTGCTTCATATGCTTGCCTAGGCATACTTCTCTAATGTTCAAACTACAACATGTGGGGAAACAGGACTTGTCACCAATAACCAGCGATATCACTAATATTACCATCCTAGAAATTAAGATTTAACATGGGTCTTTTGAGAAGAACAGTCAAAATCCAAAGTATAACAGTATTTATCAGTGGTGACTCATATCATGATGGCAGTGTTCATGAGGGTGTGTATGGGCATGCACCTCCATTTGTATCTGTAAGTTGTTTCTGTTCTGAAAGCATGTTGGTTGTAAAACAGAGGAAGCCCCTGCCCTGGGGTCACCAAAAGCCTACTTCTGAAGACACAGGAAGACTGTTCCAGTCCCTGGGCTGTGTGATTAGCTCTGTGTGTTTCTTGCCTTCTTAATGGCATCATTCTATTAAATAACAGCAGCATTAAATGACCTTAGAGCATCTTACTAAGATGTAGATGATCTAGCCACAGCTGGATATTTTCCCAGAAAATTCCACACAGTTGGTCAGGCTCAGAAACATGCTGTTTTTCAGCATGATATTGGTGACAAAACCCAGAGGAGTTGCCCCATTTCTACAAAATAGTACCACAAAAGGGTGAGTTTTGCCTCTTTTTATAATAGTAGTTTAGAAATTAAAACCTGAGGAAGTGCAAGGTTTTGATAATTTATGAAATGTTTATTTGTCCTCTGAATTGGCTTAAGGAACTATTTAAATTAAAAAAAAAAAACTGTATGAGTGAAACAATAATAAACACCTGACTTATTTTTCTTTGAAAATAAAATTCCATGACTATGAAAACATAAACCTTGTACTATAAATGGGTACAATGGTGGTAGAAATTCCTATTTCCTGCCAGAGTTATGCTTTCAAGCACATAAATGATTCTGTCTGACTCAATTTGCATTGATTTACATTATTAGTTAAGAAATTTTAAATAAATATTTTCATTGAAAATAATTAATAAAATTCACTTTTCAAATTCAGATGTTCACTTAACATAGCATGAAGGGTATTTTCTCAATTATTCATGCTGTATAAATGGCAAAATTAGTCATAAGAGCTGAATATTCATAACATTTTCATGCTTAGTTTGAAATAAACCATCTTATTAGGACTTGGTGCAGTATAGTTCAGTGCAGATGTTGAGCAGATATGGTCTGGTGGAGAAAGGGACCAGTCAGACCCTAACACTGCCTAACCACTAATCTACCCTCCTAACCAGAAAACCCCACAATTGGGTCTTTATTAAGGGTTCAATAATTAATACTCTCTACACTTAATTGAATTTGAGTAATTGATTTATCCAGAAAAATCTTTAGAATTTATTTATGCATTTATTTTGAGTAAAGATAAGCACTTCCAATGCATTGATGCTACAAAGAAGGTGGTGCCAATAGGGAGCCTGTACATTATCTTTGAAAAGGCATTAGGTTTATGTGCTTTCTATTCATTTATTTATTTATTTGCCTCCATGCAGTAACTATTTACCCTTCAGCTGCCAGGAGTCAGATTTTGTGTCTGTCTTGTGCTCAGACACAAAGACAAACAAAAAGAAGACAATGGGAGAAGGCAGACAAGGTCCCCAAGCCTGGAAAGCATAGAGTTAAATAAAAAAGAGAGAGAGGGAGGGAAAGACAGAAGGAAAGGGAGAGAGGGAGAGAGAGAAAGAAAATATCAATCCACAGAAAATAAAGGTGTTTTCATAGACATGCTAAATATATTTCTATGGCTTCTGTAACAAATGACCACACACTTGGTAGTTTAAAGCAAAGCAAATATTGTTATCTTATACTTCTGAAGGCCTGAAGTACAAAATGGTTCCCACTGGGCTAAAACCCATGTTGCTACTGATCTCTGTTCTCTCAGAAGGCTCTAGGAGAGAATGTTTTCTCACCTTTTCTACAGGTTGCCTGAATCCCATGTCCAAATCCAGCAGGGCAGCACCTTCCAATCTTTCTTTGAATCTGATCCCCTTGCCAACCTCTTATATAATCTTGTGTAAAATTATGTAGTCCTGTGATTGCATTGTGTTTACCCTGATAATCCCGGAAAATCTTCCCATCACAAGACTTTTAATTTAATTGTTTTTATGAGGTCCCCTTTGCTATGTAAAGAATCTATTCACAAGGTCCAGGGTGTAGATATTTTATATATATTATTATTCTGTCTACAATACATGCTATGAAGAAAATAACAACATATTACAATTCTACCTTGAAAAAATTAGTAATCTAACGCTTTGTCAAGCAGACGCAAAGAATAACTTACAGAACATTAATCTACATCATTGAGTATTACATTTTCAGCATTGGAAACCTTCTCTTAATTCCTCAGAGAAATTCTTAGACTCGCTTTTAAACACCACTGCCTTTAAGAACTATTTTCCTTAATCTAATGTGCTCTTTTAGAAGTTGAAAATAAGATTCAAATTATCTTGAAGCACTGGAATCTATAAGGAACTCTCTCAAGTAATGATGCTGCTGATAAAGATAATGCAATCTAATTCATGGTTCTGATTAAAATAAATCCCACTATGTAGTTTTTATTTATGGTAAATTTATCACTATAAGCAGATCAAGATTCATGTTGATCAACAAACACTCCCACCCCTGGGGAAAAGATTTTTAGATACTTGATCCTTCTTCTAGAACAAATAATTCCCCTTAAGATATGATTGATGAGATGAAGTCTGAGTCTGGACCCCATTCTTGACAGTATTTGAAATTAAGTTTATCATTGGAGTTGACAAGCTTAGAATTTTTTTGATTCTTTGAGTGGAAATATATTTGCATGATTTTGTAAAGCCTCTTGATTATCATATACAATATAATTCAATACCATACAAAAAGAGGAACATCAAACAACCTGCATTCATTTAAATATTTGTACATTGTTTTGCCAAAAGAAAGAAAACCACATCACCAAAGGAATTTCCTACAGGACACTGAGTGTATGGAGGCCAATCCTTCTAAGAGGAAATGAGGGACACTTCAAAACAAATGCGTGCTATCCTCATTTTGATGGTAGAATTTGAAAGAATAAACTATTGAATAATTTGGTCTTCCTGCTGTGCACCCCCAAATTACTTTCTAGTTCCCTGGTTTTAATGCAATTTCAAGAACAAGTACTGCTGGTAATATGTCTACTGTCACAACATGTGAATGTAGTCAGTCCTTCCTAGCCACTGGTTCTATTTCCAAGGATTCAACCAACTACAGATCAAAATATTTGAAAATAAAATTTTATTGGTTTATGTACAGACTTTTTTGTCATTAGCCCCTAAATAGCACAATATAATAAATATTTATATAGCACTTACACTGTATTAAGTTTTATAAATAATCTAGATATAATTAATGTATATGGGAGGATGTATATATATTATATGCAAGTCCTAGGCAATTAATATAATAGACTTGATTACACATAAATTATGGTGTTCAAGGGGGTTGCACAGATACTGAGAAATCATTGTACTCACTATTTGTATTAAAGCACAATGTTCCATTTGTAGACATATTAGCAATGTGAGCAGAAGGGTAAGTGGTCCCTGGACCCTGCTGTAACTGAGACAACAAATTATCCACCAATAAAGAGAACATGCCAGGACATGGCAGCTGAACCAAGCCTGACACCTTCCACAACATCTGAGTCTAAGGCTAGGGTGCTTGTTAATATGAAATGAACATGGGCTTTAGCAATAGAGTGCCTACGAGGCATGGGGCTATGTGGAGCTGGGCAGGTTGTGGGTTTAGATACTTCAGGCAGCTGGCATCCCTCAATTAGGGATACACCCTTAGAGAAAAGGTACATATTTTCACTCTGATGAGAATCTATAACCAAAATTCTGCAAAGGGTGACAAGGGCATCCTGTTATTAGTACTTCAATGCTACCTGCAGTTTCCATGAATTTATGAATGAATTACTGCTCGACTAGACAACTCATAGGCACCCAGGAAACCATCCAATACCCTGACAATACATTCATCTTAGGCAAATCTCAGATTTATGCAAAAATTGTTTGGATTCAGCATTAAAGGCTATATTTGTTGAAGCCAATTTTCTTCTACAGAATATTCATTTCAACTTGATAAAACACAAAGCACTTTGGTTTAGATATTGTTTGTCTCTCAGAGGTGCATCTGCTGAAGGCTTGGTCCCTGATGAAATGGCATTGATAGGTGGTAGATCCTTTAAGAAGGTGGCCTAGAGAAAAGTAACTAGGTCATAGAGGCACCACCCTCAGAAGGGATGAATGTCCATCTCTTGTGAGTTAAGTCTCTTTAGAGGACATTAGTTACAGCAAGAGCAAGATGTTATGAAGTGAGGCCACCCCACATACTTGGCCTCTTTGCATATGCCAATTTCCTCTTCTGTTTTTCTGCTCTGCTGTGAAGCAGCTAGGGAGTACTCTGGTACCATGCCATTTGGATTTTTCATCCACTAAAATCATGAACTGAGTCTTTTTTTCTTTATACAGTATCCATCCTTAAATTTTTTGTAGTAGCAACACAAAACAGACTAAAATGCAGGCTAAACATGAAAGTAGTATTTTTCTATCCTATTTAAAAATTCATCAAGATCCCACTGTGTGTCAGATTTCATGTGGGTGCGTTCAAATAAATAACAACTGCAGTGAAATTTGATGCAAACATAATGAAATTTGGGAGGATTATGTACAAGTCCTGGTTAATAATTTGGAATCACCATTTTCTATAGACCTCCTGAGGCACAGAAATAAATTTGGCTAATAAGAATAATCAGAATGTTTGCTTTAAAGTACTAAATTTGCTTAAAGTAAGCTAGGTATTCAAACCAAAATTTAATAAGTAGTTGAACTTGTTTGAATAATTAATGGTTCTTATGTATAAAAGGTAGAGAGGAGCAGAGTTCTATCCTGCCTCATTCATCTCTCAAACTTAGAGAGGGAAGCCCTTGCCAGAATACACCCAAACTCCTGGTCTGGAATGGCTTATCACTTGCTACATCCTCTCTGATCCTCATCATCCCTACACCTTTATTACCAGAGCACTCTGTTATACTTGCTCTCTGCAAAGCCCACGGGGCAAGGACTTCTGTAGACTTATTCATGGCTCCTTCTTCAGTGTTTCCAGCAGTGCCTGACACATGGAAAGCTTCAGAGAGCCTGAATACAAGATGTAGGATCCTACCAAGCCTGCAAGACATACTTGAGCTCTCATGAGAAAAGGAATGGTGAGAAGGCCTATACTATGTTTATTCTACTATAAATCTTCCCTAGACCTGTGAAAAACCAGCCTCTACCTCAGAGCAAAGTCTGTCCAAGGAAGGGACATGACCTTTGTCCTTGGAAAGACCCACCGAGCATTCCTAGACACATTCCCATCCTGCTGAGTTGTTTATTTACAAATAACAGGAGAGATCTGCAGAGCCAGGTGTCCCTGACTCAGTCAGGCTAGGTGGGGACCCATAGCAATCTCCTAGCAGCCACCAAACAGCATGAGACAGGGAAATACCTGGGATGCCAGATGACCCTCCCAGTAGTTTATGGTATTGGGAAACCATGTAGTTCAGCATAAACACCCCTCTTGGCCTAAACCAATCAGTTCAAATGAATCCCCTCTTGTAGTAACCAATCACCCCTAAGCAACTTGTTCCCACCAGTGAATGTGCTAATCATATTTTAGAGTTGTTATTTGATTTTCCCGCGGTGTGTGATGATTTGCTAAGAGATGCTATGATGTATGTGAAGTTCCTGCCTTCTCCAGAGTGTATAAAACTGCTGCAAACCCTGGGCTCAGAGCCTCTCAGTGTCACTAGTTGCTGTGTGTGCATGTGGAGGACCGAGCTAGCTCGCGATAAACACCTCTTTGGTGCTTACATCGATCTTGATCTCTGGTGGTCCTTTGGGGGTCCCAAATTCTAGCATAAAACCTGCACAGTGTGGACATGAGATAAGCATCCAATGAGTATGTGGGATTTAACCTACACAAATGTGGAGATAGGATCTCTATCAATTCTAGGCATCTTTCTTTCAATGGCTGGTTTCTAGGCTCTGCTATTAGTTCAGTTGCTTGATTGCTAATTGATCCCTGACAGTTACTGAAAAAATACTAGAGGGCAAAGGTCATTTGCAAGATAGTGAATCTAGGTAGAGAAATAAATTCATTATATGAGAGAACAATGTCATTTGTCAATATGTTTTCTTAGTTGGATGGTTATGGCATGAAAACATTTCATGTCCCGAGCCTACTTTGAGAACCCACAATTTCTAGTTACACCTCTTGTGATCACAGATTTCACATGGGCACCCTCTGACCCTCTCAACACAGTTCTGTCTCCAGGCAGGACACATTCCCTTTTTGTCTGGTGCTGTGGGAAGACTCCCACACTTCTTTGTTTTCCAACAAACTGTGCCTTTTCTTGTTTCAAAGATGGTCCAGTAAACATTGTGAAAACCGTGTGTCGGGTCACAGTCCACCATGACCCAACTGCACTGTGAGGCTGTCGAAATCCTTGTGAGAGAGGCAGGCTGCAAAACAAATAAGATGGGCCAGAATTCTGACCCTTCCTTTATTTTATACATAAGAACCATTGATTATTCAAACAAGTTCAACCACTTCTGAAGTTTTGGTTTGAATACCTAGCTTACTTTAGGAAACTTAGCACTTTAAAATTATTTAATAGTCTTATTTATTATTGTTAGCCAAATTTATTTCCACTCTTCAGAAGTGGACTAACTGATCCACTGCCAAAACTTGGAGACAAGGGCATGAGGTTTCTCTTTGTTGTTGTTGCTGTTTATTCAAATTCTTTAATCAGCAAAGGAGTAATTTTCACTTATTAAGTTCTTATTAATTGTTAATCATTCTATAGAGTTAAACCACTAACATTAAAAATAGGATTTCTCTTTTCTAAATATCAAACATACACCACACATACAAAATGAGATTAAAGGAAATATTAAAAATTCCAATAGCTTAAAAACATCAGATAGACTCCAATTTTCCCTTCCCTGGATTGTGGTCAGAATACACAAGTGCTGTTGCCCAAAGCAAGTTAGCATATCTCACCACACCCTTGCTTTTGTTTCTACTGATCGTTTTTTTTAAGGTTGTATTTGCAAATACTCCTCAGAGTCATCAATATGCCTTTGAAAAGAATCCCATTCAACTGACTCAAAATTTAGAGAAAAATTACTAGGAACTGTAAGTGCTATAAGAAATAGAAATATTAAAAAAAAAAAAAACAAATGCAAAAATAATCCCCACTTCACAGAGATTCCAATGGGGTGAGGTTTTTGCTAACAGAGTTGATACTCAGATGCTGCTAAAGTTACCAGGTACTACAGTCAGAAGCAAGGAAAACTGAGGTCCTGGGTGATAGGAGAGGGCTAGCTGGACGGAGAGCTCGGTGAAAATCCTATTTTCTAGGGTTGGAGGCTACTTAGTTTTTCAGCAGATAAAGACAGAGAGGAAAGGCTTTCCAGATAAGGGGTCAGTGGGCCCCCAGAGAGAGGGCTATGGAGTCTTCAGGCCCAGGAGCAGCCTGCAGATCCATCAAGGAGAATAGAATTGTCTAGAAACACAGGATAATTCAGTCCAGATAACAGATCTAAGAGTTTAACTTTCTTCCTTAGGTCCTGACAACTCAAAATGTTTTGAATATATTTATGACATGCCTGGTATTGAATTTCCTGGGATCCCTGCTACATTCACTGTGTTTCAGCCACCACATAAAACTCACTCCTGGCTTGAATTTGAGCATCTAATCATTGTTATTTATCCAATATTTTATCTTCTATGTTCCAGTACATAAACCAATCCAAGTTCTTGCTTTGAGTATGTTTAGTAGCTTGTGTTAATTAGTTCTGAAATGCTCTGGTGCTTAAAGTAGTGTGAATAGCACATTTGATGAATTGTTTTACAAGTAACCGTCTCTGGGTATATTATATCATCAGTTGCAATCCAAGATGATTACTCTAAAGATGAGGAAAGAAAACTACTTTCATTTGAAGCAAATGCTTATTTTCCATTTTTATTGTTCAATCCTGAACTGTGATAAAACTTGAAACCTTTAAAAGGAATCCTAATTCATTTTTTTAAAGAAGGGGTCAAAGACAAACAAATCATTTCTGTCTTCTTGATGGTCCCTAGTGCTTCTTGCTTTTTAAATACCACTATTATAAAACAACTTCCATATTCTCTTATAATGTAACATTTTACTTGGAATATAGAGAAACACGACATAGATACTATTAGTAGCTGTAGAGATTATTGAATATGGACAAGAAAAAAATCAGTAGCATGTTTTACACAGATGCAAAAATAATCTACTTCAAATTTTTAAGAATAAAAAGAAGATTGGAATTTGTATGCACCATTAAAGATTTACCCTTTATACCAATAATCTCCAATATTTTAGTTCAAAGCATTCTATTTGCTTTACAAATAATATAGTTGTAAGGATTTTTTTACATAGAGTACTTGTCTATTTAAAATGGGCTAAATTCAGGGAAATGGCTGTATGTAGACACCTTTCTACAGTTAATCTAGCCATAGCATATATATGGGTTGAGAGAAAATGGCCACATTTGTTCACATTGATCTTAACTTTTCATATTTCTTTTTTCTTCAAACTAATATAAGAGTATGAAAACATCAGAGTCTGAAATGCACATATAATCAAATCAAGACAAGAGGTTCAGTTCAATAAACAAGTCAGGGGAATCGATTTCAGCTGTCCAATGATTCCACAGGAATTCAATTTATAGCATTCTCTATTTATGAGGAGCTGAAGGTCTCTAGGAGATTAAAACTTGTCCAAAGATCCACACTACTCACCTGAGATGGAAATTGAAGACTTTTGATTTCAGTAAAACTGATGTTTGCTTAACTATCATGTAAAGGAAAAAAAGAAACAATTTGCTTTTCTGGACCTTTTTAACTCTTCTGTAGTTCTATGCTTCATAATTAAAAAAGAATTTTAGCATCCTTTTTCAATATTTGGTTGTTAATGTATTCTGTCATCACTGAGCTGCAGAGAATAAATGAGAATGAGAATCTGAAGAAGTAAAATATTTATCTGGTCATGAATTAACCATCCTGATGAGGTCACAATCAGTAGTGGCCATTGTGCCTACTAATTCTCTAAATTATACTGCATTTCTGACTATAGATACATTCTCCAGATGAAAGCACAAACATAAAGAAATAAAAGAAGACTAAATTGGTCTGCAGTAGGGAAAACTGAGATGGTTCTCCAAATAGCATTTCTTCGTTTGCAATTTTATGCCCAGTGACCAGGTTCTCATTAACCTAAATCCACAACAGTTTCTTTCTCCTCTTATGTCTTTTTCCCTGTTTCCTATTTGAAAATAGATCCCATGGTTGGTTTAGTAAACTCTTACAGGTAAATACCATCTATCAGCCTTAATGAGTTGCCCTTGGCTATCAGAAAACTCTAGTTACCATGTAACACACAATGTACCTTCACTTGACCCCAAGAAGGCCAGTATTGAATTCATGTCAAAAATTAGAAAACCATTAAAATATATCATGACTATAAAGAGAAGTAAAGTTCAGTGAGAGAAGAATCCTTATTGTCATAGGTGGTGGTTCAAAACGGTCTTTGGAGCATTCATTGGTCCATTTCTTCTCCAGATGGATCATGAATAAAAAAAGACCCAGACATTTCCCCCAAACGGAGAGATCACTGGGGAAACAAACAAACAAACAAACAAGGCTGGATAAGGTGAGGTAAAAAAAGTCCCTTCTTTTAACAGGGAACTCTACCCTCACTGTGGCTGGCTAAGGCTTAGCATAACCTGTTGGTGCCAAAGTTCCAATTTTATATTGTGTGTATTTCTTTGGTCTCATATGAGCACAATTTCTCCACCATTTCTAACATCATCTGGTAGCTGATGTATGACAAAGATGCTAAGCCTGGCAATTATCATCACAATTGATTATGCATTTACTACATCTCAACTATGTCTTCTGTCATATTCAATGTGAGTAGATTCAACAATTCTCTCAAAATTCAATATTGTAAGACTGAATTTAAAATTCCAGAGTTCAGGGCTGGAGTTGTAACTCAATGGTAGAGCACTTGCCTAGCATTTGTGAGGTACTTGGTTCATCCTTAGCACCACATAAAAATAAATAAATAAAATAAAGATATTGTGTTCATCTACAACTACAATAGTGTTTAATTGTATACTACCTACAAGTAGTACAGTAAAGATCCTACAAATATGTTAAAACCAAATGATGGAAAAAAATGCCTTAGTGGTTACACTAATATGAGACAAAATAGACCCCAAACAAAAATTATTACTAGAGATTAAAGGGTCAATCCCCATGAGGAAAAAATATAATTATAAAGATATATGCTCCTAACAATAGAGCCTTACATGAGGTGAAGCAAAAGCTTACAGAAGTAAAGGGAGAATACCTATTAGAGTCTCAGGTATTTTAAAGAGCATTACTTATTTATATTTCTTCCATGAGGTTGTTTTGAAAGAATACAAGTTTAAAATGTAGTTGTTCAATTATGGTAGAGGGAGGGGAGGTAAATAAAATGCACTGTGAGAGGAAAATTTTGCTTTCTAAATTTTTAAATTGAGGTAGCTTCCAAAATATGTAGATTGTTTTATTTTTATAACAATGTAGAATGTGTGTTGGAAAACTATGACATCTGCTTTTATAAATAAAGTTTATTGGAACAAAACCACACCAATCCATTTATGTGTTGTCTATAGCTACCTTTGCAGTACAATGGAAGAATTGTGTTGCAATAGAAATCATGTGTCTGCAAATTCAAAAATATTTTCTATCTAGCCTTCATAGAAAAAATTGCTGACCACTGTTGTATGGTTAGTGGCATTGCAATGTAATGTTGATAAACATGATGTAGCAAAATTGCTAAGAATTCACAATCAGAAAACTCATTCATTTGTTTTTGTTTCTGTGGCTTCTGCATCCTGATGAGTGTAGACATATATTTGTTTATTGTTTGTTTACATGGATTATGCACCATTCTCACATCTTTTCTCAGTATTCTGGCTACCCTATGGCAAATCTCATTCTACTATTTGTGCATCACCAATCTCAGATTCCAGGTTGCTGTTTGTTGTTAGGTAAATAATAAAATTAAGTTAAACTGCAATAATACACTTCGGTGGCACATAATCTCTGCTGGGCCCTCTCTGTGATCCTTCATCCCAATTCTGTATCTACATGACATTCCCTAAATTACTTTTCCTAAGCCCTTTCATCTCTCTTAAGCCTCCTCTAGTACCCCAGAATACTAAAATTCTAAGATGACCTTATTAATAATTTTCTGTAGATTGCATTTTCCTAGCATGATTAAAAAGCTATCTCTAATCCCATGTGTTCTCCTAGAAAAGCTATCTCCAATCCCATGTTTTCTCCTAGAAATGTGCTCCTCTCCCATGCCAGAGTAGATTTTAATTTCCCTCCATTTCTCATTAACATTAATGCTGTAACCAAGACTAGGTCAGTAGAGGCAATACCATTTCACATTTATTGGTTGAACACTTCAACTAGAACCCTGTAAACTGCCCAAAGGTCTCCAGATTGTAAAGGCAGCACTAGCCTATGCAGAAAACATCAAACAATCCTCAAATCTACAAGGGTATTATCTCTCAGCAGAGAGCTCAATTAGAGAAGAGCTCATCTCAGAGTTATAGGTGTGTCTATGAATTAAATCCAAATATGACTCAGAAGTAACTCAACAAGTTTTTAAGGGAATTGTTTTGGAGGAAGCACTGCTGTCTAGAACTCAAAAATCAGAGACAATAAAAAATGGAAAAGAAGTCTTTTGCCTGAAACCTTTTCAGCCCAGAAGCAAGATGACAAGTGTACTCACTTATAAACACAGGCCTCATTCTGTGGAAAATGAAGAATGACTCAGAGCATGAAACAGAAAATAAATTCATGAGGCACATAACTTGTCACAGATCAAGAAGAATGGTACTAAAGGAGGTATGCCTGAGGAATTATACCCAGAGAGATGCAACTGTGCTTAGACTTGATTTAGATTACAAGATACTAAGACTGATGCTTTGAAGAAACATGTGTTCCACTCCCACCCAAAAGGTAATGATGAGACAGAAACAGGGTTGTTTTACTCAACTTTTTTGCTGTTGTGACTAAAGAACCTGACCAGCACAATTGTAGAGGAGAAAAGATTTATTTGCGGTACCACAGTCTGGCTGGGCACAATTCACAAGCCACTTATCAAGCAGAAACAAACTTTATTTTTAGAACACACACGCCACACCACAGGAGCGCTTCAGGAATTCCCTCAGAGCCCAACTGCCACCACCGGCTTCCCACAAGCCACTCAACCCCCCACCACTCCTCCTGCTCTTGAGGCAGATTGGCTGGGTCACATGGGCGGAGCCAAAAAAAGTCCCCCAATGAGCAGCTCCTTGGTCTGAAAGGGCGGGGAAACAGCCCAAGGAGAATCACTGCAGAGGAGCCAATCAGCTGGCAGCTGGAAGTTTGCTGGGGCCCCTTCGGCTGTGGCTCTGAACATTGAGGGCTCACAGTTCCAGAGGTCTTAGTCTATAGAGGATCCACTCCATTTCTTGGGCACCAGATGAGGCTGAACATCATGGCTGGAGAGTGTGATGGAGGGACATAGCTAACGTCACATCATCAGGAAGCAGAGAGAGCAAAACTCCACTCTCCAGATACAAATATATACCCAAAGCCGTGCGCTCCAATTCCCACTTCCTCTAGCCACACCCTACCACTTCAATTAATCCCATCAGGGATTAAACCACTGATTAAGATAAGACTATTACCCAATCATTTTTCCTCCAAACCTTCTTGCATTGTCTCATGTGAGCTTTCAGGGGACACCTCACATCCAAACCTTAACAAGGGTGATCACAATAGACATCCCTGTTTAACAAGGGGTATGATTAGGGAATACTCAGCAGTCACTGGGAAATTCAGAAATCCATCTGTGAACATCCCACCAGTTCCTTGGAGAAAATTGAGCATATTTTGCAGGTAAGAAGAATGTGACTTGCAGTCTGAAGTCAGAGCATAGAAAATTTTTCTTTCCAAAGATGGCCACAACAATGTAGCCTATATCACAATCTTTTCTAGAACATTCCCACTTCCCCATGAAGAGTTAAACTTGATAACGCTCCTCTCAAATCTGGGTGAGTTTGTGTCTCTGTTATAAACTTAGAAGGTAGCAATGCTGATATCCAAGGTTTGGTCAGAAAGGATGGAGCAGGTTTGACCTTACTGGAATACTTGCACTAAAGACTAAAGTCAAAAGGTAGACAAGAAGTTCAACTGCCATGTAGAACTGCCAAGATGACATGAAGGAAGTGAGCTGGTGCTGGCCCAGCCAATCTAGCCCTGCAGATGCTGCTCAGCAGGCACCTTACTGCAACCACATGAGAAACTCACTCTGGAAACATTTTCACAATCCCTGTCAAACACCTGACCATAGAATTTTGAGAGATGATAAAATACTCACTGTTATTTCAAGTCACTAAATTGTAGGAAGTCTTCTAATGTAGCAACAGATTACTAAACAGCTATCTTAGTTCATTTTCTATTGCTGTAACAGCCCACACATGGGTAATTCATAAAGAAAATATTTTATTTCTCATGGTTCTGGAGATTAGAAAGTCCAAGATTGAGGGGCTGCATCTGGTGAGAGCCTTCTTGCTGCATCATAAATGGGCAGAAGGATCATATAGAAAGAGAACACAAGAGAGGAGAGAGGCCAAACTTACTCTTATTTCTAAAGACCACTTCCACAATAACAAACCTACTCTTGTGATAGTGGCATTAATCCTCATTCTTACACAACAATCTGGTTGGCACTATTTCCTTTCCAATGTTGCTAAAGGATTACATTCTTTATAAAAAAATTTTATTGGTGTGATACAATGATACATGTTAGTGGGATTCATTTTTACATATTCATACAATTTAATGATAAAATTTCATTCATTTCTTAATACCATCACAATGGCAGTTAACTTTCAAAATGGGTTTTAAGGGAGACATTCAAGCCATAGCAATGGCAATTTTTCCAAGGAGAACAAGGATGTCCGGGATGGGGAGCTCCCTGAGCTTCACTTTGCTCCCCCTCTCTTGGAAGTTTGCTGATTTTCTCTTTACTGCCCCTTCTGCCTAAACACTCTGCATCCTGCACCCTCCAGTCATTTTCACTCAACACTGAGCTCAGAGGACTTTTCCTCCAGAGCCTTCTTTGACCTTCACCCTTTATTTAATTAGCCTACAGCCTTTTCTATTTGCCTTGTAGCATGCATGTGTTATAAATGCACCTTTTACTCCTTAAATTGCACATACTCCATGAGCATGCACACAAAGCCTCATTTGCTTCCCTATCTGTGGTACCTATGCAGGATAGATAGTCTATAAATATGTCTTTTACTACATTAATGAACACTTAGCAGGTTTAACACATAATATTGCATGCTTTTAAGAATGTGTTAAGAGCTTTTGTCTCTCTCAGCATCCTCATTCTTCCACAGTCCAGTTAACATTGCTTCTTTCCAATGTTGCTTTTCAAAAGTAATATAAAGGTAACATCATCCCTGAACTGTCCCCAGAATGAAATAAATGGCAAACACTACAGAGAACAGTGGTAAACTCTTTTTGTTTTACAGCTGAGAACCTGAGGCTAGAAAGACAAAGTGACATGCCAAGGACATACAGCTGTTTGGTAGCAGAGCTGTGACAGGAGACATAGGCCTCTGACTCAGATCTTTACTCTTTCTCCCACATGGCTGCAACTCAATCATGAATTATTATTTGGAAGAAAATTAATAATTGCCCAAAGTAGCTTCCTGACATCAATAAACTTCCAAGAACATTCAGAAAATGACACATAAAACTGTTCTTCACGCTTGGTTCTCCTTTCCCCACTTCCTCAAGGTGCCCTGAATGTACCTGCTTCCCTGTTATTCCAAAGGGAGCTTCCCCATCACTGGGCTGCAGACCCTATCCCAGAGACAGCTCTATCTGAGTGGGCGATCAATCAGTAGGTGTTCTTTCTAAATGTTTTCCATTTTAAAGACTAGAAGAAATTTTGCATTTTTTCCCATAAGGTAGAGTTTTAAATTGATGGCACTGCTCAATCAATTAATCACTTAAAGAGAAAACTTAGGTTTCTGGATGCAGATCAAGTTTTTTCACTATGTTTGTTAATTTTTTACCTTGAATACAAAATAAGTCAGAGGTTTGAAACTATGAAGAAAAGTTATTTTAAGATCCAAGTTTAAACAAATTGCTAACTTGGTATATAATAGGAAACTGTAGTTCTATGAAAAACTGTAATCCATATAAAAAGATAAAATCTCAACACAAAAATAAATTGGATATAACGTTTCTATATTCATATATGAATGTATGACCAGTGAAATTCCACATCATGTACGACCACAATAATGGGATCCTAATTAGAATAAGTTGTACTCCATGTATGTATACTATGTCAAAATACACTCTACTGTCCTGTATATCTAAAAAGAACAAATAAAAATAAAATAAATAAATTTGGAGACATCTCCAGAAATGTAATATATTCATGAGTGCCATTCTCAGAATATTTAGAAACTTCAGAAAGTTAAAGCTATGTACACAGAATCACCAATTTGATGAGAAGCAATACATTAAATGACAGCATAATATTTAGTAGCAATCTACATGAAAACAAATATCTCACTATTCCCAGTCAACAGCATGTGTATGTCCTAACATGTTCTTGATAACATTGTGTTTCAGCATTTTATTACCAAGATTCTTACTTGCAATGAAATATACAAATGTTAGAATATATTGATAAACACATAAACATAAATATAAATAGATGATCAAAACCAATTGCTTCTTCATAAATATCACCTGCATTTGTTTTCTTTAACATTCATTTCTATATTCATTTGCTTCTTTTCACACTATTTTTCAACTGTATTCTTAAGCTCTCCCCTGTTGCTGTATTTCTAGTTTTATCTCTCAACTGCTACATAGCATTCCACAGTACCCACTCATTGCGTTTATTTATGTACTGCTCTCATTGATAGGACCTTAGATTCTACACACTTGTCAGAATACATAACAGATTGCCCTCACTTTACCTCTACCATACACACCATCATTTGCATACCATAAGTATCATTATGGACAAATTAGGAATTGTTTTTCAGGGATATATTCTCAGAGATTGGATTTGTTGGCCAACAGACAGCATGCAGCTTAATCTTAAATTGCTTCTAGAATTACTACACAGTTTACCTTCCTGCAACTATATGCAACATTCCCATCTCAGCCATTCTTGCCAGTACTAGATCTTGCCCAGCTTTTTATTCTTTATAAATTTAAAGAATCTTCAAAAGCAAGATGATTTATAACATTAAGGACCTTAGATTCTGTACACTTGTTCGAATACATAACACATTGTCAAATTTGCCATGTAAAAGGACCAAATCAACCTGTAGCCTGGTTTGATATCCTAGTCTGTTTATGTGTCAGTTTATAGCTGGTAACTCTAGACAGTTACCTGGTGCTCTGAGGCCCCAGTCTCATCATCTGTGAAATAGTATGGTATTCCCTAAGTCATGAGTTGACTTTCAACATTAAATGAGATAATAAATGTAAAATAATTTGCACGTAAAATATTAGGTGTCCCTAATAGTACAGTAAAATGGCCAACTGTTTTCCTGAAATGAGGAGATTGCCAGGACACTGAATTCTCAGTGCTAAATCCAGGAAAGTCCTATGGAATCCGGAGTTGGTTGACCCTGGTGATAGATGTGAAGATGCATTGCTAAAACCCCCACCTCTATTCTAACAGCCCTGAGTTTGTTCTGAATCAGAAGGTTGTGGTAAGATGTTAGCTTCTTCAGGGTTCCCATCAGCTTTTAAGCTGAGATTGCTTGCTTCTTGACTCAACACAAAGGTAGAGCCACAGGCTTGGTCTTTCTTCATCAGCAAAACTGGGAATGAAGGTTGTTCTAGTCACCTCTGTCACTGCTGTGACCAAAAGACCTGACAAGAACAATTTAAGGAGGAAAAGTTTATTTGGGGGATCACAGTTTCAGAGATGTCAGTCGAAAGACAGCCAGCTCCATTCTTCAGGGCTCCAGGTGAGGCAGAAGACCATGGTGGAAGAGTATGGAGGAAGAAAGCAACACAGGGCATGATGAATAGGAAGCAGAGAGAAAGCACTGATCAACACAAACAAAATGTATACCCGAAATGTACGCCCCCAGGGACCCACCTCCTCCAGCCACATCCTCCCTGTCTTCAGTTACCACCCAGTTAATCCCTATCAGGGGATTAATTTACTGATAAAGTTAAGACTCTCAGAATACAGTTAGGTCACCTCTAAATTTTCTTGCATTGTCTCATACATGAGATTTTGGGAGGACACCTCGTATCTAAATCATAACAAAGGCTCTGCCATCTTTTCCCTATATGCATTTCTATAACAGAACTCTGCCTACCTGAGCCCACTGTCATTCAGTAGGACATTTGGTCAGGGGCTCAATTTCAGTTTCTCCCTTTCCTTTTAGGTATTCCCTTTCCAGCATTGGCATTGCCAAGAATGAAGTCTGCAGCACTAGGACACAACGAAGGCTCAGGCAGTGATAGCTTTGTAACTAATATTATGCTCTAGTTTGCAGTTCAAAACCACCTCTCACATATTATCTCCACCCCCCCATCCCCCCCACACACCTCTGCTTTGTTACACACACACACACACACACACACACACACACACACACCACTTTCTTTCCCAGCTATGTACTAAAATAGTTTGGGTACTATATTATGTAGTTTCAAGAAATTTATTCCAATGTTATTCTCTGTCTTTTGTTTTGATTGTTGTGAGTTTTTTCTCACCCTTAGGAAATCTTCTGGTTGATTTAATTCTCTCCAGACTCACTCACAGTCTCTTGTTAGTTCAGAACAAAATTGACATGATGCTTCAAATAAATCACTGGCTTTAGATACATGCCCAAAGAATTAAGAATGCATAAACTGTGAAGGCATAAATCTGCAGGGTAAAGGCATAATGAATTTTGAGTAATTTTACCTACCATCTCTTTATTAAGGTGCCATTTTTCTTGTTAGAACACACCAAGAGCAATGCAAAAGCCAAAAGTGTGTTGAGGATCACAGGACAGATGCTGATCACAAGATGGGCGATGGCAAAAATGGCTGCAAAACTGAAATACAGAGATAAAAGCAGGAGGATCAAGTTATCCAGGAAACATGAAGCCACTATTCTTAACTTAGTTTTTCAGTCTGATTTTATAGAAGTGTTTTAAGGATAATTCAGTGCAACCACTTCCCTGGGGTAAGAATCCCTATAAATCCCCCAGACAGATGATCATCTACCTTCAGTCAGATGGTGACAGGGACTTCGTATTCATCCTGGAAATCTCTAGCTATTAGAGGACAGATGGCCCCCCAATACAATGGTTCAGCTTACAATTTGTTTGACTTTATGGTGGTGTGAGTGATATGCATTTAGTAGCAAGCCTACTTGGGAATTTTGAATTGGATCTTTTCCCAGGCAAGTGATAGATGATGTGATCCTCTCTTGATGCTGGGTAGTGGCAGCAAACTGAGCTCCCTGTCAACAAGGCGATCATAATGTGACACCACCATGCTTTGCAATGTACTGTGTTGGCAAGTTTTGATATTCCACAGGCCAGGTGTATGAACTGAATTTTTTACCTAGGAAAGGTTTATTGGGTTATAATCCCATTGTAAATTGAGAAGCATCTGCATATTCCCTTAATTGAACCTATTCTTGCCTGGCATGCCATCCACAGTTCTATTTCTATGACTGGAACAATGAGAATTAAGTCTGACTCCTCACCTTCCTATACCCCTCAAAAGATGGGTGATGGCAAAAATGTCTGCAAAACTGAAACAGAGAGATAAAAGCAGGAGGATCAAGTCCTGACATAATGACCACACTCACTTCCCTAAGGTATTCATTCATGGCATCATTCTGAGCTTCTCATCACTCATAACATCATTATGGTAGGAACAGACATTACAGCCTGGCACTTGGGTGCCGCAGTCTGGCTGGGCACAAAATCACGAGCCACTCACAGCCTTGTAGATTCAAACAGGAATTCTTTATTCCCGAACTCTCACCGGCACTCTGGGAAAATCCACATTTTGGGAAAATCCACCCTCCACTGGGCTATGCATACCAAATACCCTCTGAATCCCATGAGAACTCAACAGGAACTCAAGGAGCAGGCCCTAAGGCAGCAGGATATGCCCTATTCCCAGCAGGATCCACCCTAAACCCGATCTGCCCTAATCCCTGAGCAAGGTCACCTTTCAAATCAAAACTCTCAAACATTCATGCAATGTCACTGCAAATGACCTGGGTCCAAGGCAAGCCCATTTCCACAATGGAGAGTCCTCCCTCTAAGCAACATTGGGTAGGCTGACAAGGAAATTGCCATGCATCATTCCTACTTGGCTATGGCTCTCAGTACTTGGGTTGGGGCATGATGCTTGCTTTTGTTAAAACAACTCATTGCACACTTAACTGCTGTTGGACTGAAGGCCAGCAACACACCTCAGGTGTCCTTTAATGTGAACCATACTGAAGCATACCTTCTTTTCAGTGACTGAGAAAAAGGACCAGGGTAAACAAATGATAGTAACACTCATCTGCAATAAAAATAATAAATCATAGTTGCATATAACAGGGATGAATCTCAGAACAGTACAGCTGAGTGAAAGAAATCAGAAGAAAGAATATATATGCTGCATATTTTCATTTATGCAAAATTTTAGAAAATTCAAACTCATGTTATAGTGATAGAAGACATCAGTGGTTAACTGGAGATGGAAGGAAGAATGGGAGTTTAGTACATTTCCTGTTGCTATTTTAGAAAATGACAGGTTTATTTAAAAAAAAAAAAACAGATTGTTTGGCTCATGGTTCTGGAACCTAGGAAGTCAAGGGTATCACAGGGCTATCTGGTGAGGACATTGTACTACATCATAGCATAGTAGAAAGGGAAAGGGCAAGCAAGTGTGTGGATAAGAAAGAGCATGAAGAATGTGCTCACTTTTACAGCAACTGCTCTTGTGATAACTACCCCATTTTTATAAAAGCATTGATCCACCCATGAAGGCTTCACTTTCTTGACCCAGTCACTTCTCATTACCTCCCAACACAGCTTCATTGGGGATCAAACTTTAGACACATGAATTTGAGGGACACATGCAAGCCACAGCAGGCAACAACAACTGCAGAGGCACAAGAAGACTTTTGGTGACTGGTGGTTTCACAGGAATATACACATATCAAACTCATCAAATTATATACTTAAAATATGCTGTACAACAATATGTCAATTACATTTTGATGAAACTGTTTTTAAAATACCTTACAGAATGTGGTGATACTAAGTGTGAAAAAAATAAGACCAGTGTATCATTCAGGAAGGATATATAGGGGAAATCAAGGTGAGATGGTTGAGGAGGGGTCCTTACAGAAGGGGGGTTTGCACTGGACTTTGGAGGAGAAAGATGCGGTACAATATGGGAAAACAGAAGGGCCACTTCAATAGATGAACTTGGCATTTTGGAGGGATAAGGAGGAGACTGGCAGATGGATGTTGGAGAACAGTGTGAAAGAGGTGGTATGTCTGAATGTTGTGGATGCTCAGATATCAGCTTAAGAAGTCTAGAATTTGTGACTGGAAGAGCAAACCTAAAATAGAACAATGGTGGGCCACATCCAGAAGGGAAATCAGGCATGTTGGATATTTTGATGGGATGTCTCTAAGTCATAGGAGTAAATTTGGGGACCTTGCTATTTCTGAAATGGCTGTGGGAAAATAAAATTCTAAAAAGTTTATTTTAGAATATTATGATAGTAAGATATTTAGCATAGATTAGTTAAATAAAGAAAAGGCCCTTGAAAAGATGGAAGTGTTTATGCTGCATATAAGTATACTTAATCAAACTGCTCTATTCATGGGCACATGATGAGACCCAGATCATGGCACCTCATTTGACATGAACCCTAAAATTATAATGGTCCCATCAGACACCAACTTGCAGCTGCTGTAATCACTCCTGTCTGCATTCCGGGCTTGTATCTTTTTTCTTTTTAACATAAAAATGGGAAAATATGATGAAATACATCTCAAGGGTGATATATAGTACTTTGAGCTATTGCAAAGCATTCTATAAATTCTATATTTATTCTATACATATGGGTATTGTCATGAGTTTTACAATCTAATATTGGGTTACTTGTTATCATCCTTTATTTACAAGCTAATGTGAAAAAGGACAACAATTTTATTTCCACAAGAGGTTTCCCTTATATTAGAATTTTCCTTTTCTTAAAGTAAAATAACTCCTTTCTAAATATAGAAATTGAAGGTATCAAGGAAGATCCAAAGACAGTTTTAGAACTAGACAGACATTCAGGAAATCTGGAATCAAAGACCACAATGAAATCTTCATTGCAAATTTGAAATAAATATGAGAAATCCTTAGCAAAACCAGGGTTGTACTTCCACACAAGAATTGACTTTCAATCAAATAGAAATGCTTGTCCAAAGTGTTCATGAAAGAACCATGCCTTCCCTTTTTCTTCAATAAAAGCAATTGGTGAGAAAGTAGCTCTTAAACCTCCATCATCTTTTTTCTTTCCAGGCAAATCCCACTGCGATTTTCCTTATTCTGTTCTCCATAATAATTCTAAATATTTTCCTCCAAAATCATCCATCAATTGTTTTATGGCCTCAAAAAATGCATTCTATTGACTTCTGTGGTAAAAATAAAAACAAAGAAAGAAGGGAGGCTGATAACCAAAATGCAATTCTGTCCCAAGTTTGATGACCCCGTAGAACTTGGAAAGATTGATATTTTTAAGCTGAATTATAACTCTTCAATTAATTTCTCTGAACTTATTACCCACTGACTCTTCATTATCTCCATATTCATTCATTTAAAAGTGACCTTTTCTGATAGGAGAAAGTTTTTCCTGCTTCTCAAGTAAATAATGTTTTTGGCGAGTCTTTGTCTAAAACAGAGCTAAATGAAATATTAAGTGCTGCATCTCCTAGTAACACATACTAACATGTTATGTGTCATTAATACTCTTTATAGACAAATTCTTGTACAAAATTGAGCTTCACACACACACACACACATACACAATATGTAAGTTAAAGAATAATAGTTCCTAAATTTTAGGCATTTTATGCCATATGAGGAAATATTTTTAAAACTTTTTTATTATTTAACATCTCCGGTAACATATACTAGTTTATATGTTGGTAATACCTCAGATTTATTTGGGGTAGGGTGCTTGTTTTTTAACATTTTACCAGCTATTTCTAGCTGTGGCTCGTTTTTACAGGTTCTTTCCAAGAGTATGCAACTGACTCAAGCTCCAGATGGTTTTTAAGAATTTAGACCCCCCAAAGTGACAAAATCATGTGCTTTTCTAAAGAGTTAAAAGGAAACAAAAATGCAAAGACTTTACTTGTTATATGAAAGTGAAATGATAATGGTAGATGACCTTGAATTTTTTTCTTGGATGACAGCCATGGAGTTGGATTGTCTCTTGCTGTTTGATATTTATTAAAGTAGTTAACTGCTTGATTCCCAAAATCATTTTTCCTGCATTGACCACAACCATTATATGCATGGCAAAAATATTTTTTTAAAATCAAAAAATTCCTTGAAAGACCATTTTATGCCAAAAATTGAGCTGGATACTCTCTTACCAAGCAAATTATTCATATACTAGAGAGTAGTTTTTTAAAACAACAGTCACACCATAAGGAGATTAATATTTTTCTAACGCTGGATTTGATGTTGTAATTATGTGAAAGTGCCAAGCACAGTAGCTGGCACATAAATAACAACTTGGCAATAGCTGCCATTTTAAAACCTGATCCCAGTCACCTCTGATTTTTTTCTAAATTGCATAATTTGAATTATTATTTTCTTTGCCAGAAAAGTTAGCTATTGATACTTTCAAATTATATGCTATGCAGATCTTACATGATTTTTTTTTTACTATCATAAATAGAATCATTCCATTTAATACTACTCAAGGGTATTTGTTAATTATGTCTAAAAGGTAAGTTAAAGAATAATAGTTCCTAAATTTTAGGTATTTAGGAGCTCTCTTATGCCATATGATGAAATATTTAAAGAATTTTTTTACTATTTCTTTAAAATATTTCTGCCTGAATTTATGGATTTTTTTTAAAGAAAAAGGTATTCTATTATTCTAATATTTTGGCCTCAGGGGAATAGTGACATGAAACAGCTATCTGGGAATTTGTTGTTCTGAATGTGCCAGTGAACGACAAAAGTCATTAACGCTCTTTATAGATGTACAAATTATTCTACAAAATTGAGCTTCACACACACACACACACACACACACACACACACACACACACATACACACACACACACCAAGAAAAAAACTTTAAATGAAGTAAACAAGAAACACAAATATATTTTTAAAGATTTTATTAATTAAGAATCTATCAGTGCCAGTTCTCACATCAGGTTTTGAAGACTCAAAATTAATGAAACTCCATCTTTCCTCCTCAAGTTATTCATTGCTCAGACACAAACCTGCCTCTGCTCCAGCTCTCAGGCTTTCTGCTCCTAAGGAAGGACTTTGCAGACCCATTGCTGGATTTGATCAAGGACTGAGGTCAAACTTCTGATCCTCTCAGTTTCACTGAAGGGGTTACAGAAAGTTCAGGATATAAATTTAAAGTTTTTTTTTTAAGTTTAAGCATGATTTTTTTAATGCAAGATTACTTATCTAGATTAATAAATAACATTCTGAATGGTTATAGCTTTCTGAATGGTCACCAAAGGGTAAAAATCATCTGGTTTCTGATGAAATCTAATAACAATATTTTAAGTTTAAGGAATAAGTCACCTGATGCTCCATCAGAAATTTAAAAAAATCTTTTCTAGAGAATTTCTTTGATGCAAGATGTTAGAAGTCTTTCCTGTGCAGTTGCTTCTTTTGACCAGAGTGGTTCAGTTCTGTGCATGGCATCCGGTCTCAACAGTAAACTTTCCAAGTTGTCTGTAAATATTGCCAAGCTGCTCCAGACAAGGAGACTCTTCTCAACTTTACATTTCCATCTCCTTCCTGCCTTCCTTCCTGCCTTCCTGCCTTCCTGCCTTCTTTCCTTCCTTTTTAAAAATCTATGCTGGGGACCATACCCAGGAAATATAGGGTATTATATCTTTTCACCTGCCTGAGTCTGACATCTCATCCTACCTATCCTCATACCTACCCAACTTCAAATTCTAAGAAGTATCAAAGGACAGAAAATCAGCTTAGAGACCAGCAGATACTTTGGTTGCCCACCAACCTCCTTCTCCTCCAGATACTTGCTGGTCCTCTGGTCAACCCAGAGAATCCCCTGAGGACCTTTATGGCAATCCCTTCTGTGCTAGCAAATGTGTGGATATGTGTCTCTCATCTGATCACCAGCACAGTCCTACAAGTAAGGTCCCATTAGATTCTCCTTTCCCAGTAAAGCACTCTTGGTTCAGAATGTTGTTAATAAATAGGATAGAATCACTCTCACAGTGGCAGGCAGAGACTGAGTCCTTGTTCATAAACTCCAGAAACGAGAAGTCTATGAGTAGAAAGATCTAGAATCTATGTGGTTCAGATAAAGACAACTTGCTTTACCAAAGAAGAAATGCCTTTGTCAGATGAGACCATGGCTTCTCTCCAGCAGAGCTTAACTTTTGAGAAATCCTGTCTTTGTCATGTAAAATATGGAGGCCTCATAACCATCAATGAGAGGCAGAACACAAATTCAAGTGCTTGTGGCACAGGAAATAGCTCTCTAGACTATTCCATGCAATGCACCCTGCTTTGAAAACTAGGTTTAGGTTCCAAAAGAATCAACTCATCTCTAAGGACTGAAAAACTAGTCCTAAGGATTCATGCCATGAAAAATTTACCTTTCTACAGGTGGGTATTTCATGTAGGATAAAAACTTAAATGTAAAAACCTCTTTCTGTTTTTTTTTTTAAATTCAATTTTCACACCTTGGACGATAATAAAGAGAAGTTACAATGTTTAAAAAAGTAAAAATTTGGAGTAGTGTCATGCATGCATGTTATTCTTTGGGACAAGTGCTTTAAAAACTCTTTAGTTCTGCTTCTTGTCAAATATTTCCTATATTAAGTGAGTTGGACTGTGACTTGTTCCTTTCTCATTTTGTCACATTGTCAACTGTAAGAAAGAAAAGATCTTTGTCCTCAATATTACGACCGTGGTTGTAGCTATAGAAAGTGTAGAGAAATGAAGACACATAACCACATGGGGAATGAGACACATTTGATCTAAGATAAATCACAGTGAGGGCACAGAAATTTTAATGAAAAAATATTCTTGGGTTCTGTGGAGCTACCTAGGCACTTCCTCACATTACTGATGTTTGGAGGTCAACACTGCTTCATGGAGTCAATACAAAATGGTGACCCAGGGTTAAATGTAGCTTGCAGGTTTGATCAGTTTTAACCATACTGTCTTGAATACTATGAATTTCTCATCAGCATTTTTATGGGGTCTCTTACTCATGTCAGTTCCCCGTAGGCAAACTGCACTCATTAAATTACTTCCTTGACTCTGAAGGGTATGTCTTAGAAAGTTTTCCCTCCTGTGCACATTGTTGTAGAATGGAACACCTTGTTGATTTTTCTCCAAAGTTCGAAACTCCACTCAGCCTCCCCCAAATGCTGTAGATGACACTGAAACAGGAGTGAGTTAGAAATTGCTTCTTACACATCTCTGGCTAGGAATTCATAGGCAGCTCTAAGCAATCCATACTTGTGTCCTAACAAGTTGTGTTATTCCAACATACAAATTATTCTTCTACCATATCTGCCAGGAATGAAGGAGTCACTCCATACCCTTTCCTCTCACTCCATCGATCACATCCCAACACAATTCTTCAAACATCTTTCCATCTGCTACTTGCACTAATAGTGACAAGCAGACAAGGCTTAACTGTTAAAGAACTGAACTTGGACTTTAGGAAGAGTTGATAGACCCAACCTGATCTTTTCTTAAAATTGGGCATCTCGCCACAAAACCAAGAAAAGATAATTTCGGCTTTACTATAAATTACTGCAAATTCTGAACCTACTTGGAATGCCTGCCCATGCCCTGAACTCACCCATGTCCGGTTTTCCCTGACCAGATAACAACCCTTTCCTAAACCTTAGTGACACCTCATAAATTCTGGCCTTCCCTGGCCGGATAACGACCCTCTCTGAGTCTCTAAGATCTCCATAAATTCTGATGCCGGGGCCAGCAAAAATGTAAACTTGTGTTATGCTCCTCAGGGTGTTGTTATCTGTAACCCCCCTTTGTGTAACTTTTGGGGCTATAAAACTGGGCCGAAAAGAAGCCTTGCCCCTGTCCTTGGCTCCCACGATTTTGATGGGCAAGGCAGCCCGGCCGGTCAAAATAATAAGCTTGCTTTAATTTGATTTTAATTGGAGTCAGTGGTCTTTTCTTGCGTCCTGGTCTAACAGGGTGACGAGACCCACAAAGACTACACTTAAAAATCCACACTTAGGGCTGGGGATATAGCTCAGTTGGTAAAGTGCTTGCCTCACATGCACAAGGCCCTGGGTTCAATCCCCAGTATCATCAAAAGAAAAAAAAAATCTACACTTTATTGCAGCAAAAGGATGCACTACAGGAGCAATGTTAAAGATGTATGACAGACAAAGGCCACTTCTTAGTAAGGAGTCCTGAGACCAGGCCCAGTCTCCAATGAACAGTCCACTAATGTGTGCATAAGATATCTCACAACAAGGCTCCTGATGTATAGATAAGATACCTCAGAGCAGGGTGTCCCATGCATATGTTGAACATTGTTCACATATGTGCATTCTTACTACATTTCTATTCCCAAAGACAGAGCTCTTTTGGGGGAGGTGTCTCACCAAGCCTAGGTGCCAATTATCAATGCCACTGTTACCAATAAATCATACAAACTACTTCTTGGGCTCATGGCTGCAAAGCTGCACTATAATTGATGCACCCTAGGCCTTGACCAGGACTCAGGCCATGCAGTCACCTTATCAAAAAAATTCAGACTTGATGGACCAAATTCTGACATCACATCATCTCTTCTTCCATCCAATTTTACATTGTACATCAGGCCTTTTCTTTATGCCACCTGAGCCTTCATTAGCTGCTTCATGATCTCATTTTCACAGCTACCACTTAAATATTTCTAAAGCATTTCTTACTGAAACATTCTCCTTCTGAGAGCATTCCATAAGGTACCACTGTTTACAAAAGGAAGCCCAAATTTCTGAGCAAGTCCAAATTCTGGCCTCATAAACCTCTGCCCTTTTTTCTAAACATGTCTTTGACATTCACTTCCCTGAATATATTCGCTTGGTCTTCCCCTTGGAATGCCCACATCCCCTCTCAGGCCAGCTTCACAGTGAGCAGCCTTAGTAGTCCCCATTCTGAGAACTCCCATTTGGTTTTTTGAAGTCCCCCACTTTTGTGATGTGTTAAGTAACCAGTACTCCTCCATCTTTATTCCCTTCTCCCAAATGGAAACTAGAGTTTGCCCCAGAACCAGGAAAAAGACAGGGATTTGTGAATCATCCCCTCCTCCACCCAAGCATTCAAAAACTTTACCCCATGTCCAGACAGTTTCTGTAGTATAAAGTCTTGCCAGTGTCAAGTGCATTTCTGGCATTCAGAAATAATGCATTAATTGAATGAATAATTTTTGTCCTGCTTTCCTCATGAGGCAACAATGAAAATGCCTAGAAAGTGGTTTAAAGGTATTAAAATATCCACTCAAAGATAATTCAACAGTATTTGTCAATGGGATTCTTGATAAATATACAATATAAGCATAAATATCAATTAGTCTTATTTAACTGGTCATAGATATTGAACAAGATTAAAAGGAATATGGAAATGGAAAATAGAAATGGAAAAAAATAGGTCTGGTATTCAGTAAACTGGGTATTTTATATCAATACTTAACTGAAAATTGTCTTCCCTATTGCTAATTCTGCAAAATTTGGATTAAATACTCCTGACACTTATTTTTATCCCATAAATTTTAGATAGTTGGCCTAAAAAATACCTGAGAGTGTGGTGTTCTTCAGCTGCTTTCTTTCCTGCATAGTTTATTTAAGGCCAACTACTCTGCTAGGGTGAGATTGGGATAGGTGGTGGGGTGGTCATCATGGGCCTCCTGGCATCCCTCAATAGCAGATATAGTTCTGCTTTTGACAGTGGAAGTACCAGCATAAGAATCATTGATGTAGTGTGAGCTGTTGGGGCAGCAGCAGGAATAAAAGATGGTGATGTTATGATCAGAGATGTTGGGGGGTTGGTGGACAGGTGCCCTGGAAATGTGTTTTGTTTTTGTTAATAATACTTTTTAAAAACTGAGACAACATTAAACAAACGTCCAACATTAAAAACCAAGTGATTTGGCAGAAAAATTAAGACTTTTGATTGCAATGCTGAGTATTTGATGGCAATGGGGGCAATGCTGGGCCCTCTTCCTGCTCAGGAGCCATCGCCCCACATGGTAATCACAGCCCAATCAGCACAGGGTGATACTCTTAAGCTTGAAGAGCCACATGCTCCTGGTTCATGCCTCATCATCTTTGAACTATTCCTCTGTACCAATGTTCCCCAAAGAAGAAAATGATTGAGCCAATGTTCCCCAAAGAAGAAAATGCCATGATCCCAGGATTCAGTGTTAAGAACACACTAGCAGGTGAACATTTGATTCTGAGATGCTGGTTTTCTATCCAGCTAGCTTCTAGATTTATTTGAGCAGATGCTTACCTTAGGACAAATTCTTTTTACAAAATTCTCTACAAGCTCCCTGAGCATCCTTTCTACAGTCACAAGAAGAGTCTAGACAACCAATGAAATTATGAAAGAAGTATAAAGTCATCCTCCAAAAATGGTCATTAAGGAGCTGGGGTGGTGGCTCAGCAGTAAAGCACCTGCCTAGCAGGTGCGAGGCCCTCAGTTCCATCCTCAGCAACACATAAAAATAAATAAATAAATAAAATAAAAGAATTGTGTCCAACTACAACTAAAAAATAAATATACATATATTTTTTAAAATGGTCATTAAGCTGCCCAAAAATGGAGGACACAGTGAACTTATTTTTTCCTTAATTATTGATTGCTATCTAAGAATTTTTTAGAATCCATAATAACCTATCAAAAAATTCTCTACTAGATTTTTTTTTCCAGAGGATGAAACTTTGAGAAATTATTAACTAAAACATTATATTATAATTGATCCCACCTTGCTCTATGAAATACATTAGCAATAGCCTTATGGAGAGACTTCTTTTTCTTCTTCTTCACATTGAATCTCAAAACCCATGTTTTTATTTAGAAACAATATTTGGGGACTTTTGTCCTCTTATTAAATTCTTATTTACTAGAAAGAAAATTTCAGTGGAATCTAGGTGAATAGTCAAAGGATGGAAATTTTATTATAAAATGGACTACACATCGATGTCATGATGTAGTTTGAAGAACTGCTCTTATCCCTTATCCAGACTTGATCACCAGTCATCAGAGTGAACTTGGGAGAGTTGTTTAAACTCCTTTGTCCCACATTTTTTATCTAAAGAATGAGACAATAGAATAGACCACTGGTCATCAAGGAAATTAAATGAGACAATGCATATAGAATGCTTTATAAACGATTTATCTTTAGAGAACTTGAGGGAAAGAAATAATACAGTAGACAGAATAATTTGTGTTTATTCTTAGATTGTCTGTAAATTTGTCTTGCTTCTCAAGGACAGGTCTTGCTCTTTGTGCAGGTCCCCATAGTCATTAGTTGTCCTCATCCAACCTTTTGTGATCAGGACAACCTTTAGATGATTAAGAAGCCTGCCCCCTACTCCTCTTCTGTGAAGTGCCTGTCAGTTCTTTTGTCCATTTATTGATTGGATTATTTGGTTTGGGGTTGTTAAGTTTTTTAAGTTCTTTATATACCTGAGGGGCAGCTATAGGCTTTCTTTTCATGTTCATGATTGCTTCCTTTGCTGTGAAGATTTTTAATTTGATACCATCCCATTTGTTGGTTCTTTATTTTACTTCTTGTGCTTTAAGCATGCTTAGCTGACATGATGGGGAGTTGGTTCTACTTTTTCTTCTAGTAGGCACAGGGTCTCTGGTCTAATGCCTAGGTCCTTGGTACACTTTGAGTTTTGTACAGGGTGAGAGACAGGCTATCTCTGCCCCCAGCAAGTTTCTTCCCCTTCTGGCAATGCTGAATCTTCTTTCAAATAGAGGGATTTTTTTCCTGCACATTGTCTTTGCCTTACAGAATCCACGGCAGGGGCCACTGAAAAATCCCACTATTCCTTCCTGAGAAAGTTAGGGATTCTGTATGAGACTCCCAGGCACCATTACTAAATCTCTGGCACAGGAGCAATGAAAAGTAATGATGGGCTCAGGGTAGGTCACATGTTTCTCCCCTGCCTCTGTGGAGAACTCAGCCTCGCCTGTGGCACATGGGCTGAATGTGGGACAGGCATTTCTTCTGAAAGAAGAATAGGGAACTGTGGCTGCAAAGATGGCAATTGCCCATTTCCACTGCTTGTAAGACCCATTCACCAATATGTCAATGCCTTCCTTGGAGTCAGGAACACTATTGGAAGGCTTGCATGAGTGCATGTGCACATATCACATTCTTTCCTGAAAGTATCCCTAAGAGGTTATTTATAGACAGTAATGGGACACAAAGATTGAGGTAAAGGACATTTGCCACAGCACCATATCAAAGTCAAATTGTTTGAGTATGTTTTAAAACATCCTTGACATGTGTGAATTTTGTTGTCCCTTTTTCTTTCATGGATTTTGATTGGTATCTGAAGACAAACATTGGTTGGCTTGCTCAGTAAAGCCAGATAGGAAGAGGGAAGTTGAGGAGGTAGAATTTTTTTTCCAATTTTTGAGAGGAAAATCTCAATGCAGTATGGGTAGTGAAAGCAGAGAAGAGATGACAGATCAAGAGGGGCATCTCAGGTGGCCAGCCTTGAAAAAGAAGGTAGATTTGACTCGGTGGGTCTGTCTGTTATTTGGAATGAAGGAATTTGCCACCTATAATTTATTCCAGCAGTACTAATATTCTTTGATAACATGGTTTATTGATGCATTGATGTCTCTACAATCTTATATGTAGTAAAAATTAAAGCACCTTGGAAGTTTTTGCTTTTCGTTGGTGCTTAAAAGACATTCCAAGTAAAATAAGTATGTTCTTCTAAACAAATATGATTTCAAGAAACATTGTACAGCTGTTCCAAATGGGTTGCTATTCCCCAACATTTGCAAATTAACAATCCCTGAGTGCAACTGAATTTGTAAGATTCATGAGCTCTCTTAATTTTATTAAAATAAAATAACATTTCAAGGTTTGGTGACTGACACAGAAGATCTCATTTATTCCTTTCAACTCTTAGTGATTGTGATTCTGTTTATTTTTTGCTAGAAAATAGCAACTTTAGCACTTAAATCATGATTCTATAAATGTTTAAATTCTATAAACTTGTTCCTAATGTTTTTAATTGTGATTAAGTATATATGATAAAATTGACCATTTAAATCATGTTAAGTGTACAATTCAGTGGCATTAAGCACGATCACAATATTGCACCACCATCACCAATGTCTATTACCAGACCATTTCTGTCATTCCAAACCAAAACTCCACACTCCTCCCCTAGCCCTTGGAAATCACCCTTCTTCATTCTCTCTGTGAACTTGGCTATTGACCTATATTGAACTTGGCTATAAGTGGAATCACATAGTGTTTGTTCTTTTTTGTTTGACTTATTTCATTTAGCATAGTATTTTCAAGGTTAATCTGTTATAGCATGTATAATAATTTCATTCCTTTATAAGAAAATACACACACACACACACACACACACACACTATCTTTTGTTTACACATTCATCTATTGGTAGAGTTTAGGTATTTTCTCCTTTTGTCTATTGCACATAATTCTGCTAAGGACATTACTGTACAAATGCCTTTTGGGTGCCTTAATTTTAATTCTTTTGTGTGTATATGCTGAGGGCCATTACCAAGTAGGTATTGACGCATCGTAATCCTTGCCAGTGTACCCCATGTTAAATGGACTTGCCTTGGAAATTTGCTGCGACCTTGCTTGTGTGTTTGAGAAAGATGACCCTGCTCAAGGTGATCGAGGGTGGATCCAGGTTTGAGGAAGTATCCTGCAGGTTTGAGGAAGTATCCCGGTCCTTGGGCTTAGGGTGTTCCCGGTTTAAGGCGTTTCCCGGTTTAAGAATATGGGTTTTAGGGAAGTTGAGGTTGAAGATTATTGCTGCTGGGATTAGGGTGTTCCTGTTGCTTGTTCCCGTTGAGTTCTCATGAGATTCAAATGGGATTTTGGAAAAAGCCTCGTGGAGTAGGTGAAGTGTGCGGCAGAACGAGACTGCCCCTGAACGTGTGTGGAGGCTGGTGTGAGATCCGGAATAAAGAATTGCTGTTTGAACCTACAGAGCTGTGTGGTGGCTCGTGATTCTGTGCCAAGCCGAGTCATTGGCACTTGGCTTCGGCATTTGGTGGCCCGTACGCGGAACATCTGAAATTTGGAGGTGAGTAAATTGCTCGCCCCTGAGGGAAGGCGAGAGAATGGGTGACCATTTCCAAAAACAATGTGTTCTTGTTTTGATTTATTTCGTTTTTGTTTCAAGTTGCCTGTCCCTAGAAATTTCTCAGGCAAACTGGGAAAAATGGTTCGCTCAAGGTTTGAAGTTTGTTAGCCCCGAGAAAGAGAAAATTGATACAGCGAATTTTTATTCAGTTTTTGTTTCATTCAGTTGCGGTTTTTTCTTATGTTATCTTATTGGGTTGCGTTATCTTTATAGAAGATTAGAAATTAGTAAAAAAGAAACCGAAAAGTTGTTAAGTAAATTGTTAGAGGTTCAGACCATGGAGAAAGACATTTTAGATCAAGGAAAAGAGAAGGTCTCTCGAGCTAGTCAGAGAGAGGAAGAAAATTTAAAGGAAAAGGGGTTATTAGGAAAAAGGCCACAACAAAAGGCTGTTACTAACTCCGTTTTATTACCAGAGGGTGTAATTCAACCATCAGCCCCGCCGATGGAGACAGCTGAATGGCCCTCAAACCCCATCGTAGTTGATAGATGGGATCCTGAGACAGGACCTCAAAGATTAGCATGCCCTGTATTTGAACAGGTAGGAGGGCAGCGAATTCACCGTGCTTTAGAATTTAAAACAGTGAAGCAGTTAAAGGAGGCTGTAACAACCTATGGTCCTCAAGCCCCTTTCACAGTAAGCATGGTGGAGTCCATTACTAACTTGGACATGACGCCAGCAGATTGGGCTAGCATGTGTAAATCTGTGCTAAATGGAGGACAATATTTGTTATGGAAGGTTGCCAATGAGGAATTTTGCAGGGAGACAGCTAGACGAAATGCAGCAGCCGGTTACCCTCAAAGAAATCTAGAGATGCTGCTAGGAAAAGGAGATTATGAGGGTCAGCGGCAACAAATGGAATATGATCCTGCTGTATATGCACAGATTGCTGCAGACGCAGTTAGGGCATGGAAGACTTTACAAGGACATGGAGATTTACAAGGTCAGCTATCTAAGGTATTACAGAGACCTAATGAACCTTACGCTGACTTTGTAGATAGGCTTATTCAAACGGCCGCCAAAATTTTTGGTGACACAGAACAAGCAATGCCATTAATAAAACAATTGGCTTATGACCAAGCAAATCGTTGCTGCAGAGAGGTTATTAGACCATGGAGGCATGAAGATTTAAACACATATATTAAATTATGTAGAGATGTTAATGAACAAGGGCAAGTCATGGCAGCTGCAGTAAAACAGGCTTTAGATGCCAGGCCAGAAACATGCTATAATTGTCAACAAGCAGGACATTTTAAAAGGAGTTGCCCCATAAGAGGAGGTTTTAACAAAACTAGAAATCAAAGGAATAGAATACCGGGTATTTGCCCACGATGCCGTAGAGGGAGACATTGGGCTAATGAATGCCGTTCTCAAACCACCATAGAAGGTACTCCCTTATCAAAAAACGGAGAAGGATCAGGTATTTACCCAAGATATCGTGGAGAAAGGCATCAGGCTTCATTGCCAAAAAACGGACAGGGTGGCCAAATGCTCCGGGGCCCACAACCACAAATATACGGGGCATTGGAGGAACCCAGCAACCCCATAAGGGTGGTGCCCAGGACACATTGTCCATTAAATCCCTCATCAGACAAACCCGAGGGAGCGCAGGGTTGGACATCTGCGCCTCTGCCAGAGCAGTATTAACTCCAGAGATGGGAGTTCAAATCATTCCTACAGGAATAAAAGGACCTCTTCCCCAAGGAACAGTAGGCTTATTATTGGGACGTAGTTCATCTACATTAAAAGGACTTATGATAAGTCCTGGGGTAATTGATCCCGATTATGTAGGTGAAATAAAAATTATAGCTAGTTCTCCAGGAGGTATATCAGTAATTTCACCTGGAGATAGAATAGCACAGTTGTTAATAATACCCAGCCTACATAATAAGTTCTCTAGTCTTAATGTAGAAAGAGGTTCCAGGGGATTAGGCTCCACAGGTGTAGATTGGGCTATGTTGTCTTTAAATTTAGATTCTCGCCCAATGCTAAAACTAAATATTCAGGGTCGTGAGTTTAATGGCCTGCTGGACACAGGTGCTGACCTTAGCATCATATCTCTTCAAGAATGGCCAAAACATTGGCCATTACAACAAGCCACTCAAACGCTTCGAGGCCTAGGAGTGGCGACTAATCCCCATAGAAGTGCTATGGTATTAGATTGGAAGGATCCTGAAGGATGTGAAGGAACTATACAGCCATATGTTTTGGATCACCTTCCTATTAATTTATGGGGACGAGATGTCCTAGATCAACTAGGTTTGATGTTAACAAATAACATCAATCCTAATGCGCCCACTACTAGGGCTAGACAAGGTATCAGGAAAGAAAAAAGATTAGGAAAACAAGAGCAAGGTATAGCAGCACCAATTCAAATAGATCAAGGAACAGACAGACATGGGTTGGATTTTCAGAAAGGGCCACTGAGACAATTAAAATTACTTGGAAATCAGAAAGACCAGTGTGGGTTCCTCAGTGGCCCCTGACTAAAGAAAAGATACAAGTAGCCCATGATCTGGTCAAACAACAATTAGCGGAAGGACATTTACAACCTTCTGTATCTCCCCATAATACTCCCATTTTTGTCATCAAAAAGAAATCGGGTAAATGGAGATTATTACAAGATTTAAGAGCAATTAATAATGAGATGGTTATTATGGGACCTGCTCAATCAGGGATTCCTCAATTGTCTGCTTTACCAAAAACGTGGCATGTTTTAGCTATAGACATTAAAGATTGCTTTTTTTCGATTCCAATTCATCCCGAGGATAGTCCACGTTTTGCATTTACTATCCCTGCATTAAATCATGAAGGTCCTGATGAGAGATATGAATGGAAAGTACTCCCTCAAGGAATGGCTAACAGTCTGACTATGTGTCAAATATATGTTAATAAAGCAATCCAGCCACTTAGAAATCAAAATCCTGAACTAAAAATATTTCACTATATGGATGATGTATTATTAGCACATAAAGATAAAAACACATTGCTGGAATGTTATGCCACACTTACAAACTTGTTAAAAAATTATAATCTAGAGATAGGAATAGATAAGGTACAATTAAATTTTCCAATTAATTATTTAGGAGTTCTATTATCCTCAACCATGGTCCGTCCACCTAAAATTCAAATACGAGTAGATCAACTCAAATCACTTAATGACTTTCAAAAGTTGTTGGGAGATATAAATTGGATAAGGCCTTATCTAGGCATACCAACAGGAGAGTTGGGACCTTTATTTGATATTCTAAAAGGTCCATCAGATCCAAATTCACCCCGAATGCTAACTCCTAAAGCTAGAAAGGCATTAAAAATTATTGAAACATATATGGAAAATATGCATTTAGATAGAATTGATATAAGTTTGCCTTTATTATTTATCGTACTACCAACAAAAAATATTCCTACAGGAGTATTTTGGCAGGAAGGTCCATTATTGTGGATACATTTATCTTACTCTCCTAACACTATTCTTACTAGGTATCCTGAGGCTGTAGGACAATTAATACTCAAAGGAATAAAAGCAGCTAAGGGAGTGTTTGGAATTTCTCCCAATAAAATTATTACTCCATATACTATGGAGCAAATTGATGAGTTAGCTAATGAGTTAAATACATGGGCAATAATCATGTGTAAATCAAATGTTTCATTTGATAATCATTTACCATCTAATCCTTTGTTGTCTTTTTGGTCTAAGCATCCTGTAGTTTTTCCTAAAATGACAAGAAAAACACCTATCGTGAATGCTCCAAATATATTCACTGATGGGTCTAATAATGGTACAGCTGCAGTAGTTACCCCTGATCAAACTTTTACATTTTTAGTTCCCAAACAATCAGCTCAAAAGGTAGAGCTTAATGCAGTTTTACAAGCTTTCCTGATGTTCAAAGATTCTGTATTTAATTTATTTTCTGATAGTCAGTATATAGTTAACGCTATTATATCCCTTGAAGATGCTGGTAGGATTTCCCCTTCCTCTACTGTTTTCTCTTTGTTTTCCACTATACAAAGTCTAATCTGGGATAGAAAAGATCCATTCTTTATAGGACATATCAGGGCACATACAGGATTGCCTGGAGCCCTTAGTTTGGGCAATGATTTAGCAGATAAAACTACACATGATATACATATTTTTTCTACTGTAGAAGAAGCTACAAATTTTCATAAAAGGTTTCATGTTAATGCTAATACTTTACAAAAGCGTTTTAAAATAACTAAGGAACAAGCCAGGCATATAATAAAACAATGTCAAAATTGTGTGACCTTTTTACCACAAGTTAATCTTGGAGTCAATCCTAGAGGACTGATACCTAACCATATTTGGCAGATGGACGTCACACACTTGCCAGAATTTGGAAAATTAAAATATTTACATGTTACAGTTGATACTTCTTCCGGATTTTTGATGGGCTCCCTTCATGCCGGAGAAAAAACTAAAGATGTTATAGCTCATTGCTTACAAAATTTTGCCACTGTGGGTGTTCCTAAACAGTTAAAAACTGATAATGGTCCTGGTTACACTTCTAACTCTTTTAAACAATTTTGCTCATCCTTTGGTATTACTCATATAACAGGAATCCCATACAACCCACAGGGACAAGGCATAGTTGAAAGAGCTCATCAAACTATTAAAACGTACTTATTAAAGCAAAAAGAGGGAATTGGAAAGGGGTATATATCCCCCAAAGATAAACTTAAAATAACCCTTTTTACTCTAAACTTTCTAAATTTGGATTCATCAGGACTTAGTGCTGCGGAAAGACATATGTATCCGAAAAATGTACATAAGCCTAAGGTACTTTGGAAAGATATTCTAACAGGACAATGGAAAGGTCCCGACCCAGTTATTGTCTGGAGTCGGGGTTCCGTTTGTGTGTTCCCACAGGGAGAACAGCAGCCGATTTGGATTCCAGAGAGGTTAACCAAAACAATTTCTACAGAAAAAGAAGATGATTTGACTGAAATCCATAACAGCTGATATCCAGAGCTCCAGCTTGGCTATTCTTACATCTGCGACAGTGATTAACCACGGTGCTTTTTTTCAATATCTATTTTATTATTGCATTTTTCCCACATCATAAAGTTCTATTTTATTTTTTGAGCTCATACAAACCTAGGTTAATGTTTTTCTGATCAGTTTTGTTTTTTGACTGTGTTTTATTTTTTGACTGTGGAGTTTTTAAACATTGCAATGGAGATTTCACTTAGGTATAGCTACAAGGCCTTTACTTATTATTGTCTTATGTGTTGTATGTTATGTGTGTACTGTTTTGTGTTGCATGTCAGTATGTGTATATGTCCATATTTTTATTTGAGGAGCGCTCATGAAAAAATGGATCCGAATTTTTTTTTTTTATTCACGTGATTTAAGTGGTTTAATCTAAATTAGGTAAACAGCTGTTAATGATTGTTTTCAAAGGTGGTTAACAGATCTGTTTGCTTGCTATTGTTTTTAAAAGTGATTAACAGATCTGTTTGTTTACTTTCACTTTTCCTTTTCATTATATTTAATAATTCTGTTCAGGATAATGTCTCTTTAACATCATTGCCAGAATTCCCATCTCCATCCCAGTGCCTGTGAAGACTAAGAAAACCAAACTACAGCTTCTATGATCACAGTAAACTGTATAAACTGATGCATCAATGAATATAACTCAACAAGTAATGCTCAATCAAGGACTTGATTTACTTTGGGAGGAAATGGACATATTGATAGACTCTTCCACTTTGAACTGCCTGCAGAACTTGCCTGGACTATATATCAGTTGCATGCATTGTGAACTATCGTCTGGTGCAGCGAATTGTGGTACTGCTGGCATATTTTTGCTGATGGTGTCACCAGTGATGCAATTTCCTTGCCAGCGCACCCCATGTTAATTGTGGTAACACTGGCATCTTTGCTGATGGTGTCACCAGTGACGCAATTTTTCCAAAGGAGCCGTCAATTGGCTTGGTGTCTTGGCATTTCTGTGTCTTCCTCCCTTCTACTAGTGATGGTCTAAAATTTGGGGGCCAACAGAGGTGAGGCAAGAACCTCACCCCCCCACTGGTGCTTAGGCCTATCCACAAGCATGGCTGAATGCTGGACCGGTAGTCAGTGACGGGTTGATCTGGTTGCAGTGGATTCAACCTAAGACAGGAAGTTGACGCCCAAAGGTCAGCTCTCCCATGACGGGTAAGAACCACATGTTGAATTGGACAACCTACCAGGCACGGTCCTAAGCCACATTGCTTGTTGTTTAATTAATCAGAAGGGGGGAGATGCTGAGGGCCATTACCAAGTAGGTATTGACGCATCGTAATCCTTGCCAGTGTACCCCATGTTAAATGGACTTGCCTTGGAAATTTGCTGCGACCTTGCTTGTGTGTTTGAGAAAGATGACCCTGCTCAAGGTGATCGAGGGTGGATCCAGGTTTGAGGAAGTATCCTGCAGGTTTGAGGAAGTATCCCGGTCCTTGGGCTTAGGGTGTTCCCGGTTTAAGGCGTTTCCCGGTTTAAGAATATGGGTTTTAGGGAAGTTGAGGTTGAAGATTATTGCTGCTGGGATTAGGGTGTTCCTGTTGCTTGTTCCCGTTGAGTTCTCATGAGATTCAAATGGGATTTTGGAAAAAGCCTCGTGGAGTAGGTGAAGTGTGCGGCAGAACGAGACTGCCCCTGAACGTGTGTGGAGGCTGGTGTGAGATCCGGAATAAAGAATTGCTGTTTGAACCTACAGAGCTGTGTGGTGGCTCGTGATTCTGTGCCAAGCCGAGTCATTGGCACTTGGCTTCGGCATGTATACCTAAAAGTAGAATTGCTGGATTGCAAGGTACTTCTATATATAACTTTTAGAGGAACTATAAAACTAGTTTCCACACAGGCTGCACAATTTTACATTTTTACCATGAATCTGCTAACTCATGAGGTTTCCAATTTCTTTTCACCCAGGCCACCAACACGTGGTCTCTTTCCCTCTTTCTTACTATTACTCTATTTTGTTAATTGCCACACTAATGGGTAGAAAAAGTGGTATCTAATTGTATTTTAATTTTAATTTCCCTAATGAGTAATGATATGGAGCATCTTTTCATGTGCTCTTTAGTAATTTGTTTCTCTTCTTCAGGGAAATGTCTATTCAAGTTCTTTGCTGTTTTATTTTTATTGAGTTTTTGTATTGTTAAGTTGTAGGAAATCCTTAAATATTCTCAATATTAATCCTCATTCAGATATATGACTTGAAAATATTTTATTCCATCTCATGGGTTGTCTTTTCACTCTCAATATAGTAAGCTTTGATGCACAAAAGTTTTAAATGTTGCCAAAGTCTAATTTATCTAGTTTCACTGCTGTCTATGCCTTTGGTGGTCAAGTCAAATAATCATTGCCAAATTCAATGTCATAGAGCTTTCCCCAAAGTCTTTTTCTGAATTTTATTGTTTTAAATATTATTTTAAGTTTTTAGTCTATTTTGAGTTAATTTTTGCCTATGGTATAAACTAAGGGTTCAAGTTCATTCTTCTGCACATAAATATCCAGTTTTCCCAGCACCATTTCTTGAAAAGACTGTCTTTTTTCACTGAATTCACAGGAATTTTCAGGGACCTTAAATAGCCAAGACAATATTGAAAAAGAAGAAAACTGGAGAACTTGCCCCTTGTTTTTGAAACTTACTATCAAGCTGTCATAAGGACAGAGATCTATAGATCAACAGAATACAGTAATGAGTCCAGAAATAAATCCTTGTAAATACGGTCAGTATATGAAGGCAAGTATGCCAAATGTTTGCTCTTACATCAAATTTCATTTGTACAACCATCATGCTTCAAACAGAGCCTAAAAGTTCCCTGTGGACCCTTGGGACCCTTACAACTCCATCTCCATCTAAATTTGTACCTTCCTAATGGGTGCCCTGAGTTCATGCCCTTGGTGACTTCTGATTAGGTAACAAACTATGGGCCATGGATCCATTTCTGACCAGATCTGTTTCTCTTAATAAAGCTTTATTGGAATACAGTTACTCTCAGGATTGTATGCACAGTCTGTGGCTGCTTCTATACTACCAAGATGGACGGATATATTTCTTGTGGGGACCCTATGGCTTATTAAGCCTAAAATACTTATCATCTGACCTTTTCCAGAAAAAAGTCTCCTGATCTCTGGTCACATGTAGAGGTAGAAAAATGAGAGCACTTTGGAAGACTTATAAAAATAAGGAGAATTTTCAGGAAAGGAATGTATAATCATTTTCTTTTGATTTTTCCCTTGCTTCTTATACTAATATTTGAATATAGTTAATATTAAGCTACAAAAAAAATATTCATCTCATTAATACATGTTCTAAGTAATACTTGAAAGTACAATTTTATGGACATATGAAATGGATTGTAAAATAATATAATCTTGATCAAAAAATCCACTTTTTTGTTGTTTAACCTGTATTTTATTTCTTTAACTTTTCATATCTAATAGACATCATCAAATTTGCACTTTTGGTGTTACTACTTGGCTTCAAAGGGTATAATAAATAGAATTAAGGCATAAGCTTGGCACTTTCATCTGCTTAAGGAATTCCTGTAGCGCATGAGTTGAATGTGCTTTTGGCTATTCTAATTTGGGCTTCTCCTTCTTTACTAGAGATTCATACTCCTGGAAGACAAAAAGAGTCTGAAATTCACTTGATCTCAGCAACCCAGTAATTTAATAGAAATATATTTTGTTTTATTTTATTTTTTAAGAGAGAGAGAGAATTATTTTTTAATATTTATTTTTCAATTTTTAGTGGACACAACATCTTTATTTGTATGTGGTGCTGAGGATCGAACACAGTACCCTATGCGCTACTGCTTGAGCCACATCCCCAGCCCATAGAAATATATTTTAAATGATAAAGTGTATTTCTTTTTTAACCCAGTTGATGTTCCCAGCAGGAACACTATGTCATGTACCATATGACTTAACACAACCGAATCAAAAACATGTATCCAAATGGCTTCTAACAGATCAAAGGATTTCCTTAGAAAATACCTGAATTTTAAGTTATCTTAGAATTTTCCTTCCACATACTTGGTCCTGGAGCAGCATCCTGAACCCTGGGTCAGCTAAAGCCATGCAGCCTGCCCTCTCCCTTCTCCCCAGACCACCTGACTTTTCCACCGAGGGTCCCAAAAGAGACCTGAGAGCAGAAAGAAGGTCTGTTACCTGCAGACTAGGACTTTGAGTCATTTGTAAGGAATAAAAAAGAAAAGGTCACCTTTTGAAATCAATATTTTGATTGAAAATTCTCTGTAAAAGAATTTCAAGGTGCCAGTATAAACAACTATAAATGGAACCCCAGATCTAAGAGAATAAGAATTTTTTGTTTCTTTAAAGGCACCATAAATTTTATGTATTAGTAAAATTTGCATTATGTGTACATCTTTATCTACCCATGAAAGCATCACTCTATTCAAAATAGTGAGATATATCCACTGTTCCAATATTCACTCATAGCTCTTCTTATTCTTCCCCTATCTTTTCCACCCCTCCTTCTAAGGAAAACAGTAACCTGATTTATTCTACTATATATGAGTTTTCATTTTCTAAAAAATTTTATGAATGGAATCTTGTAGTATCTACTTGTTTTTGCCTTTCTCTACCTAGCATAATTATATTTTGAGAGATTTGTTATACAGACACACACATGCACACACACATTCATATGTATATAATTTGTTCATTTTTTATTACTCAGTAGCATTTTATTGTATGGTTGAGTCAATTCTTTATTGATATGATAATATACATTAAGGTTATTTCCATATTAAAGTATTACCAATAGATACATAAATAATACATCATGTACTTCCTTTTCACTTGGCAAATATTTAATGAGGTAAGAGCCCCATCATAATGTTAGGGAAGGGTATTTTTTCATTACAGAAACTGCAAAAGTGTGCTCCAATGTGGTTGCAACATTTCATATGGCCAAAGTAGTACATCCATGCCAAGGCTGGTATTTTTAGTTTTAGATATTTTTCCCCTTTTTTTGGTACATGCAAAGAAATCTTTATTATATTGAGATTACCTTTTAGATCTTTAATATTTGAGCCTCATTTTCTTCATCTAAAAATAATAACATTTATGGCTTTTAAGCTCTCTGAATATTGAAAATCTGTGAACAACATAAGCCTATATTTTATAATAATAGTGAACAAAGGCATAATAGGCTTCTTTTCACATGATAATTCAATCATATTAAATTATTACCAAAAGTTTATATGGAATAGCTTCATTTCATATAATTTCCTTCATGACATATGTTTCCTAAAGCTATCCCATTCTTATTCTTAAAAAATTATACAAGCATCTATATTTATCACTTTAGAAAATAGTCAGTTGTTACCTATTATCTGTTTATTATCCTGGTATATGCTAAAGGAACAAAATAATATACAAAGAACCCTCTCAGTTTCCCCTCCATTTCTTGTCTTTCTAATAGAGTTTGAATGATCTAGACTCAATCATTATTATGCCTCCAAAAACTAGTACTATTTCTTTGACATGCTTATGTAATTGAATTTTAATTTTTTATCTATTATTTAATATTAATATTTTGATCTAGAAAACTTTCATTTTTTCTACTGTATTTAAAATTTTTGTTTGTGTACTTACTAGTATAATATTTTTACTGTCCATTGCTGTTTTTAAATCAGCGTATTATAGTGATGCAGCCACATCAATGTTTATAGCAGCTCAATTCACAATAGCTAGACTATGGAACCAACTTAGGTGTCCCTCAACAGATGAATGGATAAAGAAAATGTGGTGTATATACCCAATGGAACATTACTCAGGTTTAAAGAAGAGTGAAATTATGATGTTTGCCAACTCAAGAACCAATGAGGTTCTTGAGTTACCAGACATAAAAGAATTTCAGAATAAACCTGTCAGAGACATAGACATAGTTGATTAAGGAAAGTAGACAATACATTCGAGGGAAGAAGAATGTGCACAATCTTGAGAGTGAAAGGTATGTTTGGGGAATTCTCATCTCTGAAAGGAAACTTGGTGAGCGGTAGGTAAGAATGATATCAGACCAGTGACCTCAAGGTAGTTTCTAGTGGTCTGGTCAGTTTCAGAATCCTTAGGCTGACATGACCTTTATTATCTGATTGCTAGACAACATTGGAATGTCTCCTAAATTGTAGATTCCTCAAGATCTCTTATCTCTTTTTTCTTTATGTATTTAATGGGAAATACTTTACAGTGCACAGGCAGATTTACAGATTTCCTAGGATTTGGGAGTTACAGGCCTGAAAAACAGACTGACTGTTACAAGGGGGCAAAATTGTGATGTATGCAGTCGAGGGGAGAAATAAAGAATGTCCATGCGCTTCTGCCCCTTTCAATGCTTCATTCACTCAAATTACTCAATGCAATTTCACTCTATAGGTTCTTAATCAAGAAAATGACAATTCTTGATGTTAGGCACTGCAATAGACACAATCAATTCACAGCAAACAATTCTAGATTAATTCTAAGCACTGCAAAGCACACTTAATCATGACAGGTTAATGACAGACATTTTCTCTGAATGCTAAGTTCAAAAGTCTTAAGCCTTAGGCTTTTAGTCCAGCAGGTGCACACTCACTCAGACCACAGTGACCAGGTCTGGCACCAAGGCAGGCTTTTCTTGGCGTGGAGTAGATAACCAGTTGAGGAGAGGGTCCTAGGGAGAAGTTGTGGCTCTTACTAAGGTCCAGATGAGGCGGCAGAGTTTAAGAGCAGTTAGGATCACATAAAGGCTCAGGAAATGATGACAAGTGATGGGATGTCAAGTCCTCATCAGGCTCTCCAGCTCGAGTGAATTCTTGTTTCGACTGGCTGAATTCCTGTTCATTTGCTCTATTATTTATACTAAATTTTGGGGGGTTTTGACCCCTTTTTCAATCCTTATCAGCTACCACTGGATTTCTCAGTGACATCATTTGCCCTGGGGACAGAAACATCTGGTCTGGTGGTCTCCACCCTGATCTTCTCTTCTTTCCGTCTTATCAGGAGAGGACAGCCTGCCAGGGGCTTCACTCTGTTTGTCAGGGTGAGAAGTAATTTGTCTGACGCCATACTGGAGGGATCTGTGGGTGTGCCTAGTGGAACTGTAGGTTTCAAACTGGAGTTTTTAAAATGGAGTTGCTTAGGCTCAGGCCTAAGGCCATCCTAACACTGACTTACGGAGTGGCATGCCTGAAAACACATGCTGAACTTTTGAATTAAAATTCCATTTTTCTTGTCCTTCCTTTAGGTCTCCTGTCTACTTATTTTTTTTTATTTTTTCTAACATAGAAGAATGCCTACTTATGCAGACTGAAATGGTAAGTGGCCTCAGGCAAATGGTAGTATTGTTATCTATTGCTATATAACAAATTATTCCAAACTTAACAGTCTTTAAAATACCATTTTAATTTTCTCATGGCTTCCATGGACCCAAAACTTTGTAAAGGAAATACCAGAAATGTTGCATTTCTGCTCTGTGATGTCAGGGGTCCCAGCAAGGAAGACTAGAAATGGACAATTTAATAGCTGGGAACAAGACATGTCTAGAGATGTGCTGTCTAATTTAGTAGCAGCTAGCTTAGTGACTATGTACATTTAAATTAAATAGAATTAACATTTTGGTTCTTCAGTCACACTAGTCATATTAAGGTGCTTAGTAGGTGCACATGCATAGTGACTGGTACTGACAGCACAAATATAGAATATTTACAGTGTCATTAAAAGTTCCACTGGACAGCTCTGATCTAGAGGTGCCTTTGCTTGTAGGCGACTCAGCTAGACCTCATCCAGGGACTGGGCCATCCTGGGCCATCTCCTTGTGGCTTATTCATGTGGTCTATGCTTCTTCACAACAGGGTGTCCTTGGAATTTTTATGTGTTGTTCAGCTCCAAATCTGAATTTCTCTGAAGAAAGAGATGAAAGCTGAGTCATCTTTATGACCTAGCTTTGGACATAATCAACTGGCAAAGAGTCACATAGGATGGCTGCCATAGTTTAGATATAGCTTGTCCCTTCTGAAACTTATGTTGAGATTTAACCTCCCTTTTGAAAATTAAGAGGTAGAACCAGGTGAGAACTTTGGAGATATTTACATAATGAGAATGAAGCTTTCATTAGTGAATTAATTCATTTGTACATTGTTATGGTTTGAATTCTAAACATCTTCCAAAGATCAAATTAAAGGCTTGGTTGCTAGCCTGTAGGGCTATTGAGATTCAATGTATATTTCCAGGTTGGCATAGTTGTACATTCCCTGTAATACAAATGACTTGGGAGGATGAGGCAGGAAGATCACAAGTTAGAAGCCAGCATGGACAATTTAGCAAGACTCTTTCTCAAAACAAAATAAACAAATAAACAAACAAACAAATAAATAAATAGGACTGGGGATGCAGCTCAGTTGTAAAGCATTCTTGGATTCAATTTCCAGTACAAAAAAAAAAAAAAAAAGAAAGAAAAGAAAAGAAAAAGAAAAAAGAGGTGGGGCTAAGTGGAAGAAAGGACACTGGGGTTATACCTTTAAAAGGGATATGGACACCCCAGCCCTTTCTCCTCTCTCTTTGTCTTCTGACCGCCATAAGATAAGCAGTTTTTCTCCACTGTACATTTCCACCATGCTATTCTACCCCACCACAAACCCAAAGCGGAAGGGCCAAGTGACCATGGACTGAAAATTCTGGAACTGTGAGCCAAAATACTTTTTTTTTCTTCATTGTAAGTTGATTTTCACAGGTATTTTGTCACAGGAACAAGAAACTGACTAACACATATTCTTAATGGATTCATAGGTAATCTCAAGAGTAAGTCTGCTACAAAAATCAAATTAACTAAGCCTCTCTTATACTTATTATCTCCCCTGTTTGCCCTGCACTACCTTGAGGCTCTGCAAGTTAGAAGGTCATTATCAGATGTGGCCTCTAAGACCTTGGGACAGAACTGTGAGCCAACATAAAACCTCTTTTCTTTATAACATACCCAATCTGGGACACTATGTTATTACAATAGAAAATGGGTTCAGACAGTGGTCCAGTTTTAAGGGGAGAGAACCCAGACTCCATACCTCATTGGAAGCCAGGTCAAAGGATGTGCACACATGTTTTAAAGCTGCATGTGCGGTTTGCTCTCTATGTGGAAGAGAGAACAATCCACAAAAAACATATATATATATACAGCATAATCTTGTGAAGAAAAAAACAGATGGATGCTATGATTGAGAGTAACCAATAATAGGGTTTGGCTAAGCCCAAATTCTTTCCTATTAATGCTGTGGTCTCTCATGCTGGACCAAGTCTCTCAAAATAAATACCGACAGTGCACATTCCTGCTGGAAGTCTGCAGTGCATGTTATCAGAATGCAAATGTTTCCTGCTAGAGAAGAAAAAAAGGAGGTGTCTGGGGGAGAACACCTGCTCCTTCTGATAGACCTGCATAGACCAGCCCTGAGTCCTGGTCTTCCACCATCTTTACAGTGGCAATTCACTGCTGTTGAAGTATCAGGGAGTCATCAGGGTGGGGAAAGCAAAGGGCATGAGTCTGAATGGTGGCACTAGAATGGCATAAAAATTACATTAAAAAGAAGACAGAGGGGGGGGAAAAAAGGGGCAGATGTAATGTCCCAGGTTATGGGAATAGGTGCTTTGAGGCTCTGGTACCATGGCAGTTTTACCTGTTTCTAAGCTTGTCTGCAGGAACATCTCATTTGTCTAAGGATTTACTCCAGGGTAACAATTGTTAATGTGAAATATAGTGCACTAAAATATAGTGATATATTTTTTCCAAGTCAAGAATTAGAACTGTGAAGGATGAGGAGAACTTGCCATTTGCAGGGTGCACCACCATGATGCTGAGCACACCTCTGGCTAAGGAGACTTATTTTGGCTAAAAAGGTAACCTTAAAGCTGGACACAATTGCACATGCCTGCAATCCCACATACTCAGGAGGCGGAGGCAGACAGTTGCAAGTATGAGGCCAGCCTCAGAAAATTAGTGAGAGCCTGTTTCAAAATACTATATAAGAGTGTTAGGGATGCAGCTCAGCAGTAGAGTGCCCTGGGTTCAATCCTTAGTACTGAAGAAAAAAGAAAAAGGTCACCTTAAGCACAGCCTGAGATGAGCAAAACTTCCTGGTGTCAGCTGCCCGTTCTGTTGGAAATAGAACTGTTTTTTCTGTTTATTTTGTGTAGTGTCTCTGAGGTGACTGCCATCAGAGGTTGATTCTTTCCCTTCTGAGATCATTTTGTACCTCTGGCTTAGAAGGAAGGTCTTTTTGCCTGGGAGGACGGTGATCTGTCCCGTGCAAACTATGGCACTTACACACAACAACACAACAATAATAAAGATCTCCTGCTGCACACTGCTGCAGCCCACAGGGGTCACATGTTATTTTCCCTGCTCCTCTCATTTTCCACCTTTACCCTCAAAGGTATGCAGGAGGCATAACAGACCATGAATCTTCTAGTTCAATTTTAACTTAAAGCTAATTGGTATCACTAAATCTAATGTAATTTTCTCCAAAGAATTTCTGCAGTACCAGATGCCCTGCTAGGCACTAAGGCTTACCAGTTATCTTATCCTCCTGACTTCTCTCTGGGGCAGCCATCATTGTTATCCCAGTTTAACAGATAAATCAAGGGTCCCTGTCCTTTTTTTAGTCACTCAATGGGAAGAGAGGGAAGAATGGCTCAAATCTGTGTAGGTTGGACTCCAGACTCTGTTCTCTCAACAACTACTCCCTGTGGCCTCCTTGGCTTCTGTCTAATTTAATAAGGAATCAGACAGGCGATTCAGAACAATGCTGCCAATCTCTGAAGATGTCACAAAATGTGACCTTGCTCCCACTTGTAAAGGGGTGAGTGTTCAGTGGCCTCTGAAAACTATAAAATAATAATGTGGATGCAAGACTCTGCTCTCTGTGATTATTTGAAAGCATGAAGTGTTCCTGAATTTGAATCATTTGCATTTGAAATAAATCCAAGTTGACATTTTGAAATTTGAAAGACCTGTCCTTATAACAGCATATTATTTGTGAGGATGAGGTAACTCTCAAAGTTATACGAGGGCTGAAATATTGACTGTGCAAAGCTTACTAGAATATCTAGTCTCCATTTCTTCATGTTTCCTCAGCAGAGAATTTCTCACTTCTAGCAGGAATGCCAGACAGAGGAGAGAATGATGAAGGCTGTTTGTGGGGCAATAAAGCTCCTGGACACTCAACTTTTCTCACATGGAAGCCACAGTTTTGGCCTTATGTGAGGGTTGGCATCCTAAGGGAAAGGATATATGGTGTGGATGCTCCTCTGGATGCTATGGTTTATCAAGTCAATGGAAAGTGGGAGGTATATCTAGGGAGATCAGTTTCCCTGGAAGGTATGGAGAGGCTAGTCCTGAAGCTGTCCAGCTCCACTCCCCTCTGTTCTGCCTTCTAGAGAACCTGGGAGCAGCTTGGATTCCAGGAGGCTGCAGGCTCCTGTTCTGGACCCCAAATTACAGTTATTCCACAGCACATTCCCATGACAAGTTACCCATTATGGAGATTTCATTGGGGGAAAAAATTCTAAAACTAAAGAAAACTTTTAAATGCTCCACATTTGCTTTTCTGTTGTCGGTGAGTTCCTGAGCTCTCAGTGGCAAGGAGGCAGCAGCTCCAAGGCATCCATTGAGGTCACCTTGAGCGCTTCATGGATGCAACCAACCCCTCCTAGAACAAGGATCAGGAGGCCCCCAAAGCTTGAATGTCAAAGGACTGGAGAGGTGCAAAGTAGTCTGGCATTTATTTCTTTTTTTTAAAAAATCTGTTTTAATTAGTATTTCTAAATCAAAAAACAGAATCAAATAAAGGAAAGGAAAGTAGCAGCATCCAATGAAGCCATGTTTTTCATTTCAGTATTTGTGTCTGATTTTGGAAGGTTGTCAGAAGGAGAATTTGTACATAATTTAATTTTTTAAGCATTACAAAAACATAAAATTCTATGGTTAAACTCATAATATAAATTATAGTAAGTGTTTTGTAACACAATTGTCTCTCCATATCCGTGGATACTGTATAATGTTATTGTGAATGATTTTTAAATTTTTTCCTTTTGCTATCCACCTTGTGTTTCCTTTTTCATGAGCAAGCACCTCAGCTGGCTGTGGTTCTTTACTAGGTGACCTAAACCTTCATTTCTGAAAAGTCCAGGACACTATTAGTTTTACCTGAATTGAATTATAGTTTTTTTATTGCCCTTATTCATAGAGCAGGATAATATCAAAAGAAGCCTAAAAGAGCTCTTGTATTCCAGATACAACCATCATATACCCACAAGGTTCTGCACCTGCATATTCAACTAACAGCAGATCAGAAATATTCTGAAAAAAATTGGATGTGATGGTGCACGTCAATAATCCTAGAGATTCAGGAAGCTAACGTGGGAGGATCAAAAATTCAAAGCCAGCCTCAGCTACTCAAAAGAACCTGTGTCAAAATAAAAAATAAAAAAAAGGGCTGGGGATGTAGCTCAGTGGTAGATTGCCCCTGGGTTCAATTTTTAATACCTCAAAAACAAAAGAAAAATATTCCAAAACAATCACATCTATCTTGAATATGTGCAGGGATTTTTATCGTCATTATTTCCTAAACAATAAGTACAAGAGCAACATACATAGTATTTCCACTGTATTATGTATTATAAATGATCTAGAAATTATTACAAATAAACAGAAGGATGTGTATAGATTACATGCAGATGTGACTACATTTTATACAATGGACTTGAGCATCCATAGATTTTTGGCATGTTCAGGGGACCGATCTTTTACAGATATTGACTAATGACTATACATAGTATAATAATCCTTTAAAAATGAGATTTTTCTATAAATTTTTTACAAGTAATTACTGTTAATTTCTTTGGTAGTACCACATGCTTAGGCCTGTGATGACTAATGAATAAATATGATGATATCAATATAATCACTTAATAAATGATATAATAGACGCTCTGGGTCAAGTTCAGGGCTAGAAACTGGACTTATGATTCTGGATGGGACAGATGCCTTTCCTACAACCCACCTTCTGCAGATAGGAGACACATTAAAAAAAATCCCCAAACATAAAGACATAAAATAAAACAATTAAAATTGTGTTGAGTGACAAGAAGAAAACAAGATAGATAATTATGACAGTAATATAAGGATTTACTTTAGGCAAGGTTCCAAGTCACAAGGAGGAATCCTATGCAAAGTGGGGAAAATCAGACCAGAGAGAGTAGCATGAACAGTAGCATGTGCAGTGTCTCATAGGTGAGAAGAAGCTAGGAGAGCCCTGGGTGATAAGGAGGGGAACACACCAAGTGTGGTGGTGCATGCCTGTAATCCCAGAACTTTGGGAGGCTGAGGCAAGAGGATCACAAATTCAAGGCCAGCCTCAACAATTTAGCAAGGCCCTATGCAACTTAGTGTGACCCTGTTTCAAAATTAAAAAAAAAAGTTATAAAAAGGGATGGGGATATGGCTTAGTGGTAAAGCACCCCTGGGTCCAATCCCTGATACCAAAAAAAAAAAAAATGATGAGGAATGCAGTTGGGGGTGAGGCTATAGCCTGAATGAAGGATTGACTTGGGGCAGCAATGCAATCTAGTTTACCTTTTCAGGAATGTGTGGGTAATGGACAAAAAAAGGAATAATGATCCCAGGGATCCCAATTATAAATCTTTCAGGAATTTGGACAGGAAGAACTCCACCTGGAGAAGTGAGGAGAGGAAGCATATCAACCCCAGGGAGCCAGATTGGGGTAGGGAATTTCTAAGCGGGCACAACTGAGGCGAAAGCCTAGCTTCATTTGAGATATGTGTGAGATATCTGAGTAGAAATATCAAGAAGCAGGATGATTATAAAAAGAGACTGAATTTTAGGAGAGACTTCTATTTTATGGCATACTAAAGCAAAATGTTTTGTAGATTATTTTTGTTCTTGACAAAGGCACAAGGGTATTTAGAGCATGGATTTTCCTTTCTACATTTCAGGAACAGTTAGGATCCCTGGCTGGAGCCCTCGGCCCTGGGTTGGATGACAATGTGGCTTGGCAGCATCCTGGTCACAGGAGCATCTCCATTACTCTGAGCAATCTCATTCCCTTTTTCTGTCATCTTCCCAGAACTTTTCTGCGGCTTTTGGGTAACAGCCCCTGATTAGGGAGGTTGTTTTATGATTTCTGCCCAAGTGTCATAACCTTGTGTCAGACTTCTGAGGAGAACTCATGGTTGGCTGAGAAACTCGAAATGGAATGTCACTGAAGAAAGATGGCTTTTCCCTGGCAAATTGGATATAGACCCTGTCTAATGCTTTGCACACCTGCGGCTCTGCAGAATCCACTTTCTGAAGACACAGGGTAAGGTTTCATTAGGACAGGGAAGCTGTCACTTATGTTGAGGGACTCTTAGCAGAACGCTGCTTCTTCTTCTTTTTATCTTTATTTGTGACAAATGATCATCATTCTGTAGATGCAAGAATAAAAAAGCAGAAATACTTATGGAATTATGCTTTGAGGATTTATAAGAGAATTACTGTTGACTGAAGTTTACCTGCCAATAAATAAAGAAGGAATTTGGAGGTGTGTTAAAACGTAACCTTGATAAGAGCTATGAGCTGAGAAAGAATGTTTAAATGACAGAAGAACGTATAATTTTACAGGATGGTAAATTCTTGAGAATCATGGATTTGCACAAGGTGGTTCATAGGGCAGAGAGAAATCTTCCCCTCTGGTAATGAGGGCTGGTCTCCTAAGGACCTTTACTTCCAATAATTGGCCACCTGCTTCTTCATTACTGCACTTTTTCACCAGTAATAAGACTGAACTTCTTTAGAAATAGTTTGTGACTTTTTCATGCCTCCCAATTATTATGGGTTGGTGGTTTTACAGAGCAGAGGACTGAACAAATGAGGATATTACTCTTTGTATCTCAGCAGGCAGAGGCCTGGAGCACTTTAAGATATGGCAGAACTAGCATCACAGTGTCAGCCATGCCCCCATGACTGCTTTGCTCTATCTCCTAATTTAGTCTCCCAGCCCTCCAGTCACCCCATACCACAACCTGGCACAGGCTTTGGACTTCCTACCTTCTGTAGAAGGACTCTAGAACTCCCATTATAAAGCTTGTCCAGCCACAGTGCCAAGGCAAGGTGCCACCTCCTTGGTTATGGCCACACCTTATGTCTGGTGGCAATGCAAGGTTCTAGCCTCTGTCCCTGCTCACCTGGCTGGGTCTTCTGGGGTCTGAACCTAATGTTCAGCAGTATAGATTCTGGGGTGATCCCCTCAGTGTTCCTAGGTATAAACCCTAGTTTCTGAGAGATTTAATCACCCATTATCCCTCCCCAGGGACTCCAAATCTTGTCACATGAGCCAAAAATAACTATACTCTAAACAATGTTTTATCTAGTAGGCAAGAGCTAGGCTAAAAAAAAGATGTAGCATATTAAAAGTATCTTTAATGAAAAAAAAACAACAACAATGCTCTACAATGTGTGGGAGAAATGTCAAATATGATCAGTTAATAGAGGGAGGAGATTCTTCCTATGAACATAATGTATCTAAACTGAAACTAAATCATCCAAATACCAAAGGTCATTAAGTATTTCTACATTCCTGAATTAAAAAAAAAAATGCTGACATCATTTTGCTAAGATGGTCACATTGTTTAATGCATATGCTGGCAGGACTCATGGGGCATGCTGACCTCAAAACAAATGATTTTGCTCAAATGAAAACTTTAGTTACTCCAAAATTACTCACAGAAACTAATGGCAGTTACTTGTGCAAAGGCAGTAAATAACTACACCTATTTTTTTCTCAATGTCTAATTGGCCCAAGGAAGTGAAAACAGCTGAATGGCAGAGTCTGAAGTGCAGACTTTTGGCACAACCTTAAGAGTGGGGTGGGGAGTGTGCTGATGACAGGTTTTTCTGGTCATCGAGGCTGTTCTTATTGCTCTAATTCAGCAAGGAATTGTTAAACTTTTTTTTTTTTTTAGTTGTAGTTGGACACAATACCTTTCTTTATTTTATTTATTTATTTGTATGTGCTGCTGAGGATTGAACCCAGTGTCTCACATGTGCTATGCGAGTGCTCTACTGCTGAGCCACAACCCCACATCCTAGATGTTAGGTCCTTATACGTTACATATTTTGTGTAGATTTAGTAGTTATGTGATTTCTTAGAGAAATTTAGCTATCTGGATCTCCTATTCTTTTTTCTTACTGGGAAAAATTCTTCTGAAATATTTTCTTTTAAGCTCAAATCTGTATACTTCTTTGTATGGCCCATTTTGACAAAAGCCAGAGCTATGAGATCTTTGCAAATTAGTTCTTACTGAACTGAAGATAAAATACTTGATGTTGACTAAGAAGAGGAGAGGAAAGGAAAGAAAATTTAGGGAGCGGGGCTGAGTGGACAGCTAAATTGGATGTAGTTTGGGGAACACCCTTCTGCTTTTTTTGATGTTAAAAGGGCAGGGAGAGTCCTCTAACAGAATCTGCCCAGTCATCTCATTAACTCCCAGGAGGTCACTACTCAGTGCACTTGGTATTGACAGTTTGTCACTCAGCTTTACAGGTCTAAAACATGGCCTATAATTGGTCTCAATTAAAAAAATACCACAAGAATTAAAAAAATACCACAAGAATGTTTGTTGGGAGATTAATGAGCATGGCAAGAATTTTAGAGGCTGGAGGCAGGAAGCTGATAAGCTCCTGTCCCTTGGGAACTGATAAGCTCCCTTCTAACCCCTCTTGTGACAGTTTTCTCATGGTTCCACTATGTCTCTGTTGTCTTTGGTACCCTCCACAAGCAAGCCCTGCCTGGTGACTTGCATCTTGTTTTGTACCCAAAAAGTGTCTGTTGAATACTTGGTGTGGAAATGTTGAGCCAATTAAATCACAGGCAAGGGGGATGACCTGCATATGTCTAACTTTTTGAGTCCCCTAACATTTTCTCTGATGTTTGTCCCTGTGTAAATAAATTAGTGCCCATCCAGTCTGGAAATATGACACATCAATCAAATCTAATCAGGTTTTGGGAAAGTAGCAAAATTTCTGAATTTTAGAGAGGCCTAAGTTATTTTAGCCTTTTCTGTCATCCTAAATAGAATTTCAAGGTAACTGGTGAGAGTCCTCTGGGATCCGTTAGTGCCTCCTCATTCTTTCTGCTTCCTCTGAGCATGGACTACACTATTGAAATATCACTGGGCCTTCTAACTACATATGTCATACATGTTTTGCCAAACTGCAAATTCTTCATACATCTTTTGTATTAAATCAAATAATTTTAGAAAACAGCAGAAATATGCAATATCTACATTTCCAATGGATTTTAATAACTTTATGGGACTACTAAGAGAGAAAATATTAAATCAGTTATTTAGTAATAGCATTTTATTTTAGAGTTTTATTTGCAAAGTTCATTCTCATTTTGTGGATATTTTGTAGAATGTGTGTGTGTGTGTACGAATGTGTCAGGAGTGTGGTTCAGTTCACCAGCTGTAAATTGCTTTTGTTTGTTTTTTTCTGCAATCAACTCATACTAAATTTGAAACCATTGTCATTGCTTCACATTCATTCTATTAATAGCATTTTATATGGGAAATTAGAAGGCTCAAAGGCAAATACAGTTTTAAAATAGTTAAGAAAAACTAAATACTGTTAAAAATTCTTTCAGTAGCTAGAAATATTTATCAAGTCCTTTGGGTATAGTCTGAGGAAAGGGATAGCTGGGTCAAATGGTGGTTTCATTCCCAGATTTCCAAGGAATCTCCACACTGCTTTCCATATTGGCTGCACCAATTTTCAGTCCCACTAGCAATGTATGAGTGTAACTTTTTCCCCACATCCTCACTAACATTTATTGTTGTTTTCTTCATAATAGCTGCCATTCTGACTGGAGTGAGATGATATCTTAGAGTAAATTTTGATTTGCATTTCTCTAATTGCTAGAGAGGATGAGCATTTTTTCATATATTTGTTGATTGATTTTATATTCTCAGAAGTATCTGTTCAGGTCCTTGGCCCATTCATTGATTAGATTATTTGATTTTTTGGTGCTTAGCTTTTTGAGTTCTTTATATACTATATACCCTAGAGATCAGTGCTCTATCTCATGTAGGTGGGGTAAAAATTTGCTCTCAGGATGTAGGCTCTCTATTCACCTCACAGATTATTTCTTTTGCTGAGAAGAAATTTTTTAGTTTGATTCCATCCTATTTATTGATTCTTGGTTTTAATTATTGCGCAATAGGAGTCTTATTAAGGAAGTTGGGGCCTAATCCCACATGATGAAGATTAGGGCCTATTTTTCCTTCTATTAGATGCAGAGTCTCTGGTTTAATTCCTAGGTCCTTGATCCATTTTGAGTTAAGTTTTGTGTGTGGTGAGAGTTAGGGTTTAATTTGATTTTGTTGCATATGGATTTCTAGTTTTCCCAGCACCATTTGTTGAAGATGCTATCTTTTCTCCAGTGCATGTTTTTGTAGCTAATCCCCAAAAAACAAAAGCCAAATGTTTTCTTTGATATAAGGAAGCTGACTCATAGTGGGGTAGGAAGAGGGAGTACAGCAGGAATAGATGAATTTTAGATAGGGAAGAGGGGTGGGAGGGAAAGGGAAGGTGCAGGGGATTAGCAAGGATGGTGGAATGTGATGGACATCATTATCCAAAGTACATGTATGAAGACATAAATTGGGTGTCAACATACTTTTTATACAGAGATATGAAAAAATGTGGTATATATGTAATAAGAATTGTAATGCAAAAAAAGCAAAATACATGTATAAAGACATGAATTGGGGTGAGAATACTTTATATACAAAGATATGAAAAATTGTGCTCTGTATGTGTAATAAGAATTGTAATGCATTCCACTGTTGTGTATTTTAAAAAATAAAATCAATTAAAAAAACAAATAAAAAGGATTGGCTACAAAAATATTTATCAAGGTTATTCCTTTTCAATTTTAATTTAGCAATAACAACTGTGTTATTAATTGACTAATTATGCATGTTACCATTTAATTATAGAATCATAGAATTCAAGAGTTAGAAAGATCATGTACCTTAATTGAGTGACTTTAAACTTTTTTGCAGGACACATCATTTGAATTAATCTCTCCTGTTACATAGATAGACAGAGTGGGCAACACAGAGTGGATCTGGCTAAGAAGAAGTGTAGGGTCCTGGCCTCACCTTCCTCCCCTCTTCATAACAGCATCAGAGGTCCCATATGAATTATCATAAAACAGGAGTTTTGTCACAATATCAGTTAGGTGTCTGCTCCTCCACAATGTTTTGCTTTCAGCTCAACACTAATTCTGTGGTTGGCTGATTATTTTTATTAAAAGAGAAAAAAATTGTCCTGACTGAAAATATTCCTTGGGTATAGTGGTTGCATAATTAAATAATTAACCTTTTAATGACTTTGGATCCATCAAAGGGTATTGGATGTGTTGATTGGCTAAAATCAAAGTTTGTATCAGACTACCACTAGTTTGGACCACACTTTATCCAAAGTGGGGACCAGTTCATCTGTTCAGATATGATTATAGAAAAAGACACCTCATTGTTCATACATTAAATCTAAACACACTATGGACAGAAGGTCACAAATCCTACCCTTGTCTACACTCTATTTCCTAATCAGATCATTGTTATTCCAGAATCAGAAAAATAAGATGGAGATAATCTTGCATTAACAGAAAAAAAATGCACGACAAATTGATGGGAATGTTGGAAAATTGTATTGTGATTTGAGTTCTTGTTATCAGTATTGTCTTTTTGTTGAATTCTTCAGCCACCTTGAAGTCTCCATTCCTAGTTACACTCTCCGTCAGTCTTTATTTCCTTGGATAGCTCTGAAGACATAGCATACCCATTGAAACCCAGGTCACCATCTGAGATCCCAGAGAGAGGAAGGAGCCACTCATCCAGTAGGGAAAAAGCTTCTCAGAAGCTCCCTCTCCCCTGCAAGGGTGTCCCAGGATGTGGTAATCTTTCCACAGCAGTCATTTTGGGGCCCTGTACACATTCCCATTCGCTTAGTGGTATCTCATCTGTGCTAAGAGTACAAGTACCAGCTGTGAGACCATGAGGAATGGCCCATTGTACACAGGGCACAGCAAAAGTACTGAGCACAGAGCAGACACTAAATCAAAGTGGCAAGAAAGAGGGACCGATCAGGATGTAACTCAGTGGTTGAGTGCTTACAAAGTATGTGCAAGGCCCTGGGTTTGATTCCCAGCACCAAAAATGAAAGTTATCATCCTTTCCTTTTTCCGGACTTCATGAGAAGAGTGCTCAGTATCTTATGGTAAAGGCTATATCTACAAGTGATGATACACTTGACTGAACTCAGGTGCCCCTATAAGGAAAGGTTTTCTAAGAGTTTGGGGGATTTTGTTTTTCATAATGAGTGTTAAACATTTTTGAATCTTTTCCTGCACTTGATTATGCTGAGGTTTTTAGTTATTTAATCTGGCAATAAGGTGAATAATGTTGATTTTTCTAATGTAGAACCATCCTTGCACTCCAAGATGAAACTTTTCATCATAAAGCATTTACCTCTTTGATATTTTAATAGATTAAAATGTTTTATTGAGCTTTTTTTTTAATGTTCATGAGGTTGTTTTTTTTTTTTGTTTTTTTTTTTTTTTTTTTTTTTTTTTTTTGCATTATCACTGCTATTAGTGTCATTCTGGCCTCATAACATGAGGCCATGTTTCTTTTTTTTTTTTTCTGGGAAAGATTGTATAGAACTAGAATTTTTTTTTTTCTATACAAGTGGTTAGTAGGATTCAACAGGGAATTCACTTGATCTACACTGTTCATGGGGAAGGTATTATAACTGTACACTCAGTCCTTTACTGTATCTTAAGTATACTCAGATTGTCTCTTTCTTCTCAAGTGGGTTTTGGTAATCTATGCATTTCTGGAAATTGGTATGTTACCTCTAAGTTGTTGAATTTAAATATTTTTAAAATATTTGTATTTATTTATCTATTTTAGTTGTAATTGGACATAATACCTTTATTTGATTTACTTATTTTTTTTTTAATGTGGTGCTGAGGATCAAACCCAGGGCTTCACATGTGCTAGGCAAGTGCTCTACCGCTGAGCCACAACCCCAATCCTAAGTTGTTGAATTTATAAATGTGGTATTTTTCTGTTCTTCTCTTAATGACTGTGAGATTCACTGTGATGATCCCTTTCACATTCATGATTTTGGTAATTTGTGTCTTTCTTCCTTTTTTCTGGGTCAGTCTGAATGTAGTTTACTTGATTTTATTTATTATTTTAAAAAATAGATTTTGGTTTCATTGACTTTTCTGTTTTTAATTTCATTTTTTTTCTACTCTAGTCTTTAACATTTCACAATGTTCAGTTTTCTCTAGTTACTCAGGTGAATGATCTAGTGTCTTCCTTCTTTTATAATGTATTCATTTGATGGTATAAAATTCTTTCTAATCACTAACTTGTCTGTATATTACAATTTAGGTAAGTTGTATTTTCATTCTTATTTATTTTAAAATTTCTCTTTATGCTTTCTATCTGATCCAAATGCTATTTTGAAGTTTGTTGTTTAATTTACAAATACTTTGGGTTTTTTTTTTTAGGTATCTTCCTGTTATTGGTTTCAATTTTGTTATTTCCCCAGAAAATACTTTGTAAAAGTTGCATTGTTTGAAAACTTTAAAGGTTTATTTTATGACCCAAAATATGACCTATCTCTGTGCATGTTCCATTTGCACTTAAGAAGAATGTATATTGTTTTCTTGTTGAGTAGAGCTCACTATAAATTTTAACTAGGTTGTATCAGTTAATATTGTTGTTCAGGTCATTTATATACTTATTGATTTTCTGTCTCCTTGTTCTATCAATTATCAAGAAAGGGATGTTGGAAATTCCAAGTATCATTGTAGATTTCTTTATTTTTTCTTTTTGATTTGTCACTTTTTCTCGAATATTTTGAAGCTTATGAGGGAGATGCATATGCACTTAAGAATTATCTCTTTGGGGATTGGACCACTTTGTTGTTATGAAATATCCCTCTTTATTTCTGATTACATTCTTTACTCAGATATACATTCTGAAATTAATATAACCACTTAAGCTTCCTTTGGTTGATGTTTGCATTGCATACATTCTTCTGTCCCTTCAGTTTAACTTGTAACTGTATATTTTGCTTGAAAATAGCATATAGTAGATTTAATCTAGAGCACTCTCATGTTGCAACTTTTATGTTTCAACTTTTCACATGCAAGGGTGGGGCTATAGCTCAGTTGGTAGAGTCCTTGCCTTACATACACAAGGCCCTGGGTTCAATCCCTAGCACAACAACATAAAAACCTTTCACATGCATATCAGTCATTAATATGGATTGAAATCCATGCTGTGTATTTTCTGCGTGCCCCAATTATTTGTTTCCCACCTGCATCCTGCTTTCTATTGTTTTGTTTGCTAAGGACTTAATTAAGAATTTTTTATCTTTGCATTGTATCTCCTATATTGACTTATATTTATACCTCTTTAAAAATTATATGGTTGCTCTAGAGTTTACAGTATACATGTTTAAATGATTGGATTCTATAATCTAATAACATTATTTTGCTTCTTGTGCAGTAAAAGAAACCTGTAACAATGCATTCCCATTATACCTGGCCAGGTATAATTCCTTGAACACTGTTTTCATACATTTTAATCTGATATATGCCATTGATACTCAAGACATTTACTAATATTGCTTTATATACTGAGTTATCCTTGAGACCAATAAAATAAGAAGTAATTTTTGTATTTTGACTTATTATTCATTTTAAAAACTCTTCATTTCTTTGGGTGGATATAAGTTTCTGGCCAATCATGTTTCTTCTGCCTGGAGAACTTCCTTTACCTTTTCTTTTTGAGTAGATATGTTAACAATGAGTTTCCTCAGCTTTTATTTGCCTAAGAAAGCCTTTATTACTTTTTTACTTTGAAGGACATTTACACTAATACAGGACTCTGGGTTAATCACTTTTTTCATCATTCTGCATTTTAAAGAGGTCACTATAGCATATTTTTGCTTGCATGGTTTCTGATAAGCCTACTGCAATTCTTATCCTTGTTACTGTAGAGGTATGTAGTTTACCTGGCTCTTCCTGGCTGGCTTCAAGTCTGTGCTTGGTTTTATACAAATAAGATAAAATATGAGGAACATTCCTGTGTGCTTTTGTTTTGTTTTGAATATGGTCTGTATGCATGTTTTTGTTTTGTTATAAGTTTCCTTTTTCTTTTTGATTTATCCTGTTTGATATTCTCTGAATTCTTGGTTTTGTTCTTTGGTGCCTGTCATTTATTTTGTAAAAAGTTGTAGCCCTTATTTCTTCAAATATAGGCCTCTGCTTACTCTCTTCTCATTTGGGGTTTTAATTATACATCGGATAGAGTGTGTCAAATTGTTTCACAACACCTTGACACTCTGTCTGTGGAAGGATGATGATTCTAATGATCTATTTTAGGTTTACTGATTCTTCCTTCCTTCCATTCTTTTTCTTTTATTTTTATTTTTTATATTTATTTATTTATTTATTTATTTATTTATTTATTTTGCTGCTGGGTATTAAACTCAGCGGCATTCTAGGTTCTTACTGAGTTGCTTAGCACCCGGCTTTTGCTGAGGCTGGCTTTGAACTCATGATTCTCCTGCCTCAGCCTCCTGAGCCAGTGGGATTACAGGTATGTGCCCAGCTACAAGTTTTATTTCTGACATTTCCACTGGACCTAGTTTCCATCACCCATATGACCTGGCACATTGTCTGCATTCCACTAGAACAGTATTACACAGCATTCATGCATGGTACCTGTCCCAGACAAGCAAATACTCCAGACTGTTTCTCCTTGCAGGCACCTGTCTTTCTCTAAGGCGTTGGGTTATTTACTTGCCCTGCAACCTCTCAGTTCAAAAATAAGTTAGAGAAGTCATAAATGTGTACTTTTTCTAAGCCTTTTTCTTGTTGTAATGGTGAGAGCAATGCTCTTTCCAGCTTTCTACATCTCTGAGTTAAAACATAAAGTCTTCTTACCTTTCTTTTAAAAAAGAAAAAGTTAATGCAATTAAAATGAAAATTTGAATAAAAACAAACATACTTTTGAATTCAGGGCTAGTTGTAAGTAGAGTTCATCATCTTTCTAAAAGTGAGAGTATTGCTTTTGCTATCACTGTTAAATAACTCTGAGTTCCTAAGTATTATACTCAAATTAGCAAGTGATTTAATCCTCTCAAAAAATTTGTCCTCTCCAAAATGGTGACTCTTCTGAGTGAAGATTATTCCAGGGAATTAAAAAATACCCTAAATACCACCTTAGTCTAAACTAAAGGAGATAATGACCTCCTCTTCCTTTGAATAGATGTAAATGTGTCAATGAAATATATGCTACCTCTGGTTTGAAATGATATAAGTTTGCTTTAACAACATATAACATCCTGAAAATAATAGACTTGGAGTATAGAGTAATATATAATAAGAATACTGCTTCATGCCTCCATATTCATTAAGTCATGGAGATATAAAGTAAGAACGCAATGTTACATTATTCCTCTATTACATCTGTCAGGTCCTTGGTCAGCATACATAAATCATAACCTGACAGCAAGGTCTACTCTATTTTGTATGTCAGGAGTACAAATTGCACCTTGAAATTGTGTTATGCTCTCTGCCTTTGTGTATCTTTAACACTATTATAGAGTCACAAATCAATAAATGTGCATGGTAGCCAGACATGGTGGCACATGCCTGAAATCCCAGCAACTTGTGAGATTGAGGCAGGTGAATTGCAAGATTGAGGAAGGTGAATTGCAAGTTTGACACCAGCCTGGGCAATACGACAAGGCCCTAAGCAACTTAGTGAGCCCCTGTCTCAAAATAAAATAAAATAAAAAGTGGGATATAACTCAGAAGTTAAGCACCCCTGGGCACAAAAATAAATAAATAGTAAAATGTCATTTGAAAAAACACTGTGATATTTAAAAACAATTAAAATGCTAAATGGGAATAAACAGAACATATTAAATAAATAAATATGCATTGTATTTAATCTCTTCCAAACAAATCAAGAATGAATAATCAGGCAGGTATAGTGGTGCACACCTGTAATCTGTAATTCCAGCTAATCATGTGGATGAGGCAGGAGAACCCCAAGTTCAAGGGAAGCCTCAGCAATATGCAAGACCTTATCTTAAATTAAAAAATTAAAAGGGTCAGTGTAGAGGGACCCTGGGTTGAATCCCCAGCACCTTAAAAAAAAGAATAAAAGTAACCATGCTTTTCCAAGGTGCATGTAGACACCTTAGTTCCATGTAATTAATTAAAATGTTTGATTCACTGACAGGTCACATATACTGTGAAATACTAGTCTTCTGACTGGTAAATGTTTCTTCCCCATTTTTTTTTCACTTAAGAGTGTCTTAAAGAACCAATGTCTTTAACAGTCTAGCTTCTCTTTATTATCTATAGTAACAAGAAAAAATAAACAGGAACTAAAAATCAAGAAAATAAAGAAATAATCAGATTGCCAAACCAAGATAAGTAGAAAGCACCCCCATCCCCTCAGGGAAAAACACTATTTTGGGGGGGAAATTAATTAAATATTGTTTAATTTGGTTGTTAAGTTTATTTATAATAATAGAAGAATTACAAAAGTAAAGGTCCTTATCACGTAATGTTGATCACTAACTTCTTCCAAGGACACAAGGCAAGAACAATCAACTGCCACTTCCCCAGGTCTTCACTAAGGTCACTTTGAGTAGTAAAAGGCTTAAGAAATGCAGAGTGTTCTGGTCATTTTTTTGTCACTGTTGAGAGAAATAGGCTATCAGTCTTTTCTGTCAAACCAGAGAAGCTCTGTGATAACCCCTTCACTACCAGATTGCCATTTTCTTACAATAACTGATCTGCATTCCTGCACCTCCTCTCCCCACCTTTACTTCTCTCTTAGGTGTATCTGTGCCAAAAGGCATTCAACCTAGGGGGACTTTCCTGCCACAAGAGAACAAAGGGAAGTGGGATGACTAAAGGTATGTTTCTTTGAATGACCCAGTAGAAGACAGGGCAATCAGTCAGAACCGACAAGCCAAGTGGTGGCTAAGTGTCCCTTTCCTCAAGAGCTGTTCATGCCAAAGATTATGCAGTCAGACCCCACCAATGTGCAACAGCAAAGTACTTTTGTGTCAGGGATAAAAGTTGAGCAAACTGCCTGAATGGTATGCCTGCTTTTCAGTTTTGATTTGCTGTGCATCCTTCTTCCCACAGAGTAAAATTCTTGCCTTTCTCAACAGAACTGATTAGTCTCCATGTGCTCATTTTTGGCTTCTAGGGTGCCCAATACTCCTCTTATTTCCAATGCAGTGGCCCCAAAAAACTGACAAGAACAATTTAGGTTTATTAACAATTTAGTTTACATATACTCCATACCTCTGGGCCTGAGATGAGACAGAACATCATGGTGGAAGGATGTAGCAGAGGGAGGAAACTCAGGACATGATAAACATGAAGCAGGAAAAGGGGTTCAGCTCATCAAGGACAAAACATAAATCCCAAAGGCACACCCCCAGTGGCCTTCTTCCTCCAACCAGTTACTGCCTAGTTACTCCATATCAATGGATTAATCCACCAATTAGGTTACACCTTTCATAATCTAATCATTTCCCCTCAAAAATTCTTACTTTATATCACACATGAGCTTTTGGGGGGACATCTCAAATTGAATCACAACACATAGTAAACAATAAAGGGCAATTAAAAGCTTGTTTGCCTTTATTTTATATTTAAAGTTAAAACTGAACAACAGCTATAATAGTAGGCCTATCCTAAAAATTTCATTTTTTAAAGCCCCCAAATCCTATTGCTTTTTAAAATACTAATCATGTGATAGAAAAACAGTAATCTATTTAAGGTGAAAGAGTTTTTAGAAATTGGATCATCAGATACTAGTGTTTGATTCTAGTTCTGGTTGTATACCAGAGTTAGAAACCCTACATACCTGCTTTTATTTTGTTTAGGTGCAGGATGAATGAGCTTGTGGAATTTCACTAATTTCCACTTGCAGTTATATTATATAACCCTTAATAATCCAAAGACTTATCTTCTGGTGTTATGATTCAAATAAATTCAATTATATGAGAAATTTTGTACAATTCAATGTTTTGTACATCATGGTTTATGTGTCTAAGTATGTAATTTTGGTGGTTGTTTTAATCAGTTCAGGCTGCTATAGCAAATATATCACAAACATAACACAGACTGGTTGACTTAAACAATCAATATTTAATTCTCACTGTTCTAGAGGTGGGAAATTCAAGATCCAACTGATAGCATGGTCAAATTCTGGTGATGGCTCTCTTCCTGGTATATAAATGGTTGATCTCTTGCCATACCCTCATATAGTGAATACAGGGTCCATCTCTTTCATATCTCCTTTTATAAGGGCACTAATTCAATTTGCAAGGGCTTACCATTATGACCTTATTTCTCCCAAAATTCTCACCTCTTAATATTATCATATTGGGGGTTAAGATTTCAACATATAAATTTGGGAGAACACAAATTTTCAGACCATAATATTTTGGCCCTGACCCTCCAAAATCGATGTTCTTCTAGCATGCAAAATACATTCATTTCATCCCAACAACCTCAAAAATTCAACTCACTCCAACATCAATTCTGATTCCCATGTCTTATCTAAATATTACTAAAGTCTGATTTGAATGGTACTGAAGGCACAATTTATCTTTAAGCAAAATTATTCTCCAGCAGGGAACGGCAAAACCAAACTCAAATGTCTCCAAAATATACTGATAAAACAGGCATAGGATAGGCATTCTTATTCTAATAGGGAGAAATGGAAAGAATGAAGGAGTCACTGATTCCAAGTAAGTCCTAGCAAGGTAAATTCCATGAGACTTTTAGGCAGTAGAGTAATTCTCCTTGATTTGATGTTCTGCTTTCCATATCTACTGGGGTACCAACCTCATCCCCACAGATGTACCCAGGCCAGAGCTCTGTCAGGAAGGTATGTACCTCCTGACCCCTCCAGTTTCTACTCTGTTCAGTAGGTGGTGGCTCTGATGAGCTCTCAATTGTCTCAGGTATTGTCTTACCTTTTTGTGAAGGATAGCAGACATTCACAGACTCATTGGGTACCACTTTCTCTATTTCCTTTAGTCCCAGTCAGCAGTGCTTTTGCTTGAATAGTCCCATCTCTATTCTTGGTTTCTCTCAAAAATGTCTAATGAAGTCCATGTTCTCAGGTCCTGATAAATGGTTTTTCTACCATGCCCTTAGTATTTGTATTGGTCAGTTTTGTGTTATTATAGGAAATTCTTTAGGCAATTAACTTATAAATAAAATACATTTCAAAGAGAGTTGTCAAGCAAAATGGAACCAGAATTTAAAGATTTGAAAAATTCTCAGCATGTCTATATTACAAAAAATGAGAAAACAAGTTTGGAAAAAGAATACTGCTATCATTTGGAAATGAGACCCCAAGAGGTCCATGGGTTAAAGGTCCCAAAGTTGGGGCTTTTGGAAGGTGGTAGGAACTTTAGGAGGTGGTGCCTAGTAGAAAAATTTAGGCCACTGAGACGTACCCTTGAAAGAGATTGTCAGACCCCAGTATCCTTTTCTTTCTGCTTTGTTGTTCCTGATGTAAGTAATTTGCTTTGCTACATTCTCCACCATATGTATCACTTTGCCAGAGGCTCAGGCTCCATGGCTACTCCATGGTGCTACAAGCATATGCACAAGGGGATCCAGTAGCTGAAAGATTCCTTTAGCCACAACTTCCACAGTGGAAGAAAAAGAGATGAGAAGAGCCTCAACAGTCTTTGCCATTGAAGACTCCACCAGCCTATGTTGTCAATGCAGACTAGTCATTGCTACTGAAGACCTCTGCAAATCTTTACCAATGTTGACTTCAGGTGACAGAGATGCATGGAGACCAAATACTGTATGCTCACTGGATTCATAACCAGAACACCCTATTCAGCCAGCACCTTTGTACCATTCATAAGGGAAGTTTTTTTTTTCCCCCACTAACTACTTTATCAGATGTATAGACATCAAATCAAGGAAAAAAGAAACATGAAAAAAATTTAAAACAACACCACCAAAATAATACAATATTTTTCAAATGATTGACCCCAAATAAATAGTTGTGAACTGACTAAAAAGAATTCAAAATATTTGTTTTATAAAAGTTTATCAAACTTCAAGAGAACACAGGGAAACAATTTAATAAATGAGGGAAATAACAAATGAACAAATGGGAAGTTAACAAAGACATTGAGATCATTAAAAAGAATCAAGCATAAACTCTGGACCAGAATCATACAATAAGTAAAATGATAAAAAAAAAAGTGCAGTAGAGGGCATCAATGGCAGACTTGATAAGCAGAATAAAGAATCGATTAACTTGAAGATAAGCTATTTGAGGACAGTCAAGAGGGAAAAAAGAAAAACAGAAATGAAAGTCATTACAGTACCGAGAAAGCTCAGTTTATTTTATAGACTTAAAGAAGAAGAGAACAGAGAATGAAAAGATAGAAAATTTAAGGAAATAATAGCTCCAAACTTCCCAAAATTAAAGAAAAATATTAACATTCTGATACAGGAGATTGAAAGATCTCCAACCAGATTCAACACAAAGAGAACCACAGTAAAATGTATCATAAACAAATAGACAAAAATCAAAGACAGTTTTTAACGTAACAAGATAAAATTTAAAAAAAAAACCTCTGATATGAAATGTGACTTCTATAATCAGTTTTCTTTGCAGGAACTTTACAGGCCAAGAATGGGCAGGTATGTTCAAAATACTGAAACAAACAACTGTCAACTTAAGAACAATTTAGCAAGCAACACTGTCCTTAAGAAGTAAAGGAGAGGGGCTGGAGTTGTGGCTCAGTGGTAGAGCGCCTATCTGGCTTGTGTGATGCACAGGATTCTATCCTCAGGACCACATAATAATAAATACATAAAATGAAAGTACTGGGTCCAAGAAACAAACAAACAAATAAAAAAGAAGTAAAAGAAAGATAAAGATTTTTTTCCAGCAAAGCAAACCTCATCGCCACCAGATCTGCCTTACAGGAAGACTAACAGGAGTTCTTCAAGCTGAAATGAAAGTTTATTTGCAAGAAACAAATAAGAATGTATAAAACTTACTGGTGAGCTGGGCGGGGTGGTGCATTCCTGTAATCCCAGTGGTTCTGGAGGCTGAGGCAGGTAGATTGGGAGTTCAAATCCAGCCTCAGCAATGGTGAAAACTAAGCAACTCAGTGAGACCTTATCTCTAAATAAAATACAGTACAACATAGGGCTGGGGATGTGGCTCAGTGGTGTCTTCAATCCTCAGTACAAAAAAAAAAAAAAAAAATATATATATATATATATATACACACACACACACACACACACACACACACACACACACACACACACTGAGGCTGGGGATGTGGCTCAAGCGGTAACGCACTCGCCTGGCATGCGTGTGGCCCAGGTTGGATCCTCAGCACCACATACCAACAAAGATGGTGTGTCTGCCGAAAACTAGAAAATAAATATTAAAAAATTCTCTCTCTCTCTCTCAAAAAAAAAAAAAAATACTGATGAAAGTAAATGCATTGTCACATTTAGAATTGATATCTCCTTAGGCAAAGGAAAAATATTAAAACAACTATAGCTACAATAATTTGTTAAGGAACACACATTATAAGAGATATAAATTGTGACATTAAAAAATGTGGAGGGAGCCACGGCTTTGGCTCAGTAGTAGATCACTTGCCTAGCATGCATGAGGCACTGGGTTCTATCCCTGGCACTACATACAATAAACAAATAAAATAAAGGTATTGTGTCCAACTACAATTATAAAAATATTTTTTTAAATGTGGAGAGAAGAAAATAAAAGAATATTTGTGCTTGTGATGAAAATTAAGTTGTTATCTGTTTAAAACAGTGTGTTCTAACTGGAAGATGTTTTACGTAAGCCTTCTAAAAATCACAAAACAGAAATATACAGGAGATACCAAAATGATAAAATGAAAAAAATCAAAGCACACCATTACTGAAAATCATCAAATTATAAAGGAAGACTATCAGAGAGAAACAAACAAATGTCTGCAGAAATCAATTAACAAATGGCAGGAGTAATTATTTATCTATCAATAATTATCTTGAATATAAATAGATTTAATTTTCTAGTGAAAAATGTAGATTAACTAAATACTTTTAAAAAATATCCAATTAAATGCTGCCTACAAAAAACTCATTTCAGCTTTAAAGAGACACTAAACTGAAAGTAAAAGGATGAAAAAAGATATTCTGCTCAAAAGGGAACCATAACAGAGCAGGAGTACTTACTTAAGACAAGATCAAATAAAAAACTATGAAAAGAGACAAGGAAGGATATCATATAATGATATAATGCTAAAGAGTTGATTCGTTAAGAAGATATAATAATCATCTGTATATATGCACTCAACATCAGAGTACTGAAACATATAAAGCAAATATTAATAAATCTGAGAGATAAATAGTAATATAATAATAGTAGGGGAATTTAAAACCTTACATTCAAGAATGGATAGATCATCCAAACAGAAAATCAATATAGGAATGCTGGACTTGAACTACATTTTAGATTAAATGAATCCAAAAGCAATAGAATACACATTGTTCTCAAGCACACACAAGCACTGTAAATAATTATGCAATAACAAAAATTAGAAAATCTAGAAGAAATAAATTCATAGGCAAATACAACCTACCACTGAATCATAAAGAAAAAAAAATTAACAAACCAATAATGAGTGAGGTCATAAAATCAGTAACCAAATGCCTCTGAACAAAGCAAAGCAGCTGACAGGGTGGCTTCTGGAACCTACCAAAACAAACCCTGAATTAATACCAGCACTTCTCTCACTCTTTCCAAAACTTGAAGAGCTGGGGATACTTACAAACTTATTTTAAAAGGCTGGCATTACCCTGGTACTAAAACCAGGTAAAGACAGAAACAAGAAAAGTAAAGTACAGGCAATGTCACTGATGAACACTCATGCAAAAATCCTCAATTAAAATATTAACAAATTTATTTTGCAGATGATGTCATCTTGCATATAGAAAACCCCAAACCTCCATTAAAAAAATTAAGATTGGTAAATAAATTCAGTGAAGTTTCTGGATTTGAAACATAAAAAATCATTCTATGCAGTAACAACAACCTATGCCAAAAAAATTCTTGTATCCCATTTATAATAGCATTAAGTAAATTAGCTAAATCAAATAATATGCAAAACAAATCTTGAATTATAAATTTAAACACTAAAACGTAATTGAACAAAAATGAGAAAGTAATGTAAATATAATTGATTAAAGTCAAAACAAAAGGGAAAACACCACAAAATTATCTTCATCTCCCAGAGAAAAAAATTAGAAAATAAAGAATATGAGTACTATCAATATAATCAATATATTTGAATGGGTTTAACTTATTTACTAAGAGGAAAAGAGGGTTTTCAATTTGGCTCATGAAGAAAGAAGCAGTTATATGCTCAATAACACAGACACAACTTAAAGAAATAATGCAAAGAGGTTTTAAAAACAAATGAATGAAAAAGTACCTCAAATTGAAACTTAAAAAGAGATATTTTTAATATCAAAGCAGAATTAAAGCCTAAAGCATTAAATGTCACAAAGAAGCATAGTTTGTCACTTTGAAAGCCATAATTTGCAGCAAAGTGTAATATTTATGAATGTATGCACTGAGAAATATAGCAAACATCATCATGAAGCAGAAACAACAAGAAATGGAAGGAACATGGATAGAAACATGCTCAGAAGAGTTTCCTACATCACTCAATTCAAGACAGATTTAGTGGAGAAACAAAGCATAGGAAAATAGAAAACCTACACAATATCATCAACATAGATTATCCTGTGGATATATGTAGAACTCTTTACCCTGATAATGAAGTATATCTTTATTTCTCAAATATCTATGAAACACTAAAATGTTAATTACATAGAACAGATTGAAAAAAGAAGCAAATTCTGATCTTGAATTAAAAACAAACTCAATAAAACTAGAAATTACTAAAAAAGCAGCAAAGAGAAAGTCCCTTCTAACTTAGACACTAAAGAAATTAATAAGAATATAATAAACATATTAAAGAATATGACAAGATTATATTGAACAACTCTTGGGTAAAGGAGAGATACAAACTGTAACTACATAATTTTCTTTAAAAAAGATAATGATAATGAAAATACCACATGTCGGAAAGGAATGATCAAGAGAAAATTAACAGTACTAAATATTTTGGGCATTTAAATTTAAGTATTTAATATTAATGAATCAAATTTTCAGTTAAAAAAATTAGACCAACTGACTATTCCAGAACATATTTGCTTGTAGTAGATGGACACTGTGTAGCAGATGGGCTTAAACCCAAATGTCCTCAGCGGCTAAGTTGTTAATTGATTGAAGGAAGCAGACATAAGGACAATAGAGTATGGTGGGTCCTGAGCAACTGAGGGTAAAGGTACACTTAAAGAATTCAAATGCAAAAATTTTTTAAATGCAGTGTAGACTAAATGGGTTACCTATCAGCACAACCTGAGTGGATTGTGAGTTTGAACACCTGATTCACAATTATGTTACCAGGTAGGTTTGATTCAATGTTCCAGTTAGAGAATAGTGGTATTTTATGGCCTACAGGTAGAGATTAATCAATTCAAAATGTTGAGCATTTAAATGATTTTATTTTATGTAAATATTCAAATAAAACTTGAGTATTATCTTTCCTTTCGGATAGCCAGCAATCAGGAAAAATGAGCCTCTAAAATATATGTTTAATGCTTTAATAAAACACTAATGGGACATTTTTTAGTCCAAATGTTCTAAAATATTACTGGAGACTTTTTCCTTAATTAGGCACTCAGTAAACATTTATTAATTATTACTAAACAATTATACCAACACAAGACAGTGAAGTAAAAGAAATCATGAAAGTGACATGTAATCCCAGCAATTTAAGAGGCTGAGAGGACCGTAAGTTTGAGCCTCAGCAATTTAGCAAAGTCTTAAGCATCTTAAAATAAAAATGGCTGGGGATGTGGCTCAGTTGTTAAGTGCTCCTGGGTTCAATTCCCAGTACCAAGGGGGAAAAAGAGAAAGGAAGGAATGAAGGAGGGAGGCAGGCAGGGAGGGGACAATAAAGCAAAAATGAATGACTAGGGGAATAGAAAACAATGTACTTAATAAAATAAAATTTTTGAATTTTGAAAAATTTTTAAAAAGACATATTACCAGAAAAGTTGAATAGAAAAACAGGAAGAAAAAAATACAGAAATAAGAAATGATAAGAATTTCATCAAAACAATTTTTTTTAAACTCATTAGAAAATACTATAAAACTTTTACAAAAAATTTGAAAGTTTAGATAAAATAGTTAAGCTGCTCTCTTGTATATATATATTTAAAGTTGTTCTAGTAAAAGTACAGATTGTCTTAGGAGTCACAGAATGGAAATACTGTCAATGGCCCTTTAATTCAGCTGCCTCTAAGGAAACCTCTGCCATTAGCATCCATCTATAGCTTGCTTCTGGAGGTTTAGTGGCAAACTGGAGCTTGAGTATCAAGCTGTAGATGCATATCAAAGCATATTTTCATGTCTCAGGGGCTTCCACAGAGAAAGGAAAATCTTCTCTAACACCTGGATGGTTAAAAGCAAATAGGAAAAATGCTACATGCATTTGGATTGTCCAAACTTTTGATTTATTGAAAATTTGCTTAAATTTTCCTTAGGAAAAAGGAAACAAGGACTTGCAGGAGGGCATTACATTTTTTTTAAAGGCTGCTTAATTATTTTATGTAGACAGAGATAAGCTGAAAGCTGTGAAGGCTGGTAATACTCCATGTTCTGCTCCTCAGAAAGGTTTGAATATCAATGAAGGATTCTGTATTAAAGTGCATGATGGACATGGGAGGGAGCAAAAAACCACATTAAATTCAAGTGTTAACACCTAAAGGGAATGAAAAGTTATGGCTACTAGAAAAGGACTCGTGATTCCCTAAGGACCCTTCTCGATTAGCTGGCACTAACTTATACCAGCTTTCAGGGCACACAGGACCAGACACCTGAAATGACTAGGCTACCACTGCATGCAGCCACCACTAATAAGCATCCCAATTTTAAAAGCCTACTGTTAATATTATTCTTCACTGAAATGTGTCTTGTCAAACTTTAAAAATAAGAGAATGATCAGAACTCAAATAGCAATGAGTCATTTCACAGACAAGCTTGCCTGCACGCTCTGCTTACAAATGTCAACATAATGAAAAGATTTGCTATGTGCTGCTGCAGGCACATTAATTCTCATAAACAGAACTCATTTGGAGACAGGGAGAGGGACAGATACCATCAACAATCACAGTGCCTGTTTAAAGAATAGCTTTTGAAGTTCTTGAATAGACCCCAATCACTTTAAAGCAGCTTGGATGCAGCTGGTGGCCTCCTGCATTACCCTCCCTGGATGCAGGCAAGGCTTCTGACAGAGCCCTCCTCCCCTGCAGTGGAGAGTGTCCAGCCTCAGTCATATCAGCAAATAGGAAGCAATCCCACAACATAATAGCTTTGGCCATGATGTAGGAACATTAGCACATGGAATATCTGTCTCCTATGAGCTCTGAACAATCTTAGGTCATTGAGAAGATTAAAAAATTTAAAACTCAAATCTTTGATATGCAACCAAGTCAAATCCTTTGGGAAAGAGCTGTTCGTTGAAATGGAATATTCCCCATTACATTCTAGCTCAGTAACCTCAATTTCTGCTTCAGTTCAGCCTCAAGCTGATCTCACCTGAATATTATCAATATTTTTTTAATGGCTCCTTGGGGCTGTAGTTTCCTGTTCCTCCCAGTTGTTTCTCATTAATCTGTCTCTAACCTCTATACTTTCTGACACCTTAGTAGTCTCTCTTGTACCCACTGCCATCATCCTCATCCAGGACAATTAAAGCCAAGCCCTCTTTCATCCTGGAACACTCACTCCCTTGGCATCAGAGCTTTCTATCATCACATTACCCAATCCTGAGTAAACTACATTGTTCCCCTCACCTCTTCCAAAATAATGATTTTAATTAATTAATTAATTAACTCATAAAATATATAAGCAAACTGCAGCAGAATAGTATCATTTGTTCTAACATTTTGCTTAGCGTATAAAAGTCATTACATGCTTTTTCTTTTTTTTTAACTTCCCATCATATTTCCTAAAGTAATTCCCACCATATTTCAATCTGTGACCACTTTCCCCATTCTCAGGTTTTCTAAGATGAGCAAGGACCCTTTTGAGATTTCTTAAATTTTATCCTCTCAACCTCAGAAATGTCCTACTTTCCTTTTTGCATAGCTTCTTTTCCTTGGAAAGATTCCCACGAGTCCTTGCTCTTTCCCATAAAGACCTCCATCTCGTTTTTTTTTCTAGCCACCCTGCAAATTTTCTTCATCTGTCATCCCAAGTGTTATGTATATTCATGTCATTCTATGCTTTTCCAACACTGTAACAACATTTCTGGGATAATCAACTTATAAAGAGAAAGGTTCATTTTAGTACATGTCTTTAGAGGTTCTAGTCTATGATCTGTTGGACTTACTGCTTTTTAAGCCTGTAGCAAGGCAGCACACCATGGTGAGAGTATGTGGCAGAACAAAACCACTTCAGTAATGTCAAGAATTAAGAGTAGAAGAGACCTGGGTCCCACTTTGCCCTTTGAGACCACACCTCCGCTGACCTAAAGACCGCTACCTTTTAAAGCACCACCCTGAGGAGCAAGTTTTAACATGCAGTTTGGGGGATATTAAAGAATCAAAATGATGGCATTCCTCTTTCTCTATTGACTTATTGTATTCTGCCCAGCACATAAACACATTACTTATGCAGAGCAAATATCTATTACCAGGTGATACTTTATCTCAAGAACACAGAAGTTTTTAAAATTATATTACCTTCAAAATATTATTATATAAACCTGAAAATTGATAATCCATGTATAATTAGTATAATGCTCAGTTAATCATGAAAGCAAAAGAAAATGTCTAACTATCTGGGAAAATGTAAATTTCCAACAAATAACACATAATTTATTGATTAGGTTTTATTTGACTTTAGATTTTATTTCAAGTTGTTTATAGAAGAGCACTATGTAATGTCTATTCACCTGTCATTTCAAATATATTGCTTGCTCTTTCAGAATAAAATATTTTATATTACCCTAAAGTTATATTTTATTTGTTAATTTAGTACAAAGTTCTTTAGTTTTTAATAGTACTGTTCATATGACAACAAACATTAAAAAGTCACAATCCTTTTTCATTTTTTAAATTTTGAGACAGGGCTTGGCTAAATTGCTGAGGCTGTCCTTGAGCCATCAATCCTTCTGTCTCATCCACCCCACCTATGACTGGGGGTACATACAGTTCAGTGGTGGAGTGCTTGCCTAGCATGTGCAAGACCCTGAGTTCAATCCCCAGCACTGAAAAAAAAGTGAATTTTCAAGAGCTTTTAAAAAGAAAACCAGAAGGCCTATAATAATTAACATTTGAGTTGAAAGGATAATTATGCTTAATAAAAGGATAATAATAAAGGATAATTACTCTTTATCACTTGTGCTTTTAAAAGTTAAATTTTTATTTTTAACAAAGTATCTTTGCATTAACAATTTCATCCATGTAATGCTAAACTTTTATAAACTAGTAAATGAACATTTCTTAGCCTATTTTTCAAATAAATGAATGTTAAGATACTGACCCGAATGCAGACTGATCTGTTATCATTCCCTTAGAACATGCCTATTTGTAATTGGAAATTCTGGTTTTCTTTTTTTCCTTATTTCCATTTGTGGTCACATTATTTTTCAGAATGTCTTAGGTTAATAGAAATTTCATTAAAACATTCTTTGTGCATTTTATTATTAAATCCAAGAGAACGACTCCATGTTCTCTTTAGTGATTAGAGTTTTACTGTTGAGATTTTATCATTTAGAAAAAGGCCAACATCAAAAATATTTAGGATTAGCATACACATCTTCTTGGGCATTTAGAAATTTCATTTAAATAATTATTTAACAGCAAATATATATCTAATAGAAATAAATTCCTAACATTTTTTTAACAATGAAAACATTAGCAAGTCAACTAAAGTAAAAAATAGAGCAAAACTACTAAATCAGAAAAGTATGTTTGTATCTGGTTCAAAATAATTTCCACAAGTCTTTTAGTTTGTTTTAGTAGTAAAAGAACCATTTTTGTTTGTGGTTTGTTTGTTTTGATGCTGGGGATTAAACCCAGGGGCACTTTAACCCTGAACTAGGTGCCAGTCCTTTTTCATTTTTTAAATTTTCATTTTTTAAATCCTTCTGTCTCATCTACCCCAGACACTGGGATTACAGGTGTGTGTCACCATGCCCAGATGACCTGGTCATTTTTACACCTGAGTCTTCTTATTTATCCCTGAGACGGTCCTATGCTTCCTTAGAATCCTTCTGAACACATTTCTGATTCCTCTCTCTTTGGTCCCACAGATTCCACAGGTGCTATGTGGCTACATGTGATCAGTCCAAATTGAAATATCTGGCAATTATTCAATGAAATATGTTTGCAAGAGAATAATCACTCGTTTATATCTCCCTAATGTCAGAGGGCACTCCCTGCATTTTGAGTACAAGGCTCTATTTTCAGAAGTGGTCTATTTTAGAATAAAAATTTGTAAAGCCAAAACATTTTAGGAATTATTTGCTTATAAAATGTTTTTATGACCTGCTTTAATAAATGTTCCAGACATTCGTCATAATAGAACAAAAGTTTTCAGCATTTATTTAGCTGGTTCTTTCTTTAGAAGAGACTGAAAATAGCATTATTTAACCCATTTCTCAAATGATGTTCAAGCTTTCTCAACCTGCTCAACACTTATTACTTACTACAGTGAAATGTGAATTTATTCCAATTTATGGAAAGTAGTGAAATAATATATGCAGTGACTGCTGAAATTCAAATAATTAAGAGATTGATAAAACCAGCAACTATGCTAGGTCCTGAAGATACAAGTGAACAAAATCAAGAAATAAGGAAACAAGAAATAAGACAAGGCAGAAAGTGAGCAGGTACTCATCATGCAGCTACATGGAAATGGGACCGTCTCCACTTGGCAGGTCCCTGGGCTTCTGGTGTAGGAGCACCAAATAAGAATGATAAGCAGATGGATGTCCTTATGGCCTTGTGTTCAGGACCAGAATGGTGTCTACAGGAATAATCATTAGGTGTCTTTTCAGAATTGAAGTAGTGCTATACTTGGGATTTTAAATGTCCCCCAAAATCCACGTGTTGAAAGCTTGACCCCCACTTGGCACTATTGGGAGGTGGTAGAACCCTGAAGAGGTGGGACATAATGAGAAGTCTCTGGGTCATCTAGTGTATGACTTTTAAGGAGACTGTGGAACCCTGGTGTCTTCCTCTGTCTCTCTCACATGAGGTAAGGAGTTTTGCCTTGCCATTGACTCCTGCCTGAGTGCTACCTCAACCAAAGGAATGGGGGCAGCCAATCATGAAATGAAAGTTCTAAAATCATGAGCCAAAATAACCTTTTCTCTTTTTAAGTTGATAATCTCAGGAATTTGTTATAGTAACAGAAACTTGACAAACACAGCAGGTAATTCTGAAGGAGTGAACCCAGGCAAACCATGCATTCAGACCCACCATCTTATTACATTTTTGGGATCTCATAGGGCTTATTCAGCTGATAGTGCAGGCAACAAACATGATGCAGTGCAATCAATGACATTAAGAGTTTGTTTTGCAAAAAGGCCATGGATTTGGGACCACTCAAGTGTTAGACTAGGAAAGACAGTGGAATGAATCTGACACAACTTTCCTATGTACATATATGAATATACCACAATGAATCTCCATATCATATACAAACACAAGACTGGGATCCTAATTAGGATAAGATATATTCCATGCTGGTATAAAAAGATCAAAATATCTACTACTATCATGTATATCTAAAAACAACAAATATAATTTAAAGAGTTGAACTGAATATGTAACAAGTTAACTTTTCTTTTTGCATACAATTAAGAGGTCCAACATTTTACTCCACAATTGTATTAGCACTTCTTATTCATCAAATGATTTTGCTAGAATTGGTTTTGCAAAGGGTCTTGCCTAGCGGATGAGGCAATTAACTATTAGTAAATATATAGTGTAAACTAGCTCTATAGTCCTGAAAGATAGAAGTTATATGTCATTGACTCGGAAAGGGCAGGATAAACACTTTGGAGAGAGTACATGTTTTCTATATTAATAGGGGTACAGGTGATAGGCATTAGTCAAAACTGTACTTAGATCTGTCACTATACTTAGATTATACTTCAGTCTTAAAGTAATTAAACTATTCTTCCATGTGAATACATCAAAGATATAATTAAGAATTGTTCCATCCAGGCGTAGTGGCACATGCCTGTAATCCCAGTGGCTTGGGAAGCTGAGACAGGAGAATCTCGAGTTCAAAGCCAGCCTCAGAAACTGCAAGGTGCTAAGCAACTCAGTGAGACCCTGTCTCTAAATAAAATACAAAATTGGGCTGGGGATATGGCTCAGTGGTTGAGTACCCCAGAGTTCAATCCCCAGTATCAGAAAAAAAAAAAAAGAATTGTTTGAATGGGTTAACCAAAAGATGAGATTTTAAAATTATTATTATCATCATTGCAGCAGAAATGAGAAATGTAATAAAATCATATGACAGGTTAATATGATATATTAACAGCTTTCCTGAAAAACATGTGTAATTTATTCAAGTCTTCTCTGATTCCATATATATTTTTGGAATGAGTTGTTTTGTTTTGTGTTCTCAAGGATTGTATAGTTTTTAACATAGCTGATATAAAACCTAAATCCAAATAAGAACTGGGTAGCATGAAATGTCTATAATTTTTTTAAATATCTTGTATATAAAATCTAAGGGTGAATTTTTGGAGGTGTTTTTAACTACTCAAAAAGCTTTGATTTTTAAATAAAGAAATTGAAATGCTTCTGTACAAACTACAGCATTTGTGTTTAAATTTAATATTAAGTGTTAATACGTGTATGTGTGTCACGTGTATCAGTGAGGTCATGCCTCATTACCATCCTCCCCGAATGTTATTGAGAGAGGGAGGAGGCCCAGAGCTGAGGCCTACTTCACAGCTCAGGTGATGTCTAGCAAAGCCCAGCAACACGGGCATCAGGATGGAATTGGACATAAGAGGACCCACCTGAGCACCATGTTAGGTGAGCAGGACAGTCATCAGCTTGCTAATAGCCATAGCTGTACCTACCCTAAGGCTTGGGACTAGATGGCTCCTTCTGGTAATTTGAAAAACAAATATCAGTGTTGCTTCTCACAAAATGTGCATAATTATTAAAAGGAGAATCTTTTGGGGCTGGGGCTGGGGCTCATAGTGATCATAATATACAGGATGTTCCTTATCTTGTGTTTATATCCAATAAATATATAATGGCACCATTTACCTGTTCGTGTAGCTTTTTAAAATATTAACCTAAATTTCAGAGCATGGACAGAAGACTTCAGTTGGTAAGTTCTTTTGTCTTTATTTTAGTCTGTTCCAAGGGGCTTCAGGAGCCTAAGCCTATAGAGCGCTCACCTAGCATGTATGAGGCACTAGGTTTGATCCTCAGCACCACGTAAAAACAAACAATAAAATAAAGATTATGTGCCTACCTAAAACTAAAAAATAAATGTGTATATAAAAGGAGAGCATCTTTATTAGAAAAGATCTCAAGATGAGTACTCTGGTCCTCTGGGGAAGACTCCTCACTGAGTAATTTTAGTTACCATCAGCTAAGTCCACATTAAGAGCAGGAAAGCCAAAAGAAAGGAAAATGTGATCTTTTGTTTATATACAGTGTTCTGCACTGAGGGGGTTGCTTTTCACCAATCATGTCTGGAACTCTCTGCAAATAGTCAGGCACCAGCTGAATAACTTCATAAGCAGTGCTGACCCCTACCTGGTCTCCAGGACTCTGACCTGGGCTCTGCCCCATCTCCCAAGGTGGCAATGGTGACAGCTGCCTGGCCCCACACCCTGGCTGATCCTACTACTGACGATGCACCTGGTCTGCTCCCCTCCCACCTGTTCAGTCTCTACCTATTTCAAACGATTTATGAAACAGAGGCATGGTGATTTATTTTCCCCTTCAACATTCATTAATAGTAATGAGAGCTTTACATATTTATTAAATCAGACACTTTTTTGGTCTAGAAAGGATTACAAATGGCCCAAATCTATCATAGTTTGGTGCTGAGGCAGAAAGAATCTTGAATATTTCATAACTAAAAATTTCTTTCAATAAGGAGAACATAATATTCTTCAAATATATTTTATCAATATAAAGAAATAGAGAAGGGAAGTAATATAGTTCCTCATTTTACTTTCATGCAGCCATTCTCAATAGGTTTTATTAGTTTTATTATAAAAATATGATAATTATACATTATGAAAAATATAATAGAAAATGAACTATAATATTGAGAATATGGACTCTATAAAGAAGAAGATAAATCTCAAACATTCCTTTTTCCATCTTTCCTAACCCAATTCCACACACAGGGAACCTAGCCATTTCCTACACAGATACAAACCAGCACAAAAACACATACCAATGGGATCATAATGTACAGGATGTTCCTTATCTTGTGTTTATATGCAATAAATATATAATGGCACCATTTACATATTCTAGTAGCTTTTTAAAATATTAACCTAAATTTCAGAGCATGGACAGAAGACTTCAGTTGGTAAGTTTTTTGTCTTTATTCTACTCTGTTCCAAGGGCCTTCAGGAGCCTAGGGCTGTCCCATTAGCCTTTCTTCTCTTCCTCTGGGGCCAAAGGGACTCTAAGACACTCAACTTCTCTTCTCATTAAAGAAGACTTCTCAATAAATAAAAAGTATTCTGACACTCGCTAAAATTTAAGGAAAACTTTATTCAAGACTATTGAAGTAGAAGTCAAGTCAATCACAATAAGGGAGAAAGATTGAACTTGATTCTGAATACACTTATAACAATTGAAGGTTTATAGTCAAGAGTAGAATCCTGAGGTCAGAGAATGGCAAATCACTAAGAAGAAACATCAAAAGTAGGATTATTATTAAATTGAGCCCACGGAATTCTTGCTAAAGGGAAGCTAAGGATTTACATACCAAATGTGGGGATAAGAAACTTGACCAGATATCAAGGGAGTCAAAGGTAGGAAGTGATTCATTCTTGCAATGACTGAACTGAGAAGGCCAAACACAAGACATGGGATGCATTGAGACTTAGCCAAGGGTTTGGAAGAGCCTACTTGTTCAGTTAAGGAAAACATTTATGCTGTTCTCTGCCTATCTCTGAGAGCTGTCCTAGAGAGCCAGGTCTAACATGCTTCCATGTGAGCTCTGTTGTATATGTTTCTGTTTGTGTCTTCTCATCTAAACTGTGAGCTCCTTGAAGACAGAAGCATTGTCAAAGTTGTTTGTAGTGTTCCTCAGCCTTGGTCACAGGGTCAGTACTCCATTGGTGGTTAATACTTGATGAAATGAACCAACTTCAACTTAATAACATAGAAAAGTAGGTGATACTTTGTTTTCTTTATTTTGACCATTACCCTCTTTGGGCTGCTGGGTGAAAATTAGTTTGATGAGGGCAGAAAATTGTATCTCTTCTCCATTACGATTTGGCTTATCAGAAGCGGGGAGAAGACTGAATTGTTCCAAAATCTTGTAAGCTAAGTAGAAACGCATGAACATGTGAAATATGCTTGTGTGTAAATTGTGGAAATACAAGTGAGTGTTCTTTTTTTTTCTATTTTACCTTTCTGTTTTCTCCTAAGACTCAGCATTATAGAAATATTATATTTATTATTGAAGAAAAAATAAATTTTGTATAACCAGATGTATACATTTTTGAGCTCCCAAATGAGCACTGGTGCCTCAGTGTTCCAGTGTGCTTCGAGCTTTTTTATATTCTGAAAGAAGCCATCAATGTGTGGGGATCCATTTCCCATCACCTTGCAAGAAATTCCCACCGTGGGACTGGGGTGTACCTCAGTGATAAAGCACTTTCTTAGCATGCTCAAGGCCCTAGGTTCAATCCCTAGCACTGTAAAACAAAAAAAATTAGAACAACAACACAAAGAATTCCCCACTCCAAGTTAAAAACTCCTTACCTCATCCTTCTCTTTAGTCTATACCCAGAAATTTTAAGATGGAGAAAAAATTCTGTGTTATAGGGTACTTGGCTTCATTTTATTCTTTAATCCCTGCTGGCATGGGGTGAGTGGAGTTCTGTGAAGATCACTTGGAGAGAGAGTAATGAAGAAGGAGGGGGCAGATAATATCTCACTAAATCTATGGTTGCTGAAATGTAAACTTCATGTAAGATCCTAGGAATGCCCCTGGAGAATGTGGGGGGAAAATATTAGGTGGGGTGAGAATTTGGCCTCCATCCTGAGAATCTGAGGGATAACTATGGGGAGTGGTACCTACTTCCCACCTGAAATTTTTTGGAGATGGAAGCTTTCTGCTCTAGAAGGAGAGTTGAGAGTGTGGTTTGATGTTTCTGTAATGGAGTTATGCAAAGAATTAGCCACCTGAGTGAGAAAGATCCCAGTAGTTTTTCTGGCCCCACAGGAAATTACATGGAGTTTTAAGATAAAGGAAGAGGGCATTTGGATGGTAGTTCAGCCAGGCATAAAGAGGCAGCATCCACCAAGAGAGAGTATGAAAGTACACTGGTGGAGCTGAGAGAAGCACTGCAATGATGGAAGAGGTCAGAGTGAAGCTGAATATCCCCTTGCAGAGTCACACACATACCACATGGACTCAGCACAGAAGAAACCAAAATTCAGAACCAAGCCAGGGGTATCTTCCATCACTAAGGACATGCTAGTTCTCTCCCTTATTCTCCTTGTCCAGCTTGCAAACCAAAGAAGTTAACCTTGGAAATGGATGGGAGGCGTGGATATGTCAGTAGTGGGTTAACCCACCATTTCACTCCCAAGTGCCTCAGTAGGAGGGGGACTGACTGAGCCCATCTCACCACTGCATGCTAAAGGGGCTCAAGTTCATATGTATTCCCTGCCTTGCCCTGGTTCAAGTAGGTTTGAATTTGGATAAACTAGACTTTTCAACAGGACTATAGTAGAATTCATAGAATCTGGAAGTATACACAGCTCCATCTTCTACTGACAGTACCTCTGAAGGAGGATTTGATGTAACACAGTGATAAAAGTGACAAAGAGATAAAGCTGGTCCCTGGTAACTCCTAAGTCATTGTTCTTACAGTAAACTCTCAAATCTCTATACCAGCTCTGGTCAGCTGCTTTTTTCCCAGGAACATCTCAAAAATGAATGTTATTGTTCTCTAGAAAGAGTTTCTTCTGCCTGATTTCAGATGATAACATGAAGTTCTGTCATGCCCTTTAGGTGGATAAGGCCTCTTTAAAGAAGAATGTCAAGGAAAAAGAGCCCCTTTACCTCAACTGAAGTTTCCTTTTGATGTTTTAGTCCACTTTTGGCTCAATAAAATAAGAAGGTAAGAGTAATGCAGATGGTCTTTTTTGTCTGGGTAAACAGAATAGATCCAAAAGTTGATGTGCCTTATTTATCTGCTACTTCTGTATGGAAGAAAATGGAAGAACAGGAAAGCAAGTTATTGTAGATAATCTTGAGCATCTTTATAATGTTTGAATATGAAGTGAGAAAAAAATTCAATTTAGGATGAGAAGTATGCATTTGTAGGACTGATCTTGAATCTGATTTCTGACTTGATCCACCCTGAATTTCTGTTGATACTGCATAGATCCTATTTTTCTCTTTTATTCATACAAATGTAAATTTTTAATAGTATTTTTTAAAGAGAGAGAATTTTTTAATATTTATTTTTTAGTTTTCAGTGGACACAACATCTTTATTTTATTTTTATGTGGTGCTGAAGATCGAACCCAGCGCCCTGCGCATGCCAGGGGAGCACGCTACCACTTGAGCCACATCCCCAGCCCCACAAATGTAAATTTTTATCAATGGCATATGAGTTAAGAGTGCACAGGAAAAAGAATGCAAACTGAAATAAAGTAGGGGAGCCGGTGGAGCGAGCCGGTGATGCGGAGCCCACTGCCTGCGACGTGGGGCCGCCCAGAGTCGGGAAAGAAGGGTCTCGGCGCAAGTTCCTGAGCCTGCTTAGGTTTTTTTCCAGTGGAAGTCTTGAAATACATTTTCATTAAAGAGAAAAAAAAAATGACTACTCTTAAAAGTTTAGAAACCAAAGTCACCCTTACTTCAACCCCAATCCAAGGAGCAGGAGATGGAATGGAAACAGAAGAGCCACCTACATCTATTGAAACCACCTCTGGAGTCCAGTCCATAAAGCATCACATCCTTCAGAGTCCACGGAAGAAAGCAGCTCCTTCCGAGAACCCAGGAGTTCTTCAGCTGGGAAAGATTCTCTCTGAAAAGGCAGTGGAGGTAGAAGCTATAAGAATACGTGTTCCCAAAACTGCTATAACTCATGATATCCCTAACAAAAATGGAAAGGTTAAATCTCTAGGATATCATAGAGGAGAATTTCATGGTCAGCCTGAAGGAGTTATAGAACCTAGAAAGGAACTCTCGGAGGTGAAGACTGTATTGGAAAAGCTCAAGAACTCTGAAAGAAGGTTACTACAAGACAAAGAAGGTCTTTCAAACCAGCTCCGAGTACAAACAGAGGTAAATCGTGAGTTAAAAAAGTTGTTGGTGGCTTCTGTGGGGGATGATCTTCAGTATCACTTTGAACGTCTAGCCCGTGAAAAGAATCAGCTTATTTTAGAAAATGAAGCCCTAGGTCAAAACACAGCTCAACTCTCTGTTAGAACGTATGTCCTTACAGTGTGATGTGTGGCGTAGTAAATTTCTCTCAAGCAGGTATTTTCTGTTCTAAATAGTATTTCATTTACTAGTTTTTGTTATCAGGTTTTCAAACCATAATACAAGAAAGTAGATTATAGTACAAAAATTTCTGAGATGGTACTTCATACATCATTTAATATGTGGCTTTCACACAATCTCCCTGAATGGGAAAATAATAGAAGGATCCTTTCTCAGTCTGGAAATTGCTTCTCTTGTAGGGTTTAAGATCAAAACAAACCTGTAAATTCAGATATCTGGTAAATATTAAAACTAAAAAAGACAAAACTACATTTTTTTCCACCTTCTATCTGGAGAACTCTAATATTGTTCCCACTGCCTAAGAGGACACTGTCCATGTCCTGTTCTCATAGTTCTTTTGTCTATATAAGAGAGCTTCCAAACCTTTTTCTTTCCATCATAAGTGAAAAAAAAATTACAACATTTTTATGGCATACTTCATGAGGCTACTGTCTAACAGGTAATAAACCAGATCCAAATCTAGGTGTCTGGACTGGTTGGGAAACTCTGCTATGTATCTATTGACTCTTTGTTTATCCCTGTCGACTTTGAGTTACTGGGGACAAGATTTGATGTTATTCATCTCTGTATTTCTAATGCTTAGAAAAGGACTTTATATGTTTAACAATTACTGATTTAATGAATCATCTAGAAAATTTTCACAAAACACCCAAAGGTTTCACGTTATACTTTAAGAACCACATATTTTTTCACATACTAACATCTCTCATACTTTCTAGTACTTGATTGTTCTCTTAAAGTTTTTCATTTATTTGTTTTCTATTTGTGCTAGTATAGTATGCTATTTGAAGAAATGATTTTATTACTATTAACTTAAATTGAAACATAGTTCTTATTAAACAGTTTAAGAGGCAAATCATGCATATGTCATACAGGTTACAGTATGTAACTTTCTTAACATCCTGATCAACACCTATGATCACATTCTAAAGACAATAAAAATTATTGATATTTTAGTTGATTTAACCTATTAATGTCAAAATTGTTTTCCTTTTAAGGAATTCAGTAATAAGTATGGTCTGAAACTTTAAATTTTAGTGTTAAATTTTCAGCTGAAACAATACTTTAAAATTTGCTTCAGTTTCATCAGTAGAGTTGGTCAAATAAAATGTAGTATTTACAATCACTAGAAAACATGAAGTTGGTTCTTAAAAACTGGAGGAAATGAGTTGGGCCAATAATCAAACCACTCAAGAGGCTACGGCAGTAGGATCACAAGGTAAGGCCAGCCTGGACAACTTAGTGAAACTCAAGTCTCAAAAGTAAAACTTTAAAAAAGGCTAGGGTTATAGCTCAGTGCATGTGCAAAGCCCTGGTTTCAATCCCCAGTGCTGCAAAAATAGGAAACTGGGAATAAGATAGTGTTACATGTGCTCATGTGGAAAAAGCTCCAAAATTAGTAAGTTAAAAAAGCAAGGTATGGTAACTTTGTATTAAATAATCCCATTTTTTAAACTGTTTATTTTTAACACATACTTTTATGTTGAAATATACATGATTTTTGGTAAAAATGTGTAAGAAACTTTTATGTTACATATAAAAGAAGGATGGTCATGCTAGGCCAGAGGAAAGACTTAGTTTTCATCTTATAGAAACCTTTTTATTTTTCTGTATTTTTCTAAGGGCAAATTATAATTGAGTAGTAAAAAAAATAACTCATTAAAAAAAAACTAAAATAAAGTACACAGTTACTTATTTCATTTTATAATTATTTTGGCAATTAGCACAAACCAACACAACTCTAAAAGTCTAAATGTAAGCTGTGGTTCTCTTAATGTTTCTTAAAACATGAAATAAGTTTCACATGAAATGCAGTATTCAAACTGAGTATACTTCTTTCTTTTCCTATTAATAGACTATTTTTTTTAGAAAAGTTTAGGATTATAGGGGAAAGGGAATGAAATTACATAGTCCCATATCACATGGCATCCCCACTACCATTTTTTCCCTATCAGTATCTTCCTATGTGGTTCCTTTGTTAAAACTGATGAACCAATGGACAGATGTCATTACTAAGTGGTCTATAGTTTATGTTTGATTTCACTTTTTGTGTGGTATATTCTTTGAGGTTTTACAGTGGTATCCACCATTATAGTACATATAGAATAGTTTCACTGCCCTAATAATTTCCTGTATTCTACCTATTCATCTCTCTCTCACTGGCTCCAAAACTTGGCAGTCACTTGGCCATCCTTCATCATTTTGACTTTTCTAGATTGTTGAGAGCCACAGCCAAAGGGGTCCCAGCAAACTTCCAGCTGCCAGCAAACTTCCAGCTGCCAACTGATTGGCTCCTCTTCGGTGATGCTCATTGGGTTGTTTCCCTGCCCTTTCAGACCACAGAGCTGCTCATAGGGGGACTTTTTTTGGCTCTGCCCACGCGACCCAGCCAATCAGCCTCAAGAGCAGGAGGAGGTGGGGAGGTTGAGAGGCTTGTGGGAAGCCAGTAGTGGCAGTTGGGCTCTGAGGGTTTTTCCTGAGGAGCTGTGTGGTGTGGTGTGTGTGTTCTAAAAATAAAGTTCGTTTCTTTTGACAAGTGGCTCCTGAATTGTGCCCAGCCAGACTGTGGCACTAGATTATCATGTATTTAAAATAATATCTTTTCTAACTGGGCCTCTTTCACTAAGATATAGGATATGAGCTTTCTTTATGACATTTTGTGGCTTGACAGGTCAATCTGTTTATTATTAACACTATTCCCTTGTATGGATGTGCCAGAGTTTGTTTATCCATTCACAAACTGGGTAAACAAACTTAAAGACACCATCCTTGCTACCATGTTTTGGCAATTGTGAGCAAAAGAGCTATGAATATTAGGTGTCAGGATTTTGTATGGACATGAATTTTTATCTCATTGAGATTAGCACAAACTGTTAGATAAATTGTAAAGATATGTGTAATTGTGTAAAAACTGCCAAATTGTCTTTCCAGAGTAACTGTCCCATTTTTGCTCCTATCAAAAATAAATGGGAGTTTCTGTTTCTCCATATCTTTGCCATGGTTCTCCAACCTTTGAATATTAGCCATTTTAAAGTCTCTTGAGTTGTCTCATTGTATTTTGCAATTCTTTTGGGGCATCTATGCATGCTTACTTGCTATTGTACATCTTCATTAGTAAGGTGTCTCTACTCAAATATTTTGCCCATTTTTAATAGGCCTTTTGTTTTTGTTTTTAGCTGTTGAGATTTAGGAGTTTTTGCATAAATTCTGGATACCAGTCCTTTATCAATGTGTGTTTGAAAATATTTCATCCCAATATGTAGCTTATATTTTGATGCTCTTAATGGTGGTGCTTGTCTTTCCTGGCATTTTCTGAGTTTCCTATACCTATGGATTCATGTTTGTGAATAATTTTGAGAAAATCTCAGTCTCCAATTTATTGAGACTTTTTTTTCAAGGGGGGGGGTACTAGGGATTCAACTCAGAGGCACTCAACCACTGAGTCACATCCCCAGCCCTATTTTGTATTTTATTTAGATACAGGGTCTCAGTGAGCTGCTTAGCACCTTGATTTTGCTTAGGCTAGCTTTGAACTCTGAATCCTCCTGCCTCAGCTTCTGGAGCTGCTGGGATTATAGGTGTGAGCCACTGCACTCAGCAAGATTTGTTTTATGGTCAATCTTATGGTGTATCTTTGAGAAAGTCTCTTTGCATTTCAAAAGAATTTGCATTCTGCTCTTGTTTAGTGGAATATATTTTATAGATGTCTGCTAGAACTAGTTGATGTATAGTGCCATTCATATTTCCTTGTTGATATTTATCAAGTTGTTTTATCAATTTTTGAAATGGAGCACTGATACCTACCTATCATTGAACTACTTCTCCCTCAAATCTGTCAGTTCTCACTTCATATATTTTTGCTTTCTGTTTCTAGTTGAATATATACTTATAATTGTTGTAACTCCTAAGATATCAATTCTTTCTCATTATGAAATATTCCTCTGTACTCTAATGTTTGTTTTGAGTTGCATTTTCTCTGATGTTTATATAGACAGCATATCCCTTCTATGGCTATCTGGATGATAGACCTTTTTCTATCCATTTACTTTCAACTTATTTGCATATTGAATCTTAAGTGTGTCTGTCTTTACAACACATGGTTGAATTCTTGCTTTCTCATCCAATCTAAAGATTTCTGTCATTTGATTGAATTATTTAATTTATTCACATGTAATGTTATTATAAATGGGATAAACGTTGCAAAAATATTTTTGTATTTTGAATTTTGAAGGAATTTTATATGTATTAGATCAATCTGTCACTTTGGTCACTCTTTTTTTAAAATTTATTTATTTATTTATTTTGTATTACAATTCTTAATACACCATAATACAATAATTTAACATATCTCTGATTATATATGATATGTTGACACCAAATTCACATCTTCATACATGTATTTTGTATAATGATGAGGGTCTCCTTTTGCCATCCATGCTATTCCCCTTCTCCCTCCCTTTCCCTCCCATCCCTATTCCCTATCTAGAGGTAATCTTCCTCCCTTGCTCTCCCTCCCAACCTCTTTTGAACCACCCTCCATATATCAGAGAAGACATTCAGCATTTTTTTGGGGGGGGAATTGGCTAACTTCACTTAGCATAATCTTCTCTCTTCTTTTTAATTTTTTGGTTAACATGTATAAATTATACATGCTAATAGGGTTCACTGTAATATTAATGCACATATGCAACATACACTGATCAAATCCATCCTCCCTCTATTTATCCCTTCCTCCATCCTATTTCTAACCTCTAGCAATCACTATTCTACATTCAAGTCCACTTTTTTATTTTTGAAACTTCAATATATAGGAGATAACAAGCAGTACTTGTCTTTCTGTGTCTGGCTTATTTTACTTAATACCATGGTCTCCAATTCTAAATATTTTGCTGCAAATGACTGGATTTCTTCTTCCTTATGGCTGAATAATATTCCATTGTGTATACCACATTTTGTTTATCCATTCATCTATTGATGGACACCTAGGATGATTTCATATCTTCTCTATTATGAATAGTGCTGCATATAGGTATGCTGACTTCTTTTTCTTTTCTCTTTTTGGCTATAGATCCAAAGATCGCTGGATTATGTGGTAGGTCTACTTTTAACGTTGTTGAGAAACCTCCAGAATGTATACTATAATAGTTCTACTGTTTACCCACAGTGTATGAGAGTTGCTTTATTTCTACATCCTCATTGGAACTCATTTATTTATTTATTTGTGTTTGTGTCTTGGATCTAGTCATTCTAACTGGGGTGGAATGGTATTTCATGGCAGTTTTTATTTGAATTTCTTGATGCCTGCTGATATTGAGTGCTTTTTGCATGTATTTTTGGCCATTTGTTTGCATTTATTCTTTAAATGTTTTTCAGATCATTTGACCATTTTTATTTGCATTACTTGGTTTTGGGGTTTTATTTGTTGTTTTTTTTTTTAATTCCTTATGTATTGTGGATACTAATCCTTTGTCAGAAGGATGACTGACAAATACTTTCTCCCATTCTGAGGCTGCCTTCTCACTCTGTTGTTTCCCTTGCTGAGCAGAAGCTTTTTAGTTTCATATGATTCCATTTGTCTGCTTTTGCTTTCTTTCTATGATTTTGGAACCACATACAAAAAGCCATTGCCTATACAAATATCTTAAACTGTTTCCCCTATGTTTTCTTCAAGTAGTTTCAGGTCTTACATTTAGGTCTTGGATCTGCTTGCAGTAGTTTTTTTTTGTACAGGGAGAGAGACAGAAATCAAGTATTAATCTTCTGCATATGTATATCCAGTTTTCTGAATGCCATTTATTGAAGAAGCTCTGCTTCCACCAGTATGTTTTTGGTACCTTTACTGAAAATTAGTTGACTGTAGATTTGTGGGATTATTTCTGGGATCCTATTCTGTTACATTAGCCTCTATGTCTAGTGTATTGTTTTGTTTTGAACCAGGGATTGAACCTAGGGGTGCTTTATACACTGAGGGGTATATCTCCAGCCCTTTTTGATTCTCTTATTTTGAGACAGAGTCTTGCTAAATTGTTGAGGATCTCACTAAATGGCTGAGGCTGGCCTCAAGCTTGCAATCCTCCTGTCTCAGTTTCCTGAGTCACTGGAATTGCAGGCATACACCATTGTATGTATCTGTTTTAATGACAAAATGATCTTATTTGGGTATTATAGTTCTGTAGTATGTCTTATAATATGTTTATGGATTGAAAAAAAATAATATTCTTAAAATTTCCCTACTACCCAAACCAAAAGACCCTGATTAACCAAGGAAGTATTTAACAAAAAGGAAAAAGCTGGCCTGATTCAGGAGGTACCATCCAAATTTTATAATTAGAAATCCAATATGCCTTTAGCAAATCATGTGAAATGCCCTCCAGTTAAGATAAATTATACCTGAAATTTTAATTAAGATTTGGGTATGTGAAAATATAAGATGATTCTTGGGTGTTACCCTTATATCCAAAGTGAAATAATTCAGTAAAGAACTATCTGGTATAATTTTATGGAAATGTGTTTCTGGAATATGCCAATTTACCCAACAAAGTGGTTGCTTAATTTTCTATTTGGAAAACACTGCATCCTTCCTAGCAGCTCCATGTTCCAGATCATGAGAGAGTTCAGGTTGCCCCATTATTAACTGAAAGTATTTTTCCCCTTAGGAAACTTCTTAAAGTTTAAACTGGGTCACCCAAGGCAAATACTGAAATAAACTACTAGTGTCATTTTTCAAAATATGTTGTAAGTGTATGAAACATTGCAATGCCAAATGTAATGTTAATGATTGCAACTCTAATGAAAAGTTAATTATGTCATTCAGCAATAAATTTAGAAACAATTATTTTAAAGTGTTATTGGGCTTTAACTTATTGCAATCATATTGAGGTTATGAATAAAACAGCAATAAATTTGCAAAATAGGATCATAAACATTTGGATACATAACTTAGTTGGATGTGGAACATCTTAGTCATACAAGTGATAGTAAATTGATACCCTCATCTAATTATTCTATATAAGATGGTACATAAACATCATTTGGTCTAGTTAAATAAGTGTTTCAAATTATTTAGAATTAATATAAATCATTCAAGATATTACTAGAAAGTAATCTCATTTCATCATAGATAACTTACAATTTTATGTCAGATCATTACATTTAATTTATATGGTGTTAAATCAGTGCACTAGAATAAAGTACATCCAAGAAATTTCATCTGTGTATCTACTTATTTTTTCCAGAACTTAAAAATAAAATTTGGCAATTTCTGTCAATAATAATAACAATAATAATGACACCACAATTTGGTAGCCCACCAGATTATAGGAGCACAACAGAGCAATAATCACAACCCACACTTCTAAAGTATTTAGATTGTACCAGGGACTGATAAAAGCATTTTACATGAATTAACTCACATACTTTGTTGTTATTCCCATGAATGACATAAGTGGGGAAAAAAAAGAAAAGAAAAAACAGACAGGGAAGGACACGGACTGGAGTCACACAGTGGAGCTTGCATGCAAATCAAAGTTGACAGGGATCCATCCTCAGTCAGTCTGCCTGTATTGGAGTCATTTGGACTTAGTCTGACTCTTTGTTCTGTTGCTCACAAGTTCCATGAACTCAGGCAGATGCTTACATGCCCTGCTCCCTACTTAACTCATTTGCAAAGTGGTAGTTAGTAGTAACCATAACAACAACAATAACACCCTTCTGGCAATCCTGCTAAGGGTAATAAATGAGACATGATATTTAAGATGTCAATTTTCAAGCAGCAATGATCAGCATATGCCCACTTATTCCTCTCACTATTTACTATTTATCATTATTATCTTCCCAAAGTCCTCATGCTGATATTTTATCAATAATTTTCAGTCTTGCTGTTAATAATTTTTCAATATTCAGAAGTTATTCCATTCCTACAGGGCATATCAGAAACAGGTCATAGTTCCTTGGTTTCTAAAGACATCATTAATAACCAAACGTCACCAATCTCTAACAATTGTTATTATTAGCCAGGCAACAGGGGATTGAATGAAAAGACTAATTTATATAAAATAATGTAATACTTAAATTCTACACACACATACACACACACATACACACACATATTGCAAAAGGCATCTTAATTTTAGTGATGAAACTCATTAATTGACTTGAATTTTTTTCTAGATACATGAGTTGTTTATTTAAATAAGAAGGTGTTTTTCTTTCCAATGGCTATGAATCATTTGTTGTTTTCTATCTCATTTTATTGCATCAAAATAATACTAAATAATAATACTGGCAAATGGTTAATTCTCCCTAAAATACATGAAAATGCACAATGTAGACTGTTTAATATAGTTATCTTTTTCCACATTAAAATTTTACATCACAAGGGCATACTATCTCATTGTAAATCACACTGTATCCACTAATATAATGAATTTCAATACTCTGATTATATGCCTATTGTGTAGAATGCCATAAAGTTCACAAATATTTTATGTATGTGTCAGAATTTTTTTGATTTGAAATAACAGAAGAAAATGAAAACCCTCAAGCTTATGCAAAGAACCTGTACATGAACTTAGAAATCCAAACCATATAGGTTTAAGTAAAGGAACATTGAGATCTAGGGGTTCAAACTCGCCAATTGATCATCCATCTGTCTCCTTTGGGGCACAAGGGATTGAACTAAGAGGCCCTTTACACTGAGCCAAATCCCACCCTCAACCCTGTTTTATTTTATTTAGAGTCAGTGTCTCACCAAGTTGCTTAGCACCTCACCATTGCTAAGGCTGGCTTTGAACTCATGATCCTCCTGGCTCAGCCTCCCAAAACTGCTGGAATTATAGGCAAGTGTCACCACACGCAACTATCCATCTCTTTTTTTATTTCTCTTCTTTGCTTGCCTCTATTTGGAGGCAGGATGGTCTCTAGAAACTGCAGGCCAGAGCTCTTATAAGCTAACATTTTAGTTATCCTTTATTTTATATCAAATATATACTCTATATTTTGGTCCCTTTCTCAGAATTTTTTGGTATTTTATGTTTCAATAAATCCAATTTAGAAAGAGTTACTTTCTTTTTCTAAAAAAAAATAAATTTTGTGTCATAGATTGTGCCTTTAAGTCCATATTTATAAGAATAAAACAAGTTCATAAATGTAATAAAACATCCTACTCATTAGGAGAATGTCTTTCCAGCGGCTCGGGAGGCAGAGCCAGGAGGATTGTGAGTTCAAAGCCAGCCTCAGAAAAAGTGAGATGCTAAGCAATTCAATGGAACCCTGTCTCTAAATAAAATACAAAATAGGGCTGGGAATGTCACTCAGTGGCCAAGTGCCCCTGAGTTCGTGCCCCTGAGTTCAATCCCAAGTACCAAAAACAAAAAAAAAAAAAAATGCTAATTTTTGCTGATTTCAATTTTTGTTTTTTAATTTACTAATATATAATATTTGTGGAAAGTAACAAAGAAGGGGCACAAGATTTGGAATACAAACATTGGCTGGCATTTGGAATATGATTTCTTTCAAAAGAACTTCAACCATTGTAAAACTCAATGTATCTGCATAAATAAAATCAATTGAATTGATTTTGACAGACTTGCTTTCAATTCAGAACTCAATTACTCATAGTGTTCCAGAAAGGGATAATTATAGTAGTCTACAGAAAACAGTTTTGTTAATTTTGCAAAAGGCTTGCATTGCATGAGTTCTTGGTGAAATGAAAATGTTTTAATGTACTCATTTATAATACAAATCTATAATATCATACTCTGCAAATGCTAAGAATCCAGTCTTCTACCAAGGTGAGAAGACTTTAAAGAGACAATTATCAGTACTAATACTTCTGTACTTTTCCTTTACACATTTGAATCATGTACACTTACTGTTTAAATGGCTCTGAGGAATGTTCTTCAGTTAATCTTAAGAATTTTACAATATTCCAGTAAATCCAAAGGTAAGAACTAAATATAAGATCTGCAAGCTAGTTTCCTCTGCTTAGGGAAAACCCATGGAAAAGAAAGAAGGCAGATGACCCAGGTTTATCAACTTTATAAATACACTATTGACACATGGTAGATTCCTTTTGTTTTCAACACTTTTAGAATAATAGCCATGTTTGTTTAAAATTGCTCCTAGTTTAACTGGGTACAGATGGTACATGCCTGTAATCAGCAACTCTGGAAGATGAGAAAGGAGGATTGCAAGTTCAAGGTCAGCCTTCACAACTTAAAGAGACCCTGTCTCACAGTAAAAAGAAAAACTAAAAAAGTTTTTTTTAAGGTTTTTTTTTTTTTTTAAAGGATGTAGTTCAATAAAAGAATGACCTCCAGTTCAATCCCCAGTACCACAAAAAAAAAAAAAAAGTTTGCTCCTTAGTCAAAAAGAAATCAACAACAAAGTTGAAATCACTAGATTTATTGGGCATAGTTCTCAAAAACTATGCAACTGTCTGAATATAAAATGGGAAGGATTCACAAGCTAAATGGGTTTATTTCTTTGTGAGATCCTGATATGTTAACCTGAGCCAGAACATATTCAGTGAAAAAAATGAAAGAACCTGAGAAGTCTCATTAAAGATCTTTAATCATTTGGGAAATCTTTGTTTATTCTTCATTTGAAACTTATTTACTAGATGTGGGATTCTATGTTGACAGAATATTTTTTTTCATTTAGAACTTTGAATATTTCATTGTAAAGTCTTGGGTTTCCAATTTTGTGATGGCAGGTCAACTGTTAATCTTTGTTTAGATTTTCTTGTACATTGAGGTTTTGTTCTCTTATTGCTTTCAAAATCTCTTTGTCTTTCTGCAGACTAAAATTTCTCTAAATATGGATTTCATTGTGTTAGAGGGAACTTGGTATTTGCTAAGCTTCTTGGAGTTGGTATTTAATTGTTTTAACAAATTTGAGAAGCTCCCACCCACATATCTTTAAATATTTCTTTCTCTTTCCTCTTTTTCTAGGACTTTTATTACATAAATATTTTTACTTCTTTGAGATTCTGTTCATTTTTACTCATGGTTTTCATTCATTCTTTTGATGGGATATTCTCTAATAACTTACTCTTGTACTTGAGGGTTCTTTCTTCTGCTAGCTAAACCCTTTTGTTTAGTCCCTAACATGATAGTTTTAATTGCATTTTTGTATTATCCAGATATATTGCAAATATGCTGAGCCTACAATTAGGAATCAGTCCCAGACCCTACTTCTTGTAATTCAGAATCATTGAATATTTTAATGAGGATAAAGGAAACTGAAAGATTATATAATGCAATATTCTCATTTTCTAGATGAAGGAAACACCAGGTCCAGGAATGTGTTTATCTAACAGTTATACAGTTTAGAATTTGTAGAAGCTAAATCCAAATTCACTGGTTCTTAATACTTGGGGGCGGGGCTTCCTAATGTACCTTAGTATCCACTACACTCACACAAATCACTAGCACAAAATAGAATAAAGTACAAAATATATTGTGTTCACATTATATACAATTCATCTTCTCATTTAACAAAAACTTTCTCAGTGCCTACCATGTGTTAGCAATTTACAGGAAAACAACAGCAAATATTTGAACATTTATAAATCTGTGAAGTATAGTCTGAAGAACTCTTCCTGTTCCCACAAATGATGGGATCTCTCCCATTTTAAGTGAAGAAACTGAAGCACAGAGAGGCTAATAATAACATTGAGTAGCATTGAATTTGGAGCTCAAAAGCGGGAGTCAAAAACTGTTGTGTTCATTTAATCCTCATAACAACCTTCTGAAGTAGGAATTACTGATTTTTCTTCACTTAACAACTGAGGATCTAGATCACAGACAATTTAAATCACTGGCACAAGATCAGACAGATAGGCCATGGCAGAGGTGCCATTTGAACCATAAAATCTAGTTCCTAAGTTTGCTGTGCCATCACCACCACACCACAATGCCTGTTACAAGGCTGGTGACTTGTGGGAAACTGTGGCAGCATGAAGGCCCCCCTTCAAGTCCCAATTCTTGCAATTAAGTCAGAAAAATTTCAGACATGTTATTCAGAGGAACAGGAATGAGTTTGTTAAAAGAGATGGTAAAGGGGGAAAGGAGACACTCTCTAGAGGAGAGTGGATCCTCTCAGAAAAGAGAGGAACCGCATGCTTATCCTGCAGTCCAGTTTTATTGGAGATTTCAGAGAAGTTTTCCGAGCATCCTGCCCAAATCCACCTCTTAACTTTTGACTGACAGCAGGATGACATCAGATTTTCAGCTCCCCACTGCTATGACCATTCTAGATCACTTTGGCTCATGCTAACTGGTTCTAATTAGAACCTGTTCTTACAGATTTTATGGTGGGGGGAATTGTCCTTATCTTCCTGAATTCCAGAGTCTGTTCTGTGAAAGGGTCACAGTAGTACCCCCTTCAGGGTAACTTGTCGTCTTCTTACCGACATGGTTTTGGCCCTGCATTTCTCCTGCCGATAACGGGTAGTTTGGTGAGAAATGTGGCATATCCATTTAAGCCAGGTAGGGCTACAAGTAAACTGATTCTTGGAAAAGAAAGACTGTGGGCATCAGCATAGTAGACCCATTTTATATAATTATTCTCTTAATCTTGTCTTCCCACCACTCACATCTGTCCATCTCCTATTAGTGGGGCACGACACCAAGGCAATGGCTGTCAGAGTGATAAGTGCCACAACAGCCTTGGGGTCACGCGATGATTTTCCCAAAACTGCTCTAACAAAGTATCATAAACTTGGTAGCTCAAAACTATAGAAATCTATTTTTCTCATAGTTCTGAAGGCTAGAGGTCTGAAATCAGTGTCATCAGTGTTCAGTTTTATCAGATAGACAAGAGCAAGTGTTGACCAGGTAGCGAAGAAATCAGAAGTCTCATATATTGCTGGCGGGAATATAAAATTGTGTGAGTGCATTGGAAACAGTTCAGCATTTTCTTAAAAGGTTAAACAATTCTACTTAACTGTTTCAGTCAGATTTTCCCCACTGTGACTGAAAGACATGATAAGAACTATTTCAGAGGAGGAAAAGTATATTTGTCATTCATGGTTTCACAGGTCTACTCCATGGCTCTGTGTCCAAGATCAGGCAGAAATCATGGTGGAAGGGTGTGGCAGAGGAAAGCAGCTCATGGCATGACAATCAGGAAGCAGAGAAAAACTCAACTCAGCTCACCAGGGACAAAATATATATCTCGAAGGCACACTTCCAGTGATCCACCCCCTTCAGCCAACCCCCACTTACCTACAATTACTACCCTGTTAATCCCTATTAGTGGGTTAATTCCCTCATAGAGTTAAGGTTCTCATAACCCAATCATTTTACCTCTAAACTTTTTTGCAACATCTCTCACATAAGCTTTTGTGGCATATCTCATATCTAAAACATAGCAATTGCCTAGCAACTCCACTCCTCAATCTACACTCAAAAGAAACAATACAAATCCTAGAACACAAATGTTTATAATAGTACTATTCATAATAGCCCAAAATACAAAGATTCCAAGAAATTGTCAACTGATGAAAATGTAGCTTGACCTTATAGATTGAAATTCATTTTGGAAGTGAATTCAGCAAAGTGGCAGGATATAAAATCAACACCCATAAATCAAAGGCATTTCTGTATATCAGTGACAAATTCTGTGAAATGGAATTGAGGAAAACTACCCCATTCACAATATCCTCAAAAAAATAAAATACTTGGAAATCAACTTAACAAAGGAGGTGAAAGATCTATACAATGAAAACTACAGAACCCTAAAGAGAGAAATAGAAGAAGACATTAGAAGATGGAAAGATCTAACTTGCTCATGGATAGGCAGAATTAATATTATTAAAATGACCATACTACCAAAAGCACTATACAGATTCAATGCAATTCTGATCAAAATCCCAATGGCATTCTTCATAGAAATAGAAAAAACAATCATGAAATTCATCTGAAAAAATAGGAGACCCAGAATAGCTAAAGCAATTCTAAGCAGGAAGAGTGAAACAGGTGGTATTGCTATACCAGAACTTAAACTATACTACAGAGCAATAGTAACAAAAAAAGCATGGTACTGGCACCAAAACAGGCTGGTAGACCAATGGTACAGAATAGAAGACACACAGAATAACCCACAAATATACAACTATCTTATATTCGACAAAGGTGCCAAAAGCATGCACTAGAGAAAGGATAGCATCTTTAACAAATGAAGCTGGGAAAACTGGAAATCCATATGCAACAAAATGAAATTTAATCTCTATCTCTCACCATGCACAAAAGTTAACTCAAAATGGATCAAATATCTAGGAATTAAACCAGAAACTCTGCAACTGATAGAATAAAAAGTAGGCCCTAATCTTCATCATGTGGGGCTAGGCCCCAACTTCCTTAATAAGACGCCTATAGCACAAGAATTAAAACCAAAAATCAACAAATAGAGTGGATTCAAACTAAAAAAGTTCTTTGCTCAGCAAAAGAAATAACCTGTGAGGTGAACAGGGAACCTACATCCTGGGAACAAATTGTTATCCCTCACACATTAGATAGAGCTCTAATCTCTAGATTATATAAGGAGCTCCACAAGATAAGCACAAAAAAATAATAATAATCAAATCAATAAATGGGCCAAGGACCTGATCAGACACTTCTCAGAAGAGGATATACAATCAATCAACAGATATACAAAAAAAATGCTCATCATCTCTAGCAATCAGAGAAATGCAAATCAAAACTACTCTAAGATACCATCTCACTCCAGTAAGAATGGCAGCCATTATGAAGACAAACAACAACAAGTGTTGGTGAGGATGCAGGGGAAAAGGTACAGTCATACACTGCTGGTGGGACTGCAAATTAGTGCAGCCAATTTGGAAAGCAGTATGGAGATTCCTTGGAAATCTGGGAATGGAACCACCGTTTGACCCAGCTATTCCTCTTCTTGGACTATACCCAAAGGAACTAAAAACAGCATTCTACAGGGACACAGCCACATCAATGTTTATAGCAGCACAATTCACAATAGTTAGACTGTGGAGCCAACCTAGACGTCCTTCAGTGGATGAATGGATAAAGTGGCATTTATACACAATGGAATACTACTCAGTACTGAAAAAGAATAAGATCATGGCATTTGCAGAGAAATGGATGGCATTAGAGCAGATTATGCTAAGTGAAGCTAGCCAGTCCCCAAAAAACAAATGCCGTATGTTTTCTCTGATATAAGGGGGGGTGACTCAAAGTGGGGTAGGGAGGGAGAGCATGGGAGGAAAATTACCTCTAGATAGGGAATAGGGGAGGGAGGGAAAGGGAGGGAGAAGGGGAATAGCTAGGATGGTGGAAGAAGAGGGTCATCATTATACAAAATACATGTATGAAGATGTGAATTTGGTGTCAACATACCTTATATACAGAGATATGATAAATGGTGGTATAAAGGTATATTAAGAAGTATATGCAAAAAAATAAGTGAGCTCATGTATAATGGCATAATTTATATACAGAGTTACAAAAAATTGTGCTGTGAATGGATAATTATGAATGTAATGCATTCTACTATTGTCATGTATATAAGATATAAATTAAAAAGAAATAATTTTTTAAAAAAGAAAGGAAAAAAAAGAAATTAATTTTGGCCCTTATAAGAAAAATGAAGTGCTGGCACATGCTACAACATGGGTAAGCTTTGAAAATAATATGTTAAGTGTAGGAAGCCAGTCAAAAAGACTTTATAATTTCGTTTTATGTTAAATGTCTAGAATAGGCATTTCAAATCCATAGAAACTCATTATCCTAACTAATTAGTGTTTAGGATAATGGTTGAAGAAGAAATACGAATTGAGTATTGATAGGTATGGGAGTTTCATTATAGGCATGGCAGAAAGGCTTTGCAATTAGATTGTAGTGAGATTGCACCACTCTGTAAATAAACCACAAACCACTGAATCGAATACACAATGGAATACACAATGGAATCTCAAAAAAATCTTAAGGAAAAAGTTAGGCAAAATGTTATGTGAAAGGTTGAGGTTGTGGCTCAGTGGTAGAGCACTTGCCTAGCACGTGTGAGGCACTGGGTTTGATTCTTAGCACTGCATATAAGTAAATACAATAAAGGTCCATTGACAACTAAATAAAATGCTACGTGAGTATAGACAGTATTTATTCTAACAAAGATGCCAAATAAATAGGAAGAAATTTAACAGTCTGTCAAAAAAATTTTTACGGTTGCTTGCTTACCCCATTTTGAAAATTCTTATATCAAGGAAAAAAATGAAAGCTACGATGTTCTTAAGGAGGGAGGAAAAGTAGTGACTTTTATTTCACACTAAAGGCTGAGCCCTCTTCTCAAGAATTTGTTGAGAGGTCTGCAAAGATGTGAAAAGACTATAAACCCTTTGAGGACAGGGACCACGTCCTCCTCACCTCAGGATACCAGCTCTCTCATTAGTACTTGCTTCACAAAGACATCTATTAAGTATGTTTTCACTAAACTAACCTGAACTCAGAATTTATTTTCCAATTTTATAGATGCCATCAAGCACTAAAAAGCAATAAAAAGTAAAAAAGTAAATTTTTAAGAATAATGAATCTATAGCTCAATTAAAAGTATATTTTTATTTTTTTATATATTAAAAAAATAAAAGGCACTAATGTAGGTTTAAGCTTTCCTTTTTCTTTTTTTAAATCAATTACTTTAATTGTTTAGAAACAAGACAAGGTTTATGTATTTGCAGAGGGCAAAACAGTCAAAAATTAGAATGCAAAGGTTGGTTCATGGTGTTTGTTAAACATTCCAGACACTAATTAAGAGCTCAGAAAAGAAGAATCAAGCTTGCCAAATAAGTTTTCATCATGGCTCAGTTATTTGGATTTACAGAGGGGTGTGCTGATTCTGCCTGCATGTCTGGAGCAAATGAGTGTCATTAATCCTTTTAACCCATTAGGTTCTTTATCAGAATGATGCTACTTTACTGGAGGAAGTCAGCTCTTTCTTCTAAATCAGAAGTCTAGTTGAGGGGAAATCAGCCTTTGATTGCCCAAAAAGACACAGAAAGTTTCAACTGTGCTCCCTCCACCTCAGGCCAATCTTCCTTTCTAGTTGGATCAGCTTGTGGGGTGTCACTGAGAGCCACACATACCACTTCAACATCGACCATGACAGCACCAAGAAAAACACCTAGTCCTGCTCAGATTTGGAAGCTGAGAAATAAATCAGACAAGAAATCATGGTTTGAAGCAAAATTGAATTTCTGATTGGTGAAATGTATTAGAACATGATGTGCCAGCAGCACTGAATAATGCTAGAGTGCTACCTCAATTTATTCTTAGCGGATCCTGAGTTTTATCCATTAGTGTAAGACGTTCTCCAGAAACATGCTCAACTACAACTTATTTGACTTATAGCATATTGATTGAAACCTGGAGACACATTTAAGGGAAATTTTAGTTTAAAGTAAAGATAGCCATCAGAGAAGGTGATTAGAATGAATTGGAAATTAAGGAGAATAAATGGACTAAAAAACTGAGGTGGTGAATATAGACATAGATACAAATTCTGTGCAGAAAAGAGAAAATGATAGAGAATCACAATGCAAAGATAATGGTTTGGATATGGTTTGTGTTTGCCAAGGAAGAGTGGATCCTCATTGTGGTGGTGAGGAAGTTTTACAAATAGGACCCAATGGAAGTAATTAGATAATTGAAGGTGCCACTTTTGGAAAGAATTGATGTTATTTTTATGGAGCCCTTTTTAGTTCTTGTTATAAAAGGAGCAAGACTGGACCCTCTTTTCCCTGTCTTTCTACCTCAGTATGTGATCTCTCTCTTTTGCATGTGTTCCCAACATGATGCCATTTGCTGTGGAGGACCCAGCACCAAAGCCATACTATCTGGACTCTCAGCCTTCCAAACTGTAAGATAAGTAAGCCTTTCTTCTTTATGAGCCACCCAGCCTCAGGTATACTTCATTATAGTAACCGAAAACTGATGATTACAAAAGACAAAATAGAAATGGGGGAAAAATGAGAGAGGTCAAGGAGAGATGATTTTGCCATAGATCTCTAAATCCATAGTGGGACTTGCTTAATATTCTAGGAACTGATGATTGCCATTTTTTGAAGAACTCACTGAGGGGGAAAACAATACACTAAAGGGAATGTAGCACTGTTGTTCAGTTTGTAGAATGAGAGAACAGGGCTCTTAGAGGCTCATTCAGTATCTCCTCATGAAGAGTACAATAAGGCTGACCCTAAAAAGGATTATTGATGAAATTTTTGTAGGAAATAACTTAAGGATACTAGAAAATAAAGGCTCAAGTCCAATAAAATTGTAGAAATTAAATGGTTGAAAGGGAGAGGAGACAAATTATTAAAAAGGGGGCTAACAGGGATGAAAGAAAATTAAGTTGAAATAAGTAGGTTTCGAGCAATGCAGCTCAGAGGATAAGTCACGGGTTACAGGATAACATTATATGTTTGGATGATTTGGAGAAATATTAATTCTTGCCATTATTGCATTGTCAATATCATATCTAAATAAATACTAAATGAAAAATATTAAAGGCAATGCCAGTTGCATAATACATGATCAAAAAATGCTTGTGATATTTTCAGGACTTGTCATTTGCTGAAATTTAGGTCAACAAAAAAATTTGCAGAAAAAGTAATATTGTCCTTTAACAATTCAAAGTTAAGGTCAAAATACTAAGATTTACAAGAAAATGTTTAGTTGCATGTATTTGCATTAAAAAATAATTTCTTCAAAAGTATATAACTTCCTTCATATTCAAATGGGTAAGTAAATACCTTGAATAAATTGTTAAGTTTATGTATTGCTTAATACTTTCCAAATCTGATGCTATTTTTGTTGGTTGACATAAATCTTTGTGGAAGAAATAACACAGGAATCTGTAGTTCCTCTCAACAAAAAAATAGAGAAATATTCTTATTTAAGGTGGTAAGTTTAATAAGAGGTAGAAAGAGAATCATATTAAAATTACATTATTTTTATTTGTTCAGATTTAGTGTTTTGCCTTTTTATCTTTAATACAGAGCTCTTCCTGTTAAATTACTGCTATATTTTATTTCTATAACAACAATTATTTACATGGATATGAGTGAAAGTTTTTAGAATTTGAGTAATAAAATTTAATTTAATACTCAATTTAGGATTCAATGAAACATTACTTTTTCCAATGATGTCTTCAATGTGATTTGGGTGACTGCATTTATTTTAGATACAACAGAGAAATAAAAACATGCCACAATTATGGCAACAATTTGTAAATTTGCTAACATTGCACTGAAAAGAAACAACTGGGAGTGTATGTCAGAGTCAAGACAAAAAATAATTAAGGCAAAATTTTAAGAAAATGGAGTGGTTCTGCTGGGGCTCAATATATGTAATATATATATATATATATATATATATATATATATATATATATACATATATATGTGTGTGTGTGTGTGTGTGTGTGTGTGTGTGTGTTGGTAATATCCTATTTTACATTCATGTTGTAGTCCCCACTTACTAAGCTATCATTTATGGTATAAGGTACATAAGGAGATGAGTATGATATTATCACACACATGCATTTTGGCTTCTGTCAGGTTCAACACAGCAGGATTATGGGATTTTTTTTACTTTAAAATTCCCATTTTCACATTTTTCAACACTAGAAAGGCTAATTTAAAAAAAAAAGAGTAAGAAGGAGGAAAAAATTTTAATTTTATTTCATTTCTCTTCTTCCTATTTGAAAGTGATTAATGTATGCTTGGATTATTCACATATGCCATGGTTTGTCCATAACACAGCTCAGCTCTTGTGTCAGATTACTCAGAAGCATATGTCAGTGATGTGTTCCTTGGCTAGAAATCACATTTTTCTATGGTGCAAGAAACACTTGTTTTTTTAAAAAAATAACACCTAAAAAATTGATTCATACTACTTTTATTTTAATAGCATTTGTACTGAGAATTCTTAGAGATCTTAAGAAAAAAATTTTCCTCCAAAAATGTAAATTATTTAATGGAGTAGAAAGATTTAAAAAACACTTTAAAAAGTCAGATTATCCACCAGCCAAGCTAAACATCATGACTCATTTGTTACTATGACCATCCATCAATCCATGTGCCTCTAATCACAAATGTTTGTATCAGCTATTTCTGCAGAGAAAGTTCCCCCAAAATGTAGCATTTTTATTTATTTTTTATTTATTTATTTATTTTTTTCTCATCTATGTTAATATTTGTTTCTGGATTTTATTTTTTTTATTTTTTTTTATTATTTTTTTTATTGGTTGTTCACAACATTACAAAGCTCATGACATATCATATTTCATACATTAGATTGAAGTGGGTTATGAACTCCCAATTTTACCCCAAATGCAGATTGCAGAATCACGTCGGTTACACATCCACAGTTTTACATAATGCCCAATTAGTAATTGTTGTATTCTGCTACTTTTCCTATCCCCTAATATCCCCCCTCCCCTCCCCTCCCATCTTCTCTCTCTACCCCATCTATTGTAATTCATTTCTCTCCTTGTTAATTTTCCCATTCCCCTCACAACCTCTTATATGTAATATTGTATAGCAATGAGGGTCTCCCTTCATTTCCATGCAATTTCCCTTTTCTCTCCCTTTCCCTCCCATCTCATGTCTCTGTTTAATGTTAATCTTTTCTTCCTGCTCTTCCTCCCTGCTCTGTTCATAGTTGCTCTCATTATATCAAAGAAGACATTTGGTATTTGTTTTTTAGGGATTGACTAGCTTCACTAAGCATAATCTGCTCTAGTGCCATCCATTTCCCTGCAAATTCTATGATTTTGTCATTTTTTATTGCTGCATAGTACTCCATTGTATATAGATGCCACATTTTTTATATCCATTCATCTATTGAAGGGCATCTGGGTTGGTTCCACAGTCTAGCTATTGTGAATTGTGCTGCTATGAACATCGATGTGGCAGCATCCCTGTAGCATGCTCTTTTAAGGTCTTCAGGGAATAGTCCGAGAAGGGCAATAGCAGGGTCAAATGGTGGTTCCATTCCCAGCTTTCCCAGGAATCTCCAAACTGCTTTCCAGATTGGCAGCACCAATTTGCAGTCCCACCAGCAATGTACAAGAGTACCCTTTTCTCCACATCCTCGCCAGCACTTGTTGTTGTTTGACTTCATAGTGGCTGCCAATCTTACTGGAGTGAGATGGTATCTTAGGGTGGTTTTGATTCGCATTTCTCTGACTGCTAGAGATGGTGAGCATTTTTTCATGTACTTGTTGATTGATTGTATATCCTCCTCTGAGAAGTGTCTGTTCAGGTCCTTGGCCCATTTGTTGATTGGGTTATTTGCTATCTTATTGTCTAATTTTTTGAGTTCTTTGTATACTTTGGATATTAGGGCTCTATCTGAAGTGTGAGGAGTAAAAATTTGTTCCCAGGATGTAGGCTCCCTATTTACCTCTCTTATTGTTTCTCTTGCTGAGAAAAAACTTTTTAGTTTAAGTAAGTCCCATTTGTTGATTCTTGTTATTAACTCTTGTGCTATGGGTGTCCTATTAAGGAATTTGGAGCCCGACCCCACAATATGTAAATCATAGCCAACTTTTTCTTCTATCAGGCAAAGAGTCTCTGATTTAATATCAAGCTCCTTGATCCATTTTGAGTTAACTTTTGTACATGGCGAGAGAAAGGGATTCAGTTTCATTTTGTTGCATATGGATTTCCAGTTTTCCCAACACCATTTGTTGAAGATGCTATCCTTCCTCCATTGCATGCTTTTAGCCCCTTTATCAAATATAAGATAGTTGTAACTTTGTGGATTAGTCTCTGTGTCCTCTATTCTATACCATTGGTCCACCCGCCTGTTTTGGTACCAGTACCATGCTGTTTTGGTCACTATTGCTCTGTAATATAGTTTGAAATCTGGTATCGCTATACCGCCTGATTCACACTTCCTGCTTAGAATTGCTTTTGCTATTCTGGGTCTTTTATTTTTCCATATGAATTTCATGATTGCTTTATCTATTCCTTCAAGAAATGCCATTGGGATTTTGATTGGCATTGCATTAAACCTATAGAGAACTTTTGGTAATATCGCTATTTTGATAATGTTAGTTCGGCCTATCCATGAACAGGGTATATTTTTCCATCTTCTAAGGTCTTCTTCTACTTCTCTCTTTAGGGTTCTGTAGTTTTCATTGTATAAATCTTTCACCTCTTTTGTTAGGTTGATTCCCAAGTATTTTATTTTTTTTGAGGATATTGTGAATGGAGTGCTTTTCCTCATTTCCGTTTCAGAAGTTTTGTCGCTGGTATACAGAAATGCCTTTGATTTGTGCGTGTTGATTTTATATCCTGCCACTTTGCTGAATTCATTTATTAGTTCTAGTAGTTTCTTTGTAGATCCTTTTGGGTCTTCTAGGTATAGAATCATGTCATCTGCAAATAGTGATAATTTAAGTTCTTCTTTTCCTATTGTTATGCCTTTAATTTCCTTTGTCTGTCTAATTGCTCTGGCCAGTGTTTCGAGAACTATATTGAATAGAAGTGGTGATAGAGGGCATCCCTGTCTTGTTCCAGATTTTAGAGGGAATGCCTTTAACTTTTGTCCATTCAGAATGATGCTAGCCTGAGGCTTAGCATAGATAGCTTTTACAATGTCAAGGTAAGTTCCTGTTATCCCTAGTTTTTCTAATGTTTTGAACATAAAGGGATGCTGTACTTTGTCGAATGCTTTCTCTGCATCTATCGAGACAATCATATGGTTCTTATCTTTAAGTCTATTGATGTGGTGAATAATATTTATTGATTTACGTATATTGAACCATCCTTGCATCCCAGGGATGAATCCTACTTGATCATGGTGCACAATTTTTTTGATGTGTTTTTGTATTCGATTTGCCAGAATTTTATTGAGGATTTTTGCATCTAGGTTCATTAGAGATATTGGTCTGTAGTTTTCTTTCTTTGAGGTGTCTTTGTCTGGTTTCGGAATCAGGGTGATGTTGGCCTCATAGAATGAATTTGGAAGAGCTCCCTCTTTTTCTATTTCCTGAGATAACTTGAAAAGTATTGGTATTAATTCTTCTTTAAAGGTTTTGTAAAACTCTGCTGTATACCCATCTGGTCCTGGGCTTTTCTTGGTTGGTAGTCTTTTGATGGCTTCTTCAAATTCATCCATTGATATTGGTCTGTTCAAATTGTGTGTATCCTCCTGACTCAGTCTGGGCAAATCATATGACTTAAGAAATTTATCGATGTCTTCACTATCTTCTATTTTATTGGAATATAGGTTTTCAAAATAATTTCTAATTGTCTTCTGTATTTCTGTAGCATCTGTTGTGATATTGCCTTTTTCATCCCGTATGTTAGTAATTTGAGTTTTCTCTCTTCTTCTCTTCGTTAGCATGGCTAAAGGTCTGTCGATCTTATTTATTTTTTCGAAGAACCAACTTTTAGTTTTGTTAATTTTTTCAATAGTTTCTTTTGTTTCAATTTCATTGATTTCCACTCTGATTTTAATTATTTCTTGCCTTCTGCTACATTTGCTGTTGTTTTGCTCTTCCTTTTCTAGGGCTTTGAGATGAAGTGTGAGCTCATTTATTTGTTGGTTTTTTCTTTTTTTGAGGAATGACCACCAGGAGATGAATTTTCCTCTTAAAACTGCTTTCATTGTGTCCCATAGATTCCGATATGTTGTGTCTGTATTTTCATTTATCTCTAAGAATTTTTTGATTTCCTCCTTTATGTCTTCTGTAACCCATTGATCATTCAGTAACATATTGTTCATTTTCCATGTGATGCAGGATTTTTCCTTCCTTCTTTTATCATTGATTTCCAGTTTCATTCCATTATGATCAGATGAAATGCATGGTATTATCTCCACCCCTTTATATTTACTGAGGGTTGCCCTATGGCATAATATATGGTCTATTTTTGAGAAGGATCCATGTGCTGCTGAGAAAAAAGTATATCCATTTGATGATGGTTGATATATTCTATATATGTCAGTTAAGTCTAGGTTATTGATTGTGGTATTGAGTTCTATAGTTTCTTTATTCAACTTTTGTTTGGAGGATCTGTCCAATGGTGAGAGAGGTGTGTTGAAGTCACCCATAATTATTGTGTTTTCGTCTATTTGATTCCTGAACTTGAGGAGAATTTGTTTTATGAATATCGCAGCGCCATTATTTGGTGCATAAATATTGATAATTGTTATGTCTTGTTGGTGAATGGTTCCTTTAAACAGTATATAGTGTCCTTCTTTATCCCTTTTGATTAACTTAGTCTTGAAGTCGATTTTATTCGATATGAGGATGACCACCCCTGCTTGCTTACGAGGACCATGTGCGTGGTATATTTTTTCCCATCCTTTCACCTTCAGCCTGTGTATGTCTTTTCCAATCAGATGTGTCTCCTGGAGGCAGCATATTGTTGGATTTGTTTTTTTAATCCATGATACCAGCCTATGTCGCATTATTGGAGAGTTTAAGCCATTAACATTCAGAGTTACTATTGATATATGGTTTGTACTTCCATCCATGTTTGATTATTTATCCTTTTTTAAAAAATTTAGTTTGCTTCTCCATGATTATCTTTCCCCTCACCCTCTGTCTTTACCGAGGCACTTCCCTCTGATGGTTTTGGTTATTGTTTTTCATTTCTTCCTCGTGTAGTGTTTTGCTCAAAATGCTTTGCAATGCTGGTTTTCTGGCTGCAAATTCTTTTAACTTTTGTTTATCATGAAAGATTTTTATTTCGTTGTCATACCTGAAGCTTAATTTTGCTGGATACAGAATTCTTTGTTGGCATCCATTGTCTTTCAGTGTTTGAAATACATTGTTCCATGACCTTCTTGCTTTCAGTGTCTGTGATGAAAAATCTGTTGTTAATCTTATTAGTTTACCCCTGAATGTAATCTGTCTCTTTTCTCTTGTAGCTTTTAATATTTTCTCTTTGTTCTGTATATTGGATATCTTCATAACAATGTGTCTTGGCATTGGTCTACTGTGATTTTGTGTGCTCGGTGTCCTGAATGCATCTTCAATTTGTATATCTGTTTCCTTTTTTATTTCTGGAAAGTTTTCTGTAATTATTTCATTCAGCAGGTTACTCATTCCCTTGGTTTGAATCTCTGTACCTTCTTCTATCCCGATGACTCATAAATTTGGTTTTTTTATGTTATCCCATAACTCTTGGATGTTTTTCTCGTGATTTTTTACCAGCCTTTCTGAGTTGGCTAGACTCTTTTCAAGATGATATATTTTGTCTTCAGTATCTGACATTCTGGCTTCTACTTGCTCCACTCTGTTAGTGATACTCTCAATTGAGTTTTTAATTTGGTTTATCATTTCCTTCATTTCTAGAATTATTGTTTGATTATTTTTTATAATCTCTATCTCCTGATAAAGATGCTTAACTTCTTCTTTTATCTGTTTATGTAACTCATTCTCAATGTGTTCTTTTGCTGCTTGAATTTGCTGTCTCGTATCCTCTTTAAGGTTCCATTCCATCTGTCTAAGGTGTTCCTTGAGTTCTTTATATGAACATTTTTCCGATGACTCTAGGTCCTCCTGAATATTTAGGCTGTCCTGCATTGTTTGTACTCCTTTTCGTCCTTGCTTTTTGAAGCTGCTCATGTTACTTCTTGTTCTGTTTGACTGCTGAGTTACTGTTTACTCCTATAAATTTATTTGATGCTTGGGAGGAAAGGTATTAGAAGGGAAGGGAAGAAGTCACTAAAGAGAATGAGAGTAAGCAGGTAGAATTCAAGGAAGGGGGGATAAGATAATTGAAAAGAAATGAAAAGACAAAAGAAGAAAAAAATAGGAAATAAAAAAAGAAAAAGAAAAAAAATTTATAAAAAAAGAATAAAACAAAAATTAAAATTAAAATTGGAAGAAAAAAATTTTTTTAAATTGTAAAAAAAAATTTAAAAAAGAAGAAAGAAAAATGAAAATGAAAGAAAACCCCAAATCAAAATCAAAAAAAAAAGAGAAAAGAAAAAAGAAAAAAGAAAAACACTAATAAATGCAGTCTTAGAGTTTGATTAACTTCTCTTCCAGTAGGTGGCGCTGTGCCCACCAGGCCAAGTTTCTCCTGTCAATACGCGGGAACCAATCAATGTGCAGCAGCTCCTCCTCCCAGACTGGGCGAGTCTCCAATCCTGAGTGCCTAGGGCCTCCTCTTGTGTCTAGTCACTTCCCCACTTTTCCTCTAGCCAGGCCCCTCTCACGGGTGCCGCTCACCACAATACTGGGTACACGCCAGGTCTGCTGCTCCCGGGAGCCCTGTTTTCATGGACGATTGGGCACACTCTCCCAGATTGCCTGTCCCTCAGACCCTAAGTTTGTGGAGCTTAGGGCTGAGAATCCTCAGCAAATTTTACTTGCCCTCCGGTAGCCACGCCCCTGGTAGCTGGTGCACGAGACCTCAGCTGTCAGCTCTGGTGGGAGTGGTAGTTCCGCGCCGTGGGTCCCTCGCCACCTCTAATTCCCTCGGTCTGGCTACCGCGCTCAAGGGAGAGCTGGGAGGGGCCCTTAAGGTTTCCCCGATGTGTGGAGAGGGAAGGCTAAGGGATTACACACCTGTAGCCGCAGGATTCAATGAAGTTATCTCCTCCACCGCAGTCTGGTGACGTCAGTTCTCTGCCGGTGGTATCTCTTGCAAATGGCGACAGTTCGTTTCCCTTTGCTGGGTGACCAATGCAATGGGTGGGTCCTTACTGTCTCTCCCAAGCCCCGTTTGAAACCTGTGGCCACTACCTATGAAGGCTCGGTTGCCATTACCTCCGTAGGATCAGAAGGGCTGACCAGTTGTTTCAGCCGGATAGATTAGTGCTGAGTCACAGCTGTTTGTCTGCGGGAATCAGGCGAATGGGAGCTTGAATTCAGCCGATCCGGGCTCAGTGTGTGTTCTGAGAGGTCCAGATTGATCACCCCAAATCCACGTCAGCTCAGCATTGCTTAGTGATCCTGAGCAAACAGATTTAGGCTGTTTACGACTCCCTATGCCTGCACAGCTGAAGAGGTCAGAGACTTGATCTCTCCGCGCCTGCCGCCATGTTGGAATCCCAAAATGTAGCATTTTTAAATTAAAAATATTTTATTAGTTCACACAGTTCCTCAGGGTTCAGAGTTTGGAAGTGTCTTAGCCAGAGGATGGTGGATCTGTCTCTCATGAGGTTGCAGTCACAGTGAGACAGGTTTCAGTAATCTAAAAATTTGATTAAGACTAGATGAGCCATTTCTAAGATTCCTCTTAATTTTGTGAACAAGAGGCTTCAGCTCCACAGTTCTCCAAAGTACTGCTTCATGTGGCAGGCTTGCTTCCCTCAAAATTGATGGAGAGAGAGAGAAGGGGTGGGGAGGGAGGGGGAGGGAGGGAGAAAGAAAAGGCAAAGTCATGTTACCTTTTATGACTTCATTTCTGACCTCATTTTTTGGCCTCTCTTGATATTATTTATTCCTTCTTTTATTTGCTAGAGATAATCCACTAGAATAAACTTACACTCAGAAGAGTTAATTATTTAAAAGTGCAAATGCCAGGGCGCAGGGTCAGTGGGAGCCATCATGAAAGCTGCCTATCACCTACAAATCATTTAGCATTTACGATGGTTTGGAAATACTTGAGGGTATCCACCAAGGATTCTTATGTTGAAATGTAAGCCTCATTATGAGGTAGTGAGGGAGTGGAAACAATCTTGCTATGGTGTTCAGACCTAGGGTTTTTGAAAGCTGATTAGGATTAGACAGGGTTATCAGAGTAGAGCTACCTTGATTGAATTTTGATAGCTTTACAGGAAGAATGAGAGGGACCAGAAAAGAAACACACACTCTCTGTTTCTTGCTATATGAAGGCTGTACTTCTTCAAGCTGTCAGCTGAAAGATCATCACAAAATTCAACCCCTTGATCTTGGATCTTCAGAACTATAAGTGAAAATAAACCTCTTTTCTTTATAAAGTTAGTTTGCCTTGGGTATTTTATCATAGTAATACAAAATGGGCTAATTACAGGATTGTAAAGAATTAACACATTAAACATGACAACCTGTTTACCAAACACAAGAAGCATTGTCATTAACTATGCCACTAAAAGACTCTTGTTATGCATAAGTAGATGAAAAACAGTGTTGGTGTAAGGAAAGATCAGTATGCAATTTCTTTGGCAAATAATAAAAATAATGCTTGAAAGGAAAGTGACCACAACACTCAAGACCAAGAGTCTTTATTGCAGCAGTGCAACAGAGGAGAAAAGAGAGAAAGAGAAGGAGAGAGAGAGAAAGAGAGAGAGAGAGAGAGAGAGAGAGAGAGAGAGAGAGAACACAAGAGAGAGACAGAGAAAGCAAGAGAGAGAGGGGCCCAGCAGGAGGGAGTTTTTATAGTCCAAATGTAATGGAGTCTCTGGGTCTGAAGCTGCCTTGTTGGCACTCAAGGGGGTTAAATGTTCAGCCGTGAGCGGCTTGGGCGTTTGGGCTTGAAACAAATAGTTGATAAAAAACCAGACAAAGGGTTTGAGTGGCCAGGTCATCCTGCAGCTAACTTTGTTTGGCATGCCCTGCAGACGGCTTACTCAGCCTGTCCTGCAATGCTTCCCTTGAAAGAGAAGGTTATGTGGTATTTCTCTAAATAGTTCTGTTTTCAAGATCATTTGGTAATATTTCATTCCTTTGTTCAAGCCCACCCTTCATGTAAATAGAGATAAATGTAAGCAAACATAGAAATAATGACTTTTACTTATTAAAAAAAAAACAAAAAACAAAAAACTGATTTGAGCAAACAAGGGAAAAATCATTCCTGACTCCATGCTAGAATCATGGCAAATCAGAACTTTGTATGCAGGTCTGTATAATTTGATTACCAAAAATAAAAACTGAAAACAAGCTATTGTACAAATAAGAATACAGGGTATACTTTGGGGGCTAACAAATGTCTTGTTTGCCATATTTTGTCCTTTTTGAGAGAAACCACAAAGCAGCCCCTCCGAGTTGTGTGCTTAAGCCCAGTTGTATTTCCAGTTGTCTCTTGCAGTCTGCAGCTGTTGAAACCTCAAGAGGATCCATCAAAGCCAGCCTCAGCAAAAGCGAGGCATTAAGCAACCCTTTCTCTCAACAAAATACAAAATAGAGCTGGGGGTGTGGCTCAGTGATCGAGTACTCCTGAGTTCAAACCCTGGAATCAAAAAAAAAATTACTGAGAGACAACTTAATCACTTAATATCACCTAGATTGTCATTGTATGGCAACTAAAAACATTTTCCAGGACAAAGAAGCCAAATAATTACCCACTTCAAAAGAGCATGGCTGTTTCTAAACATTAGTGAGCTCCACACATGTACCCTGCTTACTGAACATCTCCTGCTATAATTTGGATTTGGAATGTCTCCCACATAACTATGTGTTAAGGACCTGATCCCCAACTTGGTGCTATTGAAAGGGGGCAGAACCTTTAAGAGGTGGGGCCTAGTAGGAGGTTTTAGATATGTTGAAGGTGTTCCCTCAAAGAGCATTATGAGATGCCTCTCTTTTCCTTTTTCTTTCTTTGCTTCTCAGCTATGAGGTAAGCAGATTGGATCCACCATGCACTCCCAGCTGTGATGTTCTGGCCTCACCAAGGGCTAAAAGCAATAGGAACTACAAACGAAAGACTGAAACCATGAGACATAATGAACCTTTCCTCTTTTTAAGGTGATGTATCTTAAGGATTTGTTATAATAACAAAAAACTGGCAAACACACTTGCACTGTGACCAAAAGTATTTTTATCTCTGAAAACGACTTCCAAGACAGTTTCTAGGTTCCATATGTTTTAAAATAAATAATTTAAATAAGCCCTGTTGCACAATAATTTTAAGCATGTTTTATTCTTTTTAATTACACAATCCATGCTTGAATCTTAGCTGTTATAAATATTTGAACATTCAAACATGAACATTCCAAAATTAAAAGGGGACCTTTCCCCTCTGCCTCACTCCCTTCCTGCTTTCCAAAGGTTGAAGAACCTTGTCTTGTATTTTGTGTGCATTTTTGCAGCCACATTCCTGTGCTTTCGTATATCATATAAATATGCACACACACACACTGTTGTTGGATGTTCCCCAAACCATCCTCAGGTTTAATAATTTTCTAGAACATAGCAAAGCTGTTATGCATTCTGTTACTATTCATTATTGTGATAGGATAAAAGATAAAATCAGTAAAGGTAAAAAAAATAAAATAGGGAGGTCAGACCTCAGGGCGTTCAGAAGCAAGCTTGCAGTGTCCTCTTCCTGTTGTATCTTAGAGATGATGTTCAATTCTCCCAACAATAAAGTAGAAAAATAGGTATGAACGACAGTAGTACCTCTCATGTGTAGTTTTCCTGTCTGTGATTTTAGTCACAATAATAATGGCAAATTCAAGCCAGAAACTGTTCATAAATTCTAAATTGCTATTAGGAGTGGCATGAATAATTTCACACCATACTTCTTGGTGTTTCCAAGAATATGAATCATCCCTTTGTCCAGTATATCCATACTACCTGTGCTACCTGCCCTATGGCAGTTGAAGGAAAGATCACATTCACGTAATTTTTATTGCAGTATATTTTTACAATTGTTTCATTTCATGATTAGTTATTGCTATTCTCTTGCTCTGTCAGATTTATATGTTAAACTTTATCATAGTTATGTATGTATAGCAAAAATCATAGTATAGATAAGGTTCAGTATTATCTACAGTTTCAGGCATCCACTAAGGTCTTAAAATATACCCCCCACCTATAAGAGGAGACTACACAGATAAGGAGAGAGTAGTGTATTGTCAAGCTGGAAAGCCTTGTTGTCTGAATTTTTAATTGGATATCTTTCACATACGCTTGGAGTGCCTTCATGGCTGAACTTAGTTACTTAATCTCCAAATCCTGAGACATTTAGCACAAAGTCCTTAAGGAAACCATATTGTTAATACAGACTATTCTTGAACAGCCCAGCTTCCTAATAAAAAAATACATTCTTCCTAGGCAAGATATTCCAAGGGGTTAAAGATTTTCTTTCAGGAAACAAGAGAGAAGACTTTTCTTTGAAAGATACAGAGTTTGAGCAATTCAGGTTAGCTGAGTTGACCCTATCCTGCACATTTTCAGGCACACACACAAACACGCCACACTTCCATGTATATGACTATGTATTATATATATTTATACTTTCATAGATGGTTTGCTGTTCTATAGACTTTGCTTTTTAAATATTTTGAATATATTTCATATTGGCTTAACTACATAGCATTCCATGGCCCTTCATACTATTGACACACCATAATTTATTTAACTTTCCCCTGTTGACAGGAATTAGGAGGCCCTTCTTCAGTTTTGCTCTTGTAAACATTTCTATAAATATATAAGCATCAGGATAATATAGTTAAAGATTATGAACTTCCAAAGCTGAATATTTGTGTTCAAAACCAGTTTCTACTACTTTGTAATAGTACACTTGTAAACAAAGTCTTAAATTCTATATGACTCAATTTTCTCCTTCATAAGATAGGAACAATGAGATTGTGGGTTTTTTTCTTAAATTTGAATAATACCATTGCTTAATAGGAATGCTCCAGAGTTCAAAATTAAATAAGGCAGGTGAAAACAGTCACCATGGAATGGAGAGTTAATAAATACTGTTGGGTCTGAATTTATCATATTGTGAAAGGTCATTTTTGTTTACAAGCAATAATTGAGCCAGATTTCAAAATCAAATTTGGATCCCAGTATTAGTCTCATGGAAAATAGCTTATCCATGTTTAATTAACAGCAGTTAAAAAAAATGTTTGTTCTCATCAGGTTATGATAGGGTTTTAAGTGCAAATTATGTCATAGCAAAGTTTATTATGCCTGTACTGAAAAATTCACCTCCTAAATAAACCTTAGACCTCATAAGTTTACATAGATGTCTGCTATAAGCATCTAATGAGACACTAATATAATCCTAATTAAATTTTTACTAACCACAAACCCTTTGATTTTAAGATAAACATACTGTGAATGCATAAATAGCAGAAACTACAGATTGTGACAGACATTAACCTCCACACCACTGGCATTTAAATTTCCTGAAGACCGGTGAAGCCCAGGAAGTCTAATGAAAGTAATTTTATTTCTGTAATAAAGATGAAGTCTCAAAGTTGAGGCTGTAACTAAATTTTCTTTTAGTGTTCTTAAATTGAATCTTTCTCCTCTCAAATCCCCTGAGCTGTAACATTTCCATCATTCTCCTCAGGCTCCAGGCAAGTTCTCTCTCTACTAAATTCCTTGATAAGAACTAGATATTTCTTCAAAAAAACTCTGGCTACTGAGAGAATTTTTCAGGAAAAGTCACCAACAAGAATGCAATGTAGAATACAACAATTACTAATAGGGCATTATATAAAATTGTGGATGTGTAACCGACGTGATTCTGCAATCTGCATTTGGGGTAAAATTGGGAGTTCATAACCCATTTCAATCTAATGTATGAAATATGATATGTCAAGAGCTTTGTAATGTTGTGAACAACCAATTAAAAAAAAAGAATGCAATGTACATATGTACATAACCCAAGGCAGATGTCCCATTTTTCAGTAGCTAATGTTTGTGCTAAATATACTCAGATGATTATAATATATCAGATATATTTTAATTGATAAACATTTATTATTAAAAGCCAGAAGGTCAACGGCTTTTTGAGTTAAGATGAAAAGATACAGAATATTATGCAGATACACATAAGACAAAGTAGAAAACAAATTCCCACATAGTTGTGGATTAATTTTGAAACATTGGAAACTGAGTGAAAATATTTTGTGTGTTGATCTGCTAAGATTGAATAATAAGTGTGAACTTTTTCTTTATTTGGGAAGAAGGGGAAATAATGGTTTGCTGAAGTGGGATCTAAAATGAATATTCTGTATTATTAAATTGGCTGGAAATGTTCATTCGTAAATGTTGCTCTATAATGAGATTTTACACATTTTAACCCCGAAAAAGACTTTTTACACAGGTAGATCCTACAAAACATTAATATCTATATATTAGTGTATGATATTATAAGTAAGCATATTGATCCCCTAGAAATCATTTACAGAATTCTATTAGTTTCTTCTTTTGATATTCATGTTTTATCTTGTCATAACATCAGAGATTAATCACTTTCCATTTGAGGTAAGGTGTAAGCTCCTCAATTGCTGTTCAGTGAAGTTTGAAATATTAAAATTTCCTTTGAATTTATATGAAAGTCTAAAAATGCTGTTTGAACCATAGCTGGAGATCAGAAAATATCACTGCAAATTTGAATGGGAATGGACATGATACTTCTTATTTTAACTTTTGATGACATCAAAAGTATATAAAGTTCCTCCATTCTTCCTTTCCAAATGCATTCTTTTGTCATATATAACTAATTAGAACAAATTTTAAAAATTCAAAAAAATTTTTTAAAAAGTACATAAAGAGGCCGAGCACAGTGACACCCACCTGTAATCACAGCAGCTTAGGAGGCTTATGACAGGAGAATCACAAGTTCAAAGTCAGCTTCAGTTGCAAAGCACTAAGCAACTCAGTGCAACCCTGTCTCTAAATAAAATAAAAAATAGGGCTGGGGATGTGGCTCGGTGGTGGAGTGCCTCTGAGTGCAATCCTTGGTACTCCCCCCACTTCCCAAAAAGCTACATAAAGAATCTTAGGAAGTAGTCCCTTCTCTTCTACTATTTGAAAGAGATTGAGAAGGATTGTTGCTAATTCTTGTTGTCACAAGTGTAATCATTAGGTTTGAGTCTTTTATCAAATGTTTTAGTTTGTGACTTCAATGTTTTTCATTATACGTCTACTCAAGTTTTGTACTTCTTCCTGAGTTAGTTTTAGTAGTTTATGTATTTTCAGAAATTTCTCAGTTTCGTCTGGGTTATCTAGTTCATTGGCTTACCTTTATTTGTAGTACTCCTTATAATAGTTTATATTCTGTAAGTTAGTACAGATGTCCCCTCTCTCATTCTCAGTTTTAATAATTTGAGTCTTTGTTTTGACAGTGTAGCTAATGTTTTGCCAATTATGTTAAGATTTTCTAAGAACCAGATTTTGGTTTCATTAGGTTTTTAAAATTAGTTTTCCTTTTTTTAATTTTTCATTACTCTAAAACTTAATATATCCTTGTTTTTGTTTTTGTTTCAGTCGAACCCAGAACCTCACACATGCTAAGCAAGTGCTCTACCACTAAGCTATATCCCCATCTGAAAACGTTTTTTTGTGTGTGGTACTGGGTATCAAACCTCAGGACCTCTTTCATGTTAGACAAGTGCTAAACCTCTAAGTTACATCCTTAGCCCTAACTTGTTAGCTTTGTGTCACTATGATCAAAAAACCTGACAAAAACAACTGAGAGGAGAAAATGTTTATTTTGCCTTGTGGTTTCAGAGGTTCAGTCCATGGTTGGCAGTCTTCATAGCTCTTGACTTGAGATGAGGTAGAACATCGTGGTGGAAGGGTGTGGCAGAGAAAAGCAACTCAGAACATGACAATCAGGAAGCAGAGAGAGTTCCCTCTATCCAATCTATAACACCTGTATATCCTTTTTTTTTTTTTTTTTGGTACCATGGATTGAACATAAGGGCGCAGGGGCACTTAACCATGGAGCCACATTCCCTTTTTATTTTTTATTTTGACACAAGGTCTCTCGCTAAGTTGCTTAGGGCTCCACTAATTGCTGACTCTAGCTTTGAGCTCGTTCTGCCTTAGCCTTTCTAGGCATTGGGATTACAAGTATGTGCCACCATGACTTTTTTTCTGTCAGCTTTGGGATTAGTGTTTTTTTCTGTTAGCTTTGGGATTAGTTTTCTCATTCTAGTTTCTTAAGGTCAAATATTAAGTTTTTACTTGAGATCTGTATTGCATTTAAAAATTCATGTTTGTAGCTGTAATTTTTCTCTGTACACAGTGATTTCACTATGTCCCACAGGATAGAGAATATAGGGCTTTGATTTTATTCATTTTAAATGTTTTCCTAACTTTATATGTAATTTCTTCTCTGTCCATTTATTGCTCAAAAGTATGTTGTTTACTTTACACATATTTAAAATTTTTCCAAATCTCCTGCTTTGATTCGTGTTTTCATTCCATTGTGATCAAAGAACATAGTTGGTATGATTTCAGTTATTTTACACTTGTTTTGTGTCCTGACATATGGCCTATCGTCAAGAATATTCTGTATGTGCTTCAAAATAATGTAAATTCTGTTGTGGTTGGATGGGCTTATAAAGATATCAGTTAGGTCTACTTTGGTATGTAGGATCAATCACACCTTCTATTTTCTTGTTCTTTTGTTATCCAGTTGTTCTATAAATTATTGAATGTGGGCATTCATGTCTCCAAAATTTATTGCAAAATTGATTCTCCTTTCAATTTTGCCAATTTTTATTTCATGTGTTATGGGCTCTGCTGTTCAGTGGCTATGATTTATAATTGCTGCACCTTCTTAATGGATTGTCCCTTTTGTCATTATGAAATGTTATTTTTCTAAAGTAACATATTTATATTAAAGTCTGATACTATCATAGCCACTTTAGTTTTCTTTTGGCAACTCTGCATTGAACTTGATTTTTCATTTTATTTTCAACCTATTTTTGTCTTTGGCCCTAAAGAAAATCTATTATAGATAGTTCAGTTAGATAATGATTTATAATACATTATACCCATTTCTGCATGTTAATCCATTTACATTTGATACAATTATTGATAAAGTAGGACTTCATTTTTCTTCTTTTGTATCATTTCTTAGATCATTAAATTGCAGATTTTTGTGCATTCTAAGTACATTTAAGAGATCCCAAGTAACTTTTATTTATGTGGGCTCTATGTCTGTCAGAAATTAACTAAGAAAAATGTAAACTTTTATTCATTTGAAAACAGCAACAGTGAATTACACTTCTTGTTAATAACATCATAGTGTTACTATGAAATTAATTCTGATCTCACAGATTCCCCTGATATCAGACCTAACATTATGTACTTTTATAAAGAACCAGTTATTTTTGGACTATGAAATACAAAATCTGAAACAGAAAATATAAAACACAAAACTAAATATGAAACACAAAACTTGGAATTTATTTGCCTTGGTTTATTTCCCATAGTTGGAAAAACTATGAAAAATAATAGCCTCTTAGCAGTTTGTTCAGAAAACACTTGGAATGTAGCCTTTGAATCAGACTCTTTACTGTTTATTGCCTTTGCCTATAATGTGAATGGTATACTGTTTTTTTTATTACTAGTATAACAAATTACCAGAAATTCAAATGCTTAAAGCCACAAACACTGCTCATTATCTCACAGTGCTGTAGGTGAGAAGTCCAGGAACAACATGGATTCCCTATTTTTATGCTTCCACCAGGCTCAGATCAAGTTGCTGCTGGGGCTGCATTCCTTTCTGGAGAGCCTGGGGAATTATTAGCTTTCATGTGTATCATTGATGGTGATTGACTCTTGCTCAGAATCAGTTCCTTGTGATTGCAGAATTGAACACTATTTCATATCTGCAAGTCATTATGTAATAGTGGTTCACTTTATGCTTTGAATATAACCCTTGCTGCTCTGCCACTGCAACTTATTTTTATAAATGGACATATTTTTTTCACTTCCTCTCTTCCTGCTCCTCCCTAGTCTCTTTTCCTCCCTAATCTTGGGGAAACAGGATTACCTTTTTTTTTTCACATTTTAGGCAGATTTTGGGGTCCTTGAGTACACACCCACCATAGGAATGAAGTAATCCAGACTTTGGGGATGGTACAAGAAGATCTCAGGAATGACTGTCTCCCAAATTAACAAGCGAATTACAACTCCAGACAGAGAACACTTGGAATATAGCCTTTGAATCACCTCTTTAAAAGCCCCCTGTTCCTGCTGATGGGCAGAATCCATAGCCTTTTGGACAGAAGTCTCCTGAGTTTCTCCTTTGCTAGCAAAGCAATAAACCTTTGTTTTCCTTTTTTCTCAAAACCATATTGTAGTTAGTGAATTGGCATTAGGGAAAAGGACAAAGACCAAGCTTTCAGCAATAATTAGGTGGTTGTTTTGAGTTCCCCTAAGCCACCCACATTCCCTAGCCCATGGCAAATTCCTCCATCTTCAAAATATGCCGTGGCTGATCAAATTCTCTCTTTTCAGTTGTCTTTGATTTTCACTTCTACCTCATCTCTATAGCTTTCTCCTCCTCCACCACCACCACTACTACTAGTACTACTTCTCCTCCTCCTCCTCCTCCTCCTCCTCCTCCTCCTCCTCCTCCTCCTCCTCCTTCTCCTCCTCCTCCTTTTTGTCTACATTTAAGGAGAGATTATGTTGGGACCATTAGACAACCTTAGACAATTTCAGGATAATCTCCCTATTTTACAGTCAGCAGATGATTAGTAACCTTAATTCCATCTGGAAAGACTTCAACAGTATCTAAATTAGAATTTAACTGACTAACCATTGCTTAGGAATCTGACAGTCACATCTCTATTTTCTGGATAATATGACTATATACCAAAAATTTTGTGACTTACTGAAATAATTTTCTCTATCTTATAGTGTCTTTATTATCTCTTTCATTATTTAAGAAAACAAAGTCTCCTAGCTTATGAAAGAGCAAAGATTTGTTACAATCATGTTATTTTCCATATTTATTTGTAGGTGTTTTGTTGTTACTTTGATTAACTGTTACTTTAATCAGATACTCTTTGTCCTATCTTAATCAAGTAATGAATCTCCTCTAACAACTTTTTAAAAATTTGCCTTCATAAAATCATATCCTAAATATAATAAAAATAAATTAAAACCATCAGGATGTCTTCTTCACCTGCAAACTGTGAATCTCCAGAAGACACCTAGTGATTCACAAAAATTTGTTCTTTTACCTAATAAAAAGTTCTTTTACACTTTTGTCATAGGCCATGTTCTTATTTCAGTTCCACTGAATAGTCCAAAAAATGAGTCATTTACAATGCATTTTCTGTTCCTTGGGCAGGGTGAACTTTGTCCCAGGCCCTTGTATCTTTCTTCAAACCCACTGGATGACATTAAAAAATAATTTACTAGTCCTTCCCCCCTCTAAATTGTCTACATTCCTCATTGTCCCCTACACCTTTCCATAGGCATAGGTGTCTCAATTATGTTGGGCCAGTAATGACTTTGTGATTATCTCCCTGCAGGTAATGAATTTGTGTATTTTTTATCCTATTAAAATTCTATCTCTCCTCCCTAATCTCATTTTCTCTGAATCACCTCTATAAAAAGCCCCTGTTCCTGCTGATGGGTAGAATCACAGCCTTTGGGACAGGAGTCCCCTGTGTTTCTCCTTTGCTAGCAAAGCAACAAACTTTCTTTTTCCTTTTTCTCAAGACCTTGTCTTCATTATTGGATTGGCCTGAAGGATGAGGACCAAGTTTTTGACTTCAAAAGCTTTTTCTTTTGCCTTTAAAATGAGAAGTCCCCAGAAATTTGTCAATACCCTCATTTTCTTTAATATGTCTTAACATCAGAGAAAATACCAAAATGGTTCATAAAAAACAGTTATGAGTTTTCCTATACTTTGGGAATTCTGGTGGTATTTCTAATATTCTTAATATTAGAATATTTCTAATATTCTAATTTCTAATATTTCTAATATTCTTAGGATGTCAGGCAATGGCAGAATTGCATTGCTGGTTATGATTTGTTATTTAAGATGGTTACTTTGGATCTTGCATTTTCAAGGTCAGTGGTTCTCAACCCAGTATGACACCAGACTTTCCTATGAGATCATAAAAAAATAAAGGGGTCCAAGACCTACTCCAAATTTTTGTTTGCTACCTAGATATATGCATGGCCTGATACGTGTATATCATTATTATAAAATTTACGTGACAAGATTTTATCCTTTACAAAGTTCATGTTCATCCATTTTGTTAGATGACATGTAGCATTTTCTGTCTTCAAGAAATATGCTTGATTGGAATTTTTATAAACATCAGGTCTAAAATATTGTGAGGAGATTGTCTCTATTTTTCTTGTTTTGCATCCCCCAGAACCATCCAAATTTCCTTATCAGTTGTTCTCTTCCTGTTATGGATTCTTATCAGAGGTTTTACATTTGAAAACTACCTGTAATAAATAAGCTACAATCATCTTAAGTCTCTTCTACTGTCTTTCTTTTTTTTTTTTTTGAGAGAGAGAGAGAGTGAGAGAGAGAGTGAGAGAGAGAGAGAGAGAGAGAGAGAGAGAGAGAGAGAGAGAGAATTCTTCAATATTTATTTTCCATTTCTCGGCTGACACAACATCGTTGTCTGTATGTGGTGCTGAGGATCGAACCCTGGCCACACGCCTGTCAGGCGAGCAAGCTACCGCTTGAGCCACATCCCCAGCCCTCTTCTACTGTTTTGAAACACTTCATTAGGCTCTGCTTTTGTAAGCCCTAATGAAATTTTTTCAAAATATTATCCTTCATACTGATACTATCTCTCAAATACCCATATCCCATAACTCAATTTATTGAATTTTCTTACTATTCACAACAGTAGAGTTTTTGCCAGAAGCTCAGTCCTTGTCCCTGATGCCAATTCAATAACTAGGATATGGTTTGAGAAAAAAGGAAAACAAAGGTTTATTGCTTTGCTAGCAAAAGAAAAACACAGGAGACTCCTCTCCAAAAGGCTATGATTCTGCCCATTAGCAGGAACAGGGGGCTTTTAAAGAGGTGATTTAAAGGCTACATTCCAAGTGTTCTCTGTCTGGAGTTGTAATTCACTTGTTAATTTGGGAGAGGGTCATTCCTGAGCTCTTCTGGTGCCATCCCCAAAGTCTGGATTACTTCATTCCTATGGTGGGTGTGTACTCAAGGACCCCAAAATCTGCCTAAAATGTGAAAGAAAGGTTCCCCCTGGGAAGAAGAGAAACAAATCCATTATTAAAAATAAATGGCATGCTGAGCATGGTGGGGCACATCTGTAGTCCCAGTTTCTCTGGAGGCTGAGACAAGAGGATCAAGTGTTCAAAGCCAGCCTCAGCAAAAGCTAGGCAAATCAGTGAGACCCTATCTCTAAATAAAATACATAATGGGGCTAGGAATCTGGCTCAGTGATAGAGTGCCCCTGAGTTCAATCCCCAGTACCCCAAAATAAATAAATAAGTTACAGTGGCAGAGCAACAAGGGTTATATTCAACTCATAAAGTGGATCACTGTTACATTATGATGACAAAGTACTGCTTTAATGCATTTCTGTGGGCATGAAATGAATCATGAGAACAGCCCCTGGGAGTGGACATTAAAACCTGTAATCAACCTTGGTTTCCTCTCTGATAAAGCAAAGACAATGCAGGACTTCTCATGGGTGCTAAGAGGACTAAATGAGGAAAGGCAGGGCCATAGTTTAACACAGAGCAGGGAAGATTCTGGGAATCCAAATGTTATCCTCTGCCTCATTATCACAGTAGTTTTCCGAAAGAACTCTGCAGCATCAGGATAATAGTATTAAGATGGCTGAGAAAAGCAAGTGACATCTACACACCCATGAGCCAAGTGTTGGAGCATCCTACTGACCCCATCCAGGCTAACCTAGAAGCTCAGAAGTGACTGCCACACTATTGAGCTACTGTTATACATAACTGCCTAATAAAAAATTCATTCTCAGTCTTTTGTGGTTTTGCCTTTGTTGATGATGGTAGGCAGTGGTGTGGAAGAGTGGTTCTGTTCCTAGGGCAGTATGGAAATCCAGAAGGCTCATATGACCTGGAAAAGAAGGACATATTTTTTGCCTTATCTCCACCAAGAGCTGACACTTTCTTGCCCAAATCTTCAGGGTCCCTGGAAGGCAAGGAGCTTTCTTTCCAAGATATGGTAAATTGTGGCATTCATGGTTCCTAATAAATAATACTCCAAGATTTCACTCTTGTTTTAGTTATCTGTTGCTAAGTAAGAGCTGATTCTTTAAGCCACTAGGTTTTGGGGTAATTTATGACACAGAAGATGACTGACAAAACAAAAGCACATGAATGAAACGTTGATACGTTTTCTCCTAACTTCTGGCCATTTACCTCATAGGTCTTCTCACCTCTCCCATGCGCTCCTAGGAATAGGGCTTGGACCCCACTTTTCATGGGACCCAAGCTCAGTTTCAGTCCCCCAGGATCACCCTCTTTTTTAATCAATTGCTATGGGGTACTATGTAATAGTTGAATACATGTATACAATATATAATAACCAAGTCAGGGTAGTTAACATTTCTATCTCCTTAAACTTTATTTTAATTTTTCAATTAACCTGTAAGATTTGTGTGTATTTATGAGGTACCATGTGCTATTTCAATACAAGTATACAAGGTATGCTAAACAAATCAGAGTAATTAATGTTCCCACTCCTTTATCATTGCTTTGTGTTTGGAGTCTTGAATCTCTTATGGTTACTCATAAAACAGAATAGAAGGACAAACACTACATGTTTTCTCTTACATGTAAATGCTAAAAACAGGTGCACCTGAACATGAAATGGTGATTACTGGAAGCTAGAAAGGGTAAGGGAAGAGAGATATAGGAAGGCTGCACCAAGGGTACCCAATCATGAATAGAGGGAATAATTTCTAGTGCTCTGCAGCACAGCAGGGTGTCTATAGTTCACAATAGGCCTTTTATTTCCCCTCTGCACACTGAAAGTAATGGGCCTCTTTCCCTTACCCTTTGCATAAATATCTTAAATAGCACAAGTTTTCAGAAAATAAAAGCCAGAAAGGAGCTGGGCACTGTGGTGCGCTCTTACAGTCCCAAAAGCTTGTGAGGCTGAAGCAGAAGGATCTCAAGTTCAAAGCTTGCCTCGGCAATTTAGCGAGGTCCTAAGCAACTCAGTGAGCCCCTGCCTCTAAATGAAATGTAAAAAAAGGGCTGGGGATGTGGCCCAGAGGTTGAGCATCTCCTAATTCAGTCCCCAGTACTAAAAGAAAACAAGAAAAAGCCAAGAGGGGAGATTCCTTTAGAATAATAACACCACAGACAAGGACATGAACTTCCTAGGTGAGAAGGCAGTACAGAAGACTTCATACCCTTTTAGAAGGCTGGGAAAAGAGACACAAAAATTAAAACATGAACTGTATCCCCCAAAATTGTCCTGTCGTCACAGGAAAGCACGAATCTGAAACTCCAAACCTTGGTTCTTGTGTTCCAATGAAAGAAAATTTAAAGTCACCAAAAGTCATGCAAGAGAACTTTTTTACAGGTTCAAGTAAAAGTAAAAGCAAAGTGAGGTTTAAGGAGAAAGCACTCAAGAAAAAATAGGTCATCTCCAAGCACAGAATAACAAAGGAGACAATGCTGTCCCCAAATTTTACTACTGTTGGATGTTTAGCAAGAGAACTGGGACTACCATCTGTACTCTTTGCCAATCAGGTGTTCAACTCCTCCTTCACATCAGGTGGTAGAGCTTTTGACCTTAGTTGGTTCTCTCCAGAACTGTCAGTGGCTTCATCTAGAAGTCAACCCCATGCTAATGTGGGCACTGGGGTCAATAGCTGGTCAGAAGTTACCTTAGTGTGCTTGTACTACTAAAGCAATCTTTCTTCCCAGATAAATGGAGACATTTATATACATTATTCTTAGCTTCATATCAACCTCAGTGGATCCTGTCAAGAGTTAAGTCCTATTAATTCCTTTCTCTTGACAGTTTTTTCCAGTTAGCTCTTTTTGCTTCTGTTTATTTTCTACAGATTAACTACCACCCTTGACTTCCTTGATTACTTTGGAATTAGTTTAAAGAAGGACCCTAAAGTAATTTAAAGAACATTTTATGACCTTTCCATGCATTTCACTGCTCATTGTTTGCTACTACCTAACACTGTCATTATTCCTACAGAAGGAAGTGAAATTTAGTTGCTGATTTCCTTTCTTAAAGATGGAAATGCCAAGAAGGCAATGGGAATTCATTTCATCACCATTTTTGAGTCTCAACAAGAAATGTTTTAGAATAAAGCATATTAGGTTTTCAGTTTGTTTGTTTTCAAAGAAACTATTATTTCTGATTCTTTCAAACATGCAACTATTTACAGCAGGAGTGGAATGCCAGATGTTTGCAGGGGTAGCGGGGTAATCTCTCATTAAAGAGTAGATATAGACCAGAATTCTAGTTTATTCAGAGAGTTCAGAGCAGTAGAATCCTAAAATCATGCCTGCTTACCAAATAATAAGTGCTATATATTTGTTAAGAAGCAAAGTATCCCAAGAGAAGGATTTTGAGGCAATGGAGCTCCTGGTTATTCAAATCAGTCTGATTAAACAATAATACACTATTTTTGAATGCCTATAGATAAACCCTAAAAAAATGTGTAAATGGATTTGGAGGTAAATATATTTGATGTAGATTTTATAATTACTTTTAGAGGTAGAACCTCTCAATTGCAATTTTGTAAATAAATATTTTACAATCAAATCACTTTAAAAAGCAATAGTAGTTAAGGAGGTAAATTAAATCTTAGATTGTATATGAGAACTTGTGATTTAGGATATAAGTTAGTGCCCGCATCATCAAAATGTCATTCACAGCCATAATACCACTCCAAATTCTTAGTTGGAAGCAAAGATGAAGTAGTTTGAAAAACCTTTGAGTGATTGAAAACATGGCCCTTGTGGCACATGCGTATAACACCAGCTACTCAGGAATCTGAGGTAGGGGGATCATAAGTTTAAGACAAGTCTATTGACCAAAACAAGACCCTGTGTCAAAATACAATTTTTAAAAAGAGGTTTGTGATTTAATCATTAGAGCACTTGCATAGTATACTTAAGGCTCTGGGTTCAAGTCCCACTACTACAAAGCAAAACATGACTGAAAAAAAGATGAAGGTCTTATGTAAAGATGTGTGTGAAAAGTAAATAAAAGCTTCTTAGGCAATGTGACTTTAGAAAAGGTAATTTCAAAATTAACATATCACACAATATGATTTAAATGTTAATGTGAAACTGCTGACACCTGAGTTTTGAGCTGAAATTATATGCCCTGCTTTGCCAGTTTCCTTCTGGGTTTGTTTTGCAAATTTAAAGGATAAAATCCATGGGCAATAACAGGAGGAGAGAGTAAATGAAATAGGATTTATTTAAGTGAGAAGAGGACTCCCACAATGTGGGCATAGGGGGAGAACCTGATAGCAGGAAAATCCATTTTGATGTGCTAGCTTGGGGGCTTTTATGGTTTGAGCCATGAGCATTGACCAAAATCTATGTTAAACAGTTATTGAAAAAGTACCAAAGACATTGGTTAAAATCTATGTTCAACAGGTATTGAATTATTGGTTATGTCCTTTACCTTTGCTTTAATCCTTGCTATAACTCCCATTAGGTTTACCTTTATCTTCCATTTTCCTAGCCACTCTGTGACAAAGGAATTGGCTGAAATATTACAACAGGTAAGCCTCCTGGTCTTTACATATGAACTAGGCCTTGATGGGATCTATTAATGTTTCTACTGGTTAGTCTCCTGATGTGCTTTCTACATTTGAATGAGGCCTTAATTGGGGCCCATTACTTTGATTGCTTGACCATTTTATTATCAATTTTATTCTTATTCACTACATTAATAATAACATAGTCTAAATATAATTGCACTTACTTCATATCTCTATATAACACAAAACAGAACCAAAACCCAGAGCCAGAAGCTAAAATAGTAAGAGCAAATTTTATTCAGGACTATTGTAATAAGGGAATAGAGATCCCATTATCAATCTGGGCTATGTCCCATATACAATAGGGACAAATGAGGAACTCTGGACAAGGAAAAGAGAGATCAGTATATAGAACACTCCTGAAAAATACATTGTTTACAGTTTATTCAGCTGAATCAACCTAACAGAATTCCTGCTGCAAAATAAGACAGTGTGATCAGATATCAAAGACAGAGTGAATAATTGAGTAGATATTGAAAGTGATCAAATATTAAGGATGGGGGGAGTCTTACTAAACTAACTTAGCAGGGTTCTTGGTAAAAACTGGATTTTATAAGGAAGTGCACAGTTGGGCCTATAGAAGGATCAAGTTTGGTCAAGCAAAGAATTTTTGTCAATTATGTCTTTTGTAATTTATGCATTCAGGTTGGTCATAAGACATTCTTATCTTTTCACAGAGAATATGAGATGTGACATTCAGGGTAATATTTGACTTGAGAATTTGTAGCATTAAGGGCTTCATGACACTTCATAAGAGCTTCCATTTCTTCAGAACAAGCAGATATGCTGGCTGTTTGTCCTTCACACAAAGAATGCCTAGGCAGAGGACTCCCTGAAGCTGTAGCACACATTAGTGATTCATGGAAAATTGGCTCATCAGTGGGTCTGTGAATTTCTGAATGACAAAACATGCCAAAATTGAATATAAGAAATGTTTTATAATGATCTCATGAATATCAGACACTTCCCATCAATGATGATTTAATAGTTGTATAAATAGTTATATAAAACACAATAAATTTCACCCATTTATTTCAAAATAATTTAAACCAAAATGTTGTGAATTTTTAACATTATTTAATTTACACCGTGGTGTTAAAGGCATCCTGTCTGCAATCAGGTAAACAAAAGTTCAGAATGATAATGTCTAAATTCAATAGTTCCTTAATGTATTTAGTGTAAGAAAGAGTACATTAAGGGTAAGCAGTCTCACTGAGAGGGAATTTTATAAGAAGGACAAGTTCCCTGACATTTTTCTCCTCCAGAGACAGGAATCCAAAGTCTACCCAGTCAGAGATATCTACTCACAATGATTTAGAATCTTGAATTTGGAACTTTGTATAGCTAGCCAAACTATTTGCTGACTTGATGAGTACTGAAATCAAAATTTTACATATTATGCAAAGTTCCCTGATATATATAATCTATAATTAAAGTACATATAATGTATACAATTTAAAAATATGTATCTAATATGCATATAATGTATCCCTTCTTATAATTACATAATGTATATGTAATTATATATCATGTATAGGTACATAATATATAATTACATGTATGTATATACATGTATATATGTATACAACTATATATAGTTATATACAGATATACATGTATATATATAATTACATATACATAATGTATATGTAATTATTAGAATGGATACATTAGATTCTCCCATGTTCAGAGACTGACTCTCCTCCAATGATTGTCTGTAGAGTGGAAAGCCAGGGAAACCAGAGAAACTCAATCCAAAAAAACTGGAAATCTTAGAACAAGAGGGACCAATGATGTCATCCTGGTCCAAAGCCGAAGGCCTAAAAGCTCTCTGAGGGTTTCTGGGGCAAGTCTGTCTTCAAAACCTGAAGAATCTGGAGTCTGAAGCTCAATGGCAGTAGCAAAAAAACTCACCCCCTCAAAGAGAAGGCAGCATGTGTGTGCATGCTTTTTGTTCCATTCAAGCCCCCATTCAGTTGGATGATGCTGCTCACTTTCTGGACAAGTGTTGCCCACTCAGTTCACTGACTCACATAGCCATTGTTTCTGGAAACATCTGATTGATACACCCAGAAGTTTGCTTTACCAATTTTCTAGGCATCTCTCAATCCAGTAAATTGATACAAGGCTGACCACCTCAGTAATCTAATCCTACTAAATCTATTTTCACTAGGTTATTGCCAACTACTTTGTGAATACAATTGTCTAAAAAAGTTAACATAACAGAAATTTATCTCTGTTAAAAAAAAAAAAACTGAGGTAATGCATTTATCATGTTTATTATGTACAGGAATTTACCCTCAACTAAATAGAGCTCTGTCTTTTGTCCCAGGTCCTATGGAGTAACTTCTAAATATTGGAATTCTCCAAGTGATAAGAATATTTTTGTGATTCATAGTTTCTGCTAATGAGATATCTTTTTTTGTTTGTTTGTTTGTTTGGTGATGTTATGCTCGAATTTGGGACCCCCCAAAAGACCACCAGAGACCAAGATCAATGTAAGCAGCAAAGAGGTGTTTATTGCAAGCTAGCTCGGTCCTCCAAAAGCACACAGCAACTGGTGACACTGAGAGGCCCTGAGCCCAGGGTTTGCAGCAATTTTATACACTCTTTGGGGAAGGCAGGGACTTCACATACATCATAGCATCTCTTAGCAAATCATCACACACTGCGGGAAAATCATAAAACAAATCTAAAACATGATTATTGACTGATGGGAACAAGTTGGGTAGGGGTAATTGGTTAGTGCAATAGGGGGATTCATTTGAACTGATTGGTTTAAGTCACAAGGGGGTGTTGGTGCTGAACTACATGGTTTCCTAACATGTTATCAACCACCATAAAGTACCAGGAGGGTCATCTGGCATCCCAGGTATTTCCCTGTCTAATGCTGATTGGTGGTTGCTAGGGGGTTGCAATGGGTCCTCACCTAGCCTGACTGAGTCAGGGACACCTGGCTCCGCAGATCTCTCCTGTTATTTGTAGATAAACAACTCAGCAGGATGGGTATGTGCCTAGGAGTGCTCTGTGTGTTATGTGCCTAGTAGTGCTCTGTGTGTTTTTCCAAGGACAAGGGTCACGCCCCCTTTCTTGGACAGGCTTTGCTTTGAGGTAGAGGCTGGTTTTCAGTGCTGGGATCCTTAACCACTGAGCCACATATCCAGTTCTTTTTGAATTTTATTTAGAGACAGGGTCTTGTTGAGTTGCTTAATTGCTAAATTGCTTGCTAATTTGCTGAGGCTGGCTTTGAACTTGTGATCTTCCTGCCTCAGCTTCCTGAGTTGCTGAGATTAAGGCCACCGTGCCCAGCAGAATGAGATATTTTAATGTGGGACTAGCCACACTTATGGCCTTAAGATCAGGGCTGCTCAAGTGAGAAAATCAATGTGTTTAGAGGATTGGGACTTTGTGTTTAGAGATACCAGCCTAAGCTCCAGTTATTGCAGACAGGGATGGAGTCTGAATTCAATTGCCTGGGCAATGATAAAATTAAATCATACCTACTTAATAAAAGCTCCTTAAAAACTGTGGACTCTGCAGTTTTGGTGAGTTTACTGGTGCTCACTATACTTACTATGCATGGCACTACTATGTGTGGATGTCAGAAGGGTAATACATTTCCAAAAATAAGAGAAATTTCACTTTTTAAACTCTTCCAGACTTCTCCCTACATTTCTTACTTTGGTTATAATTTCTATCATTTTGCTATAATAGAGATATAAGTTTAGTTCTTTCCTAAATTCTGTGAGTCATTATAAAGAATTATAAAACTCCTTAATTTGTGGTCAACTATCCTGAAGTGAGAATAGCCCTGGGAACTTATGGCTGTCTGTAGTGAGAGTAGTCTTGTAGGGACATTTTTGTCACTCTTTACTGCCTGGCAAACTCATTATAATATTAAAGTGATTCTGCCTAGTATCTTCTTGAGTTTGTGGTGAGAGTAATAATTATTTGTTCAAAATAATCTCCTTATTTTCTATTTGTTAGCAAATGCCCATAAGAGCAACCATAATACCCTAGATCCTTGCTACACAAACCTTCATATTCCCTGGTAGACATACTCAATTTAAGAAACACCAAATTTTAAGTCACAAAATGAGGAAGTTTTATTTTATTTATTTATTTTTTTAATATTTATTTTTTAGTTTTCAGCAGACACAACATCTTTGTTTGTATGTGGTGCTGAGGATCAAACCCGGGCTGCATGCATGCCAGGCGAGCATGCTACCGCTTGAGCCACATCCCCAGCCCAAAATGAGGAAGTTTTAAACCCAAACATGCTACTTATATGACACTGACCAAATTCCAAGAAGCCTGAATTTGAAATACTCAAATATATGTCAATGATATGTTTCCATGTAAAATAATATTTAGAAATTCAAGTGCTGTCAAGCCCTTTGTAAATACAAAGGTGTAAATATGATCTAATGGAATAATGGTAGCATTTTCTCTATGAGAAATTATGCTTTATAGCTTAACTCTTGGGATAATGACATTTCTACAATTGCTTACCGAAATGGAAACACATAAAGACCCCCCACAATGAAAACAAATAGAGGCTAAAAATTTGGAGTTTTTAATTGTACAAGAATCAACCAAAATTATTTATGCTTGGCAGGGATTTAAAAGCTGGCAGTGGAGTTAGAAGGCTTTGTAAAAGTGAAAAACAGAGATAGTTTCAAGAATGCCATAATTAGAGGTTGCTGGCATAGTAGACTGGACATGATCTTATCAGAACTAATTAGGCTAACGAGAAACATCTTTTGTAATAAGTTTGGGAACCATTCTTGGCTTTTTTTTTGGTTGACCTTGAGTTGGAAACAGAGACATAATATAAGAAAGTTGGGATTGATTGACCACATACTGAATATTTGGGGCTGATTACAGTTCACCCCCTGAACTGCTTGCTGCAGAGCTCATGGTTCACAGTCATGTTGTCATGTACAACCTAGCCATAATCATTTTGTATATTCAGTCTATCACCAGGAAATTAACTATGCTGTTCTTCAGCATACTGTGTTTTAAAATGGACACTGCAGAAGGAACAGAGAAATACTTTAAGAAAAAAAAATGTTTCTAAACAAATATAATATACAAATATAATCATATCCCTAAGAGACAAAAGAAGAAATGGAAGATAAAAAATATCAAATAAGTAATTGATGTTTGTTAAACCACAGTGGCCCTCCTGATAGCATTATTGACCTCACTGGAAAGATTTACTTGTAAATATTTTTCAAAGTAATAAAGTCTGACTGCTGTTTGTTTTATAAAATTGTTCAGTTTATAGAAATTGTTCTCTGGCATGAAGAATATATCTGCCAGAGCTATGACTGAACTCATTTTCTTTAATCCTTGGATTTGAAATTTGTTTGGTTGATGTAAGGTGGGAGTGTATATTCTACAAGGGAATATTCTACAAAGGCATATTCAATACTGCAAAGTCCTTGGAGACAAAGGTCTCCAGATTGAGATGTCACATTCCCCTAAATTGTTTCTGCATCACAAGAATTCTTGATTGCCTTTCCTTCTAATTCAGTTGAGACACTCCTTTAGAAAAGCCAAATCTGTCTACTTTTCAAACCTCCCATGAATTAACCTACTTTTGGGTAAAAATTTTCACTTTTCCCATTTAACTGACTTCTCCTCATCAGCTTTTAAATTCATTTAAATGTCACTCTTCTAAAAACACTCTCTTGACCCCATTTTCTTATAAACTATTACAGAAGGCTTTTCCTCTGTGCTATGAAAAATGGTCTTTGTCTTAGTTTATCTTCCTACAATTCTCCTTTTAATTTTCTGCAAACTAACTTTTATTCTCATTATTCACCAAAAGTTCTCTGATTCTAGTGTTAAGGTATTACTTGCTTTTCCCACTTCTTCTTTGTTGCCTTCATAGTCTTGTCCTTAAATAGATGCAGTTTATACCTTCAAGATGGCAGATCAGAGGAAGGATGTAAACTCAATAGTCTGATATATTGGCACAGGTATTAACTTTCTTAACGAGATAACTAAAGTGCAAACAATAAAACCAAAAATCCATAAATGGGATGGCCTCAAATTAAAAATCTTTTGTACAATAAAGGAAATAATTAAGAGAATGCAAAGAGAGCCTACAGAATGGTAGAATATCTCTGCCACTTACTCCTCAGGGAAATCTAGAATATTTAAAGTATTCAAAAAACTTAACAACAACAGTAAAACCCCACAAATAATACAATTAATAATGGGCAGAAGAACTAAAAAGGTACTTTCCAAAATAATAAATAAAAAAGCAAACAAATACATTTTAAAATATTCAACATCTCTAGCAATCATGGAAATGCAAATTAAAACTGTGTGGAAATTTCATCTTACTCCAGTCAGAATGACAATTATTAAGAATACAAATAATTATAAATTCTGGCAAAGATATAGGGTAAAATGTACACTGATACATTGTTAGTGGACTGTAAATGAGTACAATCATTCTGAAAAGCAGTATGGAGATTTCTCAACAAATTAGGAATGAAACCACCATAGAACCCAGTGGTCCCACTACTTGGTATACATCCAAAATCTCTAAAATAAGAATACTACTAGGATACAGCCAGATCAACAGACAAGTAGATAAATCTGGTAGGTATACACAATAGAATTTCATTCATCAATAAAGAAGAATGAAATTATGACATTTGCTGATAAATGGATGGAACTGGAGAGCATCCCACTAAATGAAAAACCCAGAAAGTCAAAGTTGAAATTTTTTCACTCATATGTAGAAGCTAGACCAAAATAAGGGAAAAAGTTATGGGGGAATTACCATGAAAATAGAAGAGATTAGTGCAGGTATTCAGAAAAGGTATTCAGAAAGTCAAGGGTTGTATATTCATGTATGGGAGCTAGAGAGGAAAAATGAAAAGCAAGTGTGGGTCATGGAAATCAAAGGGAGATCAGTAGAATATAGGGAAGGAACTAGAGGGAAGGATGAAGGAAGAGAAAGGGGAAATACTGGCAAACAATATTGACAAATTATATGCTATCTTATATGCTTGTACAAATAAATAACAATGAATCCCATCATTATGTATAATTATAATGCACCAATAACATACGGGAAAAAATAAATTGATGCGCCCTAATTTGGGGATTTGTATCTCGGTCCTATTCTCAGTTTACACTTATCCCTGAGTAATCTTTGTGACTTCACTTAATAAAATGGTGACTCCTTTGTCTTCATCTCTAGCCTGGCTCTATCACCAAATGTGTACATACATTTTCTGACTCAACTGCCAGAGACATTTACTTGAATGCTGCAATATGCCTTTAAATGCAATATATGTATTCCGATTTGAATTGATAGTATTCCTATTGTATTTTCTAACTCAAAATTAAGGTTGCACCATCTAGTCATCTTCTGAGAACTTAAGAATCATCCTGGCCTCCTTCCATTCTAATTGCAGTCAAGTCAGTAAGTCCCATCAATATAGCATAATACCTTTTGAATACATGCACCGAATTCTGTGAACTATTATAGCATTTTTAGATAAGTGCCCAAAATAAATAAAATGTGTCTTAATTGTATATACATTACAATGATAAATTAATTCAGAAGAAAAATCATAATTTGTATAAAATTATATTCACTTTTAAAAATTAAAGTAGCCTTCAGAAGTCATATTGATTAGTAATTGTAAAACATCACTTAACAACATAGCTTATATTTGAGTTGACATTTGATCCCTAAAAGATTTACTAAAATATCATTAGTTATAATTTAAAGGCTCATCAACAAGAAAGTGTTATTAAAAAATAATAATAATTAAAAAATTATTATAAGAGTGTGAAGTTAATGGCCTCTTGCTGTCTTCAAAATTCATCTTATTATAAATAATTAGTTGCTCTTCCCATTCATCTTTCCTTTCTTTATAACTCTATGATGTCAATTAACATTTGCCACCTCCATAGTTTTGCCTTTTCTAGAATGTCATGGAGTTGGAATAAGATTACCTGAAATATTGACTTCAGATTGTCTTCCTTCAAGATTTCTTGAAGATTTAAGATTTCTACGTGTCTTTTCCAGGACTGAGAATTCACTTGAGTTTATTGCACAATGATATTTAATTTTCTGGTTGTAAATACCTTATATATCCATTCACCTACTGAAGGACATTTTGTTAATGTCCAAGCTTTGTTAGTCATGAATAATGGGCCCATTTTCCTTTCCTTTGGATAAACACCATGGAGTGTGACTGCTGGGAAAAAAAAAAGTATTTTAAGAAATTGTGAAACTGTCTTCCAATATGGCTGCATTCCAAATAGCAATGGATGAGAGTTCCTATTGCTCCACATCCTCCCCAGCATTTGGGGGGGATCAGTATTCTGGATTCTTGCCATTCTAATAGATTTTGTTGTTGTTGTTGTTGTTTACTTTAATCTGTACTTTACTGATGGAAAGTGATCATGTTAGGCACAGAAGACTTTTTCTCAATTCTTTCTTATTTTCTACATACATATAACACCATCTGCAAATAGATTCAGTTTTGTTTCTTCCTTCCCAATGAGGAAACTTTTTGTTTTCTTTTCTTGTCTTCTTGCATTGGCTAGGACTTCAGTATGATGCCAAATAGGAGTGGTCAGAGGCATTATCTTGTCTTATCCCTGATCATAGCAGAAAATCTTCCCACTATTAAATATGATGATAGCTGTAGTTTTTTTTTTTATAAATGTCGTTCGTCAAGTTGATTAAGTCTGGCACAACCACAATAATATACCTTGTGATTAAGTCAAAATTAAATTGGGACCTTAATTATATTTGGAAAATCCCTTAACATTTGTCACACACACTAAACTGAATCCTGAAAGTGATAGCTCACCACATTCACAATTCCAGCCCACATTTGAGGAGAAGGATTAGCTAAACATGATACCATAGGGTAGAAAACGTGGAGGACATTTTGAAATTCAGACCTCCATGCTTTTCTCTATTAAACTGACATATGAGATAGAGGCAATAAATGCAGCCTATGATCTTTGATTACCTTAGTCTGAATAAACTAGTTATATAAAGTGACATTCTGGAGATAGTCTGGGAATATTATAAGAAATTCTGTTAATTTTAGTGTTTTTTTTTTTCAGTAGTGTTTTAGGTATCTTAAAAAATGCTGTTTAAAAGATATTAGCTAAAATATCCAGGAATAAAATGTCATGTTAATATTGATGTCTATAATTTTCATTAGTATATTTTTACACAAACAAAAATTAGAAGAGGCAATTATGGCAAAATGTTAATGGCCTTCAAATCTTAATAAGTATATTCTGAACAGTCTACCTTTTTGTTATTTAAATTTTTTTTTAATTAACAAATTAATTATTGTATATATACTTATGGGAAATGGTGTGGTATTTCAATATATGCATACAATAAGCATTTTTCACATCAGGCTAATTGGCACATATATCACCTCAGTCATTTATCATCTCTTTGTAGTAATGCAAACACTCAAAATTGTCTCCACTTACCTATTTTAAAATATTAAATTAATTTTCAACTAATTACCCTACTGTGCTATAGAATATTAGAACTTGTTCTTCCTATCCACTCACTGCATCCCTGAACCTATTGTGTCATTTTTTTCATTATGAAAAGAAAGAAAATGAGAACTAAAAAGTCAAGCCTTTGTATTATAGTCTTCAGAAGCAGAAACAGAACTGACAGAAATTATTTACATTGTATTCTTAAAATTTTTTAAAATATTTTGCTTAAGAAATTTTTAAATTGGAAGAAAACTTGCAAACACAATACAGAATTCCAATATGACCTTAACCCAGCTTCTAATCGAGTTAACTTTCTTTATCTAGGCAGGCTTGTCAGAACTAAGAGATTAGCATTTATACTATATGTAAACTAAATTATGTTTATTACATTTTACCAGCTTATCCCCCCCACCCTCATTCTGGATCCCACATTTTATTTACTGTTGCTGAGAATATGAAAAAAAAATTTAAAGTTAGAACAATGGGAAATGTGTTAGAAACTTGAGGATTTATACAGAGCCTTTCCTGAGTTGAAGTAAGCTAAGAATGATAATGAAATGTTAGTGGCTGCTAATCTTACAAAAGGTATGCAGGTAACATGATCCCTCCAGGATGGTCACTAAAAGAGTATTCAAAGATAAGAATCTAACAAGATCAATATTACTTAATAAGGGTGTCAATGTAAAGTAACATTGGATATTGTTTATAATGACAGACTAAAAAGAATAAATAATCTTCCCGGTTCACAAAATATTTTATCATTTTGTTGTCTTTATTTATTTACTTTTTAGCTTTCTTCTTACACAGGCTTATGACAGTAATTGAATAACAGGTATCATCTAGCCTTACATTTTTAGTGTGTACAGTCAGCAATTTCCTGTTCTCTGCTTTGCATGAGCCAGCTTGAATGAAATGAATTAAACTGTTATGTACTTTTAAAATTCTGGAAGTTTTCTTTGTTAAAAACTCAAGTACAATTCTTGAAGAATTATTGTATTTATTTCATTCGAGGAAGTAAAACTTTTAGTCCCTCTAAATATAATACCCTAAGAGCTTTAATCCTTTATCTGACACTGATAATGGAATCCTCAGAGAAATTCCCAACATTGAAACAAATGATAATTTCTACCCAAACAACTGACATTTCCATGGACTTAGAGAGGTTTATTATTAAATTCAATACAAGTTTGAACATTTCTGACACAAAGTCATATGCCCAGACATTGTCATCTTCGGAATCTGAGAGGTATATTTTGCTGGAGATATGGATTTAAAGCTTGCTTGTGTGGATTTGAAGCTTACTTACTTTGAATGTGTAGCAATTTGACAAGGCAGAATTTTCAACTTACTAACAAGGAGTCAAATTGTTGGGGATAATAAGCGTGTCTTATCATAATAAGCCTCATCAGTCTCAGTCTCAGGACTCAGTTGAAACAAGCTTCCTGTGTGACTCTTAGGTTGTTCCAAACAGGAAAAAATGACTTTCATTGTTAGTCTTAGCACTAAGGTATTATGTTTAAAATGCTGGTATCTTTGTGAATTTTTGGTTTGTATTTGGTTCTCAATATTATTTGTCCATATGAAAAGCAAAACTGTATAATAATTAAAATTTTAGAACAATTTATTTGTTACATGATGTTTCCCCTTTTTTCCTTCAGAAATAGATAAACCTAGTCCAATGCCCACCTTTAACATCCTGTGGAAATACAACACTCACATTCAAAATGAAGATACTTCTCAGATGAGTTAAAAAAAAATCATGATCTTTCTGGCTTAAAATTTGTATTTATTTATCACTATATAGTTATGATCTGTACATATTTACACATAAACTGAATTAGTTTTCTTAATTTCAAGAAGGATACTGTCATATATATGTAGGAAGTAAATGAGAAAATAATAACATTGTTAGATCAGCACTGGGCTATAAAATAAAATAGATAATAAATATAATCAATTTGATATCTTGGAAGTACCAAATTTCATTGAGATGAAAAAAATAAAAGTTTAAACCCCAAATATGAGAAAGTCAGGAAATGAACTGATTTAGGAAATTATAGCCTAATTTATAATTTTATAAATTAAGTTGCATTTGTTGTTTCCAAAAATAAGGACTAGACTCTAAACACAGAACTTTCAAATGGAAAACTGAAAAGTTTGAAATAAAATGGAAAAGTTGATGAAGAAAAAGTTCAAAGATTTCAACTGTTAATTGAGATAGAACAAATAAAAGTTATTGAGGTTCTAGAGAATAGTGAGAGGAGGGAATCGTCTTATTTCATTTTCCTGATTCCTTCAATTATTTTTTAAATCATCACATGCCTCTGTATTTTACCAGGCTCATCTTTTTATTAACTTGGCTAATTATAGCTCTTAAAGATTCCTGAGATGATATGAACTAGAGGGATGCTTTTGGTTTTTTCTTCTAGATTTCTTTTCTGCCACTAGAAGTTAAAAATAAACAGTGTGGCTCAAAATGTGTTTCTTGAAAGACATTGCCAATGATTATAATAAGATTAACAAATCCATAGTCAAACTAATTGGAAAATCAGTTTATGTGTTAAGGGTGATAGGATCTCTTATAACAAAGAAACATACCTATCTTAATTTTCCATGTGATTCTGTAATTATCCCAAATTGGAACCTTTTTTTTTCATTTTTAAAAATTATACTCTATCAGTATTCCCTATTACCATGGAATAAGTCTGGCCACTTCTGCAAAAGCTGCCAAAATTGGACAAATTTGACAAAAATAATACCTTAGGTCCTTTATGAATCAATCAAATGCATGAAAATTATTGTGCTTGAAAAATGCTGAATTCTTGGCAATAACAATAGAAACTGTTGTGTTTGTGCTTTTGAGGTTTAGCAGGTATACTGACATGGTGGGGTTGACTGTGAGGACTGGCAGCTCACTAGCAGACATAAGAAAGGCCCATGCTACCCATTACATTAATTCAGTATTTTTTTTTTATTCTAGCCAGACTAGGCTCACTTAGCAGACATTAGAAAGGACCCAAGCTAGCAAAAATTGCCTAGCCAATTCTGAGATTGTAGATAGGCAATAAAGAGATGGGAGAAAGTCAAAGCAATAAAAGACATAAAAATGGCCTGAACTTTAGATGTGCTCTGATTCCACATGCAGATACATTAGTAGATGACAAATACCTACTGGTTTGAGGTGTTTGCATGAACCTCTAATTAAACATGAACTCATCATGGAGCAATGCAAATATAAGATAGCTTCAAGGAAGCCGGGATTCAAAATTAAAATAGGAATATAAAAATTTAGGAGAAACATCAGTTCCTAGATGCCTCAAGCCCAGACAGAATGCATAGCAAGAAAATATACAGAGACACAAACAAACAAACCAATTATAACCAACCTTAGGGGAAAATAAAATTCTCTCATTGATATATTACCCAAATGTCTAGTTTTCAACCAAAATTATGACACATGCAAACTCAGAATCACGGCTTAGGTTTTAAATGAAATTAGATGAAAAAAAAGGAAACAACAGAATCTGTCCCTCAGTTTTCCCAGATATTATACTTAGAGAATAGACTTAAAACAAGTGTTATAAATATGTTCAATCACTAAAGGAAGCAATGTTTAAATTACTAGTAAAGCATGCCAACATTCTCTACTCAATAAATAGAAATTCTCAGTGAAGACAGGATGGATTAAAAAAGTAATAATAAGAGAAGTTCTGGAGTTAAATAAGTGAAATTATCAAATGAACTCAATATCAACTAAAGATGGCAAAAGGAAAACAGGGAACTAGGAGATAGATCCAATAATGGTTAGCATATCTGAAAAACAGAGGATTGACAGACTAAAATTGAATGGAGATGAAGCCATGGAAAACCACCAAATTTACCAAAATACTGGTAATAGAATCTCCTATTCACAGAAGAAGAGAAAAGCCATAAGGGGGCAAAAAGATGCATTTTCAGATATAATGGTCAAAAACTTGACAAGATTCTCAATAATCCACAGGTAGAATAAATACAACAAGATATATCCATACCCAGATATATCATAGTCAAACTGTTGAGAGTATAAAGAGAAAATCTTGAAAGCAACATGAAAGAAGAGATGACTCGTCAGAGCCAGTAAAGCATCAATATGATTTATGATGGAATTCTCATTGGAAATAATGCAAATCAGAAGATACTGGAATTGCATGGTAAAGCACTGGGGGTTGGGGGATACTGCCAGCCAAAACTTCCATCCCCCCTAAAAAAAAAATTATCTTTCAAAAATTAATGTAAAATAAGTAAAGATTGAAAAAATTCCTTTCCAGAAGAGATGACATATAATAATTATTAAATGAAGCCATTTAGGATGGAAAAATTATAACATATGGCAATTCAAATTAATAGAAAGAAATAACACAAATGGAAATGGTATATATGTGGGGTAATATAAAATATTCCATAAATATCTATGCTTTCTAATTTCTTGTTTTCATGCTTTAAAAAGGAATGAGATTGTATAAGAGATCATTATGACACTGTATTATTGGGCTTATGACTTACATTATCATAGTATATGAGACAACAATAACACAAAGAAGGGATAGTGAAGATGCCTGTGTTAGAGAAGAATTTCTACATTTTATGGGAAATATATTAGCACTAATCTGAAGTAGATTGTGAAAAATAAGCAAATTATCAACTCTACTGTCATGTATAACTAAAAAGAACAAATAAAATTAATAATAAATAAATAAATAAATAAAATGGAGCTTAAAAAGAGACAAATTATAGTTTTTAAATCAACTACTAAGAAAATAACAAAAATTACAGTAAAAATTAGCAAAAGGATGGTGCACTGAAGTGGATTTGCCCAATAATGATGGTTAACAGAAAAGCAGGATCAAAATAAAGAAGAGTATGAAAACAAATAGTTGTATGTGTTCTGACTCCAAAAGAATTAAAAAACAACAACAGAAGGAACTTTTGGAAATCTAGAAATACATGGAAGTAGACAAGTTACTCCTAAATGACCACTGGGTCAAAAACAGAAACAAGAGAAATTAGAAAACATCTTCAGTTGAATAAAAATTTTTAAAAATATGACATGTAGCTCTTGCAATGCTTGGACAAAACGTTGTCAATGTAAATGTCTGTGTTAGAAAAGAAGAAAGGTCTAAAACCAATACCTCAATTTTTCCTGTAAGAAATAAGAAAAAGTAGATGTAAGAGAGTCTGACTTAATATATATTTTTCTTTTTGTTTTTATTTATATATGACAGCAGAATGCATTACAATTCTTATTACACATATAGAGCATGATTATTCATATCTCTGGTTGTATACAAAGTATATTCATACCAATTCGTGTCTTTATACATTTACTTTGGGTAATAATGATCATCACATTCCACCATCATTAATAACCCCATGCCTCCTCCCTTCTCCTCCAGCCCCTCTGCCCTATCTAGAGTTTGTCTATTCCTCCCATGCTCCCTCTCCCTATCCCACTATGAATCAGCCTCATTATATCAAAGAAAACATTTTTAGGGGATTGGCTAACTTCTCTTAGCATTATCTTCTCTAACTCCATCCATTTACCTGCAAATGCCATGATTTTATTCTCTTTTAATGCTGAGTAATATTCCATTGTGTATATATGCCACATTTAATATTTTTATGTTTGCTGGTGACCAATATTAGCCTCACCCTCCCTCTTCCTCTTGCATCACCTCTGTGAAGGCTGAAAGAAAAGCCAGCCTTCTCTCTCCTTTGTGCCAATGGGCACCAAATGTATATGTCCCCATCATGGCCTCAGCTTCAAACCACCATACAAACCACAAACCAGCCAATGGCACAAGCTATTTTCAGACCTGCTTGGGAGTTGCCTCCCTCCCTAGAAAAGCTTCCTAATGTAAAACAGAGAGTATTTCATACTCTCTTAGTACATAGGCATAGCATCATTAGAAGGAAGAAATAAAGCCGTCATTATTGGCAGGTCACATGGCTCTGCATGTTGATAACCACATAGAACCTTACAGAAGAATTACAATGAATGATGAAGCTTAGCAGTGCCCAAAGATATAAGGTTAATATAAACAATATGTACTTCTACATATTAGCAATAGTCTGAAAAAGAAATGAAGTAAAAAGATTCACTCACAATGGCATCACAAAGAATAAAATATTGAACTAATGTAATAAAAGACTCATTAATAAAAGAGGTCAAAACCTACAAAATATTGCTGAGGGAAATTCAAGTAAATGGAAGGAATATTCCATCTTGGCTGGAAAGATTTAATATTGTTGAGAGGTAAATTCTCCCCAGTTTATAGAATCATTCCCTATCAAATTCCCAAAGGCAAGGTCATCCTTAAATGCCTTACAAAAGACATAGAATAGCCAAAACTATTTTTTTAAAAAAGACTAAATTTGAATAATTGACACTATCTGATTTTTTTCATTCTTGGCTTCCTTATTTTGAAATCACAGCAATCACATTAATGTAAAATAGGCGCAGAATAGCAATAGATTAATCAAACAGAATTGAGAGTCCAGAAATAAAATATACCTTCATGAACAATTTATTTTTTACAGAGTTATCAAAGCATTTGAACAGGGAAAGATAGTCATTTAAAAATTGTACTACAGCATTGAATATCCATATGAAAAAGATATGATGAAAAAATTTTTACCTAATATCATATGCAAAAATATATGATAAACCTACCTACAAGGAAAATCTTAACTATAAAATATCTACAAGAAAACAGGGCAAAAATCTTCATGACTTTGGTTTGGTTGGGCCAAGAGTTCTTAAGCATAATAAGCATGAACTTAAAAAATACGGATAAACTATATTCCATTAAAATGAAATATTTGTCCTTCAGTATACTATTAATAAAAAAGAAAGATGAGCAATGCATTGATTAAAAATTTCTTGCTATATTTATCTAATGGTGAACTTATGTCCAGAATATATATAAAACTCTTAAAATTCAATATGAAAATGAAATTATTAAATGAAGAGTAAGGTATTATATGGGACATAACATATTTGAAAAATAAATAAATAGTTAGCAACCATAAAAAAAAGATGCTCACAAACATTAATCATCAGAAAACAATGGAAGTGAAACCATATTTAAGAAACCATTACATATTCACTAGAATGTATACAATCAAAAAACAGTTAAGGGGCTGGGGTTGTGGCTCAGTGGTAGCGCACTTGCCTAGCATGCATGATGCACTGGGTTCGATTATCAGCACCACATACAAATAAATAAGAAAGTCCATCAACAGCCAAAAAAAATTTTTTAAATAGTTAATAATTTGTTGGTGAATTTGGGGAGAAACTCCTAGCCTTCTATATTGCTGACAGGAATATAAAATAGTAGAGAGTTTCTAGAAAACAATTTGACAAATTTTTTAAGCATTAAACATATGATCTAGGTATATATTCAAAAGAAAGAAAAACCCATATTTGTAAGCAAATATTTATAGTAGAATTATAATAGTCAATTTCTTGAAATTATCCAAATGTTCATCTGGTGAATCACTAAACAAAATGCAGTGTATGCAGACAGAGGAGCACTATTCCTCCAAATAATAATAACACTAATGATCAGGTTGCAGAGTCTTAATCTAATCAGTACATTAATTTACTGATAGGGATTACCTGGGTGGGAACTTTAGGCACGTAGGGTGTGGCTGAAGGAAGCGCCTTTGGGGTTAATAGTTTGTTCTTGTTGAGTTCTCTCTGCTTCCTGGTGTCCTGTGCTGAGCTCCCTTTCACTGTGATGTTCTGCTTCATTTCAGGCCCAGAGCAATGGAGCTGGCCATCTATGATCAGGATCTCTGAAACCATGAGTTCCCAAATAAACTTTTCCTTTGCTAAAATTGTTCTTGTCAGGTCTTTTGGTCACAGTGGTAAAAAAAAAAAAAAAAAAAAAAAAACTGACCAAAACAAGTCATAATAAGTTTTTAAAGGGAGTAGTGATATGTACTATGAATGAAAGTCAAAAACAATGTTAAGTAACAGGAAGCCAAACACAAAAGCCTACATATTATATTTTTCTATATACATGAAATTTTCAGAAAAGGCAGATGTATAATGATAGAAAACAGATCAATATTTGATTAGAACAGAGCTTGATCTGCAGGTAGATGTAAGTGACTTCTCTGGATGATAGAAATTATCTGAAACAAGATTGTGATGTCAGCTCTACTATTCGATTAATTCACTAAAAAATAATTCCTATGTGAACTCTGTGATATATAATCATACCTCAGAATGTTTTTTTTTAATTCAGTTATAAAATGATAAAGTTTGTTCTTGCTTTCTTGAGTAATCATCAAACAATCCTTACATACTAGCTCTTGAAACTTTACTTGGTCACGGTGTATTCCATCTTTAATCTTCTTTGGGGATCTGCTTACTTTATTAATTTATGGATGTGATTGGCCTATAGTTTTGGGATTTTGCAATATTTTTAAGTTTAAAAAACATAAATGTGGTGCATTATGGGTAGAAATAAATTATCTATAAAAGAGGAAAACTTTAAAATTAGTCTTTATGCTCTTTCTCCCCTCCTTCCAAGTTTTTTTAATATCTGCTCTAATTAAAAAATGTTCTTATTTCCTTATGAACTTCTGCAGAAGCTTATACATTTATTATTAGATTTGTCACCTTTGAATAGTATCCTTTTCCTCCCAGCTATTGCAAATGAAGCGATCAATAAACCAGGTAGTCATTCCAAGTTCTTTAACCTCCTCACTCAAATTGTCATTGGATGTATCATTTCTCTATTGTCTGGATATATAACATCTTCATTATGTCTAGGACCTAATCCTCATATTTGCATTAGTCTCAAAATTAATACATGCAAAGGTCATTGCCAATCTTTTTTTCCCCCTATTTCCCTAGCAATTCTTGATTGGAAGAAATGTATTATTTAAGCACTTCTTTAAATAGGATTACCAGAAAAAAAAAAAGCCCCTGAATTTTTGCAAGCTCAAAATTGTCCCATAGGATAGTTAGACTGGGTATATAATCACATTCAAAACTATCTATACTTATCCAAAAGTCATTATTTTAATAATAGTATATAATATTGATATCACTCATAAGGCCATTTATTCTCCCAAAATATATTCTGAACACATAGTAGACTAGAGGCTATGTAATAAATATCGAGAATCTCATAAATTGGGAAAACAGATTAATCTCTTTTAATGAAGATTAAGAATAATGGAGGAGATATGTGATTAAATAAACAGTAATGAACAAATTTTATGATTAGATATGAAATAAGTAATCTGCAATGAAAATTTATTTCTCTAAAAGCAATCTGCAGAGGAATTGATGTGGGCAGTTGTTATGGTTTGGATCTGGAATGCCCCTCAAAAAAGTTCACATGTTGAAAGCATGGTCCCCACCACAGCAAGGTTCAGAGATGGGGTTTTAGGAAATGATTGGATCCTAAGGGCTGTAACCTCATCAGTAAAAAACCATGGACTAAATCTCTGAAATCAAGAGCCAAAATAAATCTTTTCTCTTCTACATTGTCATTATCAGGTATTCTGGTCACAGCAATGAAATGCTAACATAGTAGTGGAGGCAAGAAGAGATTCCCTGAGGAAAGGGCACTGGGTCATGAACTGAAAGACAAGTGCACATAACTGGGTCATGGGGTGGGGAGGGAGCACCATGTGCAGAGACTGAAGAAGGTGTGGAGAGAGGCCGAGTAGCTATGGTAAGAAAGCTGATGATGAACAAGAGTCAGTCAGAGTCCAGGCATAGTCTTGAGGAGTAAAGACTGTGGGTATGTATCTGTTATTATTCTGGGATCAGTAAGATCTGGTTGAACTGTGAGTGTATGTGTGTGTGCAGAAGGAAGAAGAGCAGGAGGATAAAATTATTATATTTGTGTCTTGAAAAGAGTATTCCAGCTTCCATATATAGAAAGAAAAAAGAAAAAAAAAGGAACTCAGCTAATGTGATAACTCCAATTAGCAGGATGTAGGCATTCTGTTGGAGGAGTAAATAATAATAGCACAGGAAATCAACATGGCTTCTCAGTAAGAGGTGAGGAAGGTAGGAATGTATAGAAGTATTCACAATAAGTTCTGAGCCTGGCATTTGACTTGAAATGCTACACCAGTAGATGGGAAGCTGACCATTAAGATAGGAATCTAAAACTTTGGCTAATTTGGTTGGTGCTTTAGAAACTTGAAGAATGTAAAGCTATACTTGCATTATCTTGATCTGCTTTTTTGTTTGTTTGTTTGTCACAGAGTAGCTTTCAACTTCCTCCATTGGAAACTACTTTTTCAGAAGGTGATAGCCACTGTTCAGTCAGTTGTTGTCACAGGTGGACTCTTAATTGCAATATTCATGATCCCATGGCTTAGAAACAGGTGTTGGTGACAAGCTGAATTGCTGCATTTGTTTACTGTGCCCTTTGGCAGCTCATCTCTCATCTGTGCACCTGCAGGGTAGGGCCTGCCATGGGAATAAGTCATCAATATTGCTTTACTGATAGAGAGGGGATATTTAAAAGTACAAGCATCGTTTTAGTTTCATAGATATGTTGCCTGATGTTTTCCAAGCAGACATTTGGTGAAAATGGTCACCACTTAAATACATGATAAATGTACAATGTATTTGCTTGATTTAATCAACAGCACTTAGGTTAAAAATGAGACATTGATTTATATCAGATGCTAGGCAGTTGTCAAATAGTATTACGGTCCATAAATCAATCATGAGCACAGAATAATCTCAGTACGATCTGTGGCACAGATGGCTGTGTAATCCTTCATGGACTCAACAAAACTTTTCTCTTTCCTAATGCCTCTTCCCATAAGATAAGTGGGCTCCAGGATGGCATATGCAAAAGTAATCTTACCTAAGAGTTACTGAAGGTGGGTGCTGGCAGCAAATAGGTAGTTATTAGGCAACCCCTTCCACTGGTCAAGTAGAATGGTAACTCTATGCAGAGATGACAAGACATAGCCAAGTATTTCATGCAAATTTTAGGAAATTAGAGCAAATCACTGGTTTATAAATAATATGAGCAAAGGCTAAAAAACAGGCTGAACTTAGTAAATGTTTGGCTAAGGGAAAACCAAGTCAAATTTCAATTAGAAGAAACTGTGTGAACAGGAGTCCAGTGGCTTCTGGGGAGCCTTTGACAGTCTAGCCATGCTGATGAGACAAGAAGAGAGGGCAAAGAGAAAGTGGTCAGAGTCATCTTGTTCAAATGCAACCTGCCCTCAAGGGCACACTGCTGGTATCTAGTAACTGCCACCATATGTCACTCAGCAGGGAAAGAGTGAGTCATTCTGTAGGAGATGAGAAAGCTGCACTAGTCTCTGGAGTTTTCCTCCTTCTAATCTGCAAATCAATTCAACTGGTTTAGGTTGGAGAGAGGATTCCCTAGTCGCAACTCTAAAATCTGAAGGAGAATCTCTATGGGACCCATCCCAGGAACCTTCACTTAAAGCACTTACCCAATTTGGTTCTTATTCCCACAATATTTAAAGAACTTTAAGACTTATATGGAATCTAGAAGACAGAGATAATTATTTAATTAATTTTTTTATCTTAAAAATTAATCTTAACAAGTTAATTAAAATGGATTGCATTTGCCAGGAATAAAATAGACATACACTGCATATAAAATTTCCAACACTCAGAAACCACATCAAGAAATGAAAAAGAAGATAAGAAGAAGATAAACATCTGCAACTACATGTTTCCAGGCAAAGAAGTTAAAGCAAAGCCTGGGATTCTTTGGGGCTGTATCTCAGTGGTAGAGCACTTGCCTAGCAGTATGTATAAGGCTCAGAGTTTGATGTCTGGCATCACCAACTCAGGGAAGTAAAGGCCAAAAGAGGGAAAAAAATTAAAAAAATGTAACTTCTTACTTCGGTGTAGAGGAAAGACAGTGATAAATAAACCTGATTGTCATTCAAAGAAAAACAAAACAGAAAAATACTTTCAAATTGACATGCTGAAGGATCCATGAATTATTCATTCAAGGGCTATCAAAATGAGAAAATAAGTGACATATTGTTTATGAAAACTTTATAAAGTAGTAAATGTTTCCTGGTTGAATATTTAGTTTTGACTAAATCCAGTTTCTTGTGCATGATGGATTATCATGCTATAAAATACCATGCTTTTAAAAATCATTTTACCCCATAAAATGTTTGCAACTTCAAAAATTCATCTGGAAATAGCATACTAGAAAATAAAATACAAAAAAAAAAACAAATGAGAAAAATGATGAAAACACAACAGACTTATTTATCTTAAGTTTTATAATTATGAGAGATGGGAACATAATTCTGTCACTGATTAAGCAAAGTTTTCTAAAAAAAATTAAGATGTTTATGACTTCATATTAGTGAAACAAATAATATCTAACAGTAATCTTTTTTCATTTTAGAAGAAATTTAGAATTCACTTTTTCTTCTTAAATGTACTATTTAAAATTAATCTGTTTCTGGTAAAATAGTTATCTTTTTATTAATGGGCTTTGATTACTTTAATCATCCTTTTATTGACTCACTCATATTTATGTGTCTCTTGCTGTAAAACCACCATGAATCATTTTTGGAAACAAACAGATATAAGCAATTAATAAACCTATAAGCAAAAACAAGTTTTTGTATTTAACAAATATTTATTTTATGTAAGAAAATGAAGACTTGAATCTTTTTATTCAGAAATAAAGAAGAGGAAAGTAAACAATATTAAATTTTAGAACACTTTTTAAAAATACAAATATTTATCTTGCATCTAGTTTTTATTTGACTTCTGTCATCATAGACTCTGGCACAAAAAAATCTGAGTTATGAGAGATGCCAGGGTCAGGGGTCCCCAGAAGAGAGAGAAAAGAATGTCAGATTATGTCTAAGGGCTCAGAGAAAGAAAAATCAGGGCTGCAAACAAAGCCCTGCCCCAGGCCCATGAAATAATGTTCTATAGGAGAGAAAAGGACTATTCCCAGTCCTGCAGTGAAATTTCACATCATTTCCCTAAGGATGAGTTCTTCCAAGTGTGAACTTCATTGGGACTTTATTATTTTCTAAAAAGCTCAAGTAAACCATTGTCTTTATCACTAGTTCAATGCATAGAGGGATTCCATGGCAGCCTGTCATGGGCCTCCCTGACTCCTGATAAAGAGACCTCCAGGCAGTAAGTGTAGCCTGTGGATGGGTATAGCCAAAGGGCCCCCATACCCCAAAGCAACACCTTAGGTCAATCTGCCTAAATACCTAGGTGAAAGTAACAATACAAAGGGAAAAAATGAACTACTTTCAAATTATATATTGTCAGAGAAAGCCAGAGATATGAGCTTCCTTCCGTTAGAATAAAAAGCAATTTTTTTTTCATTTATATTCTGCCTAAGGAAGGATTTCTGATCTCTAGTATGAAGACACGTATCATAAATAACTGTTTATGTAATAACTGTGAGAGATAATTACAAATTTATAGCTTTGACAACATGATGTATGCTTTAGAACAGAAAGAAGTTGTCTGCTTGCAAGATGTGCAATTGGACTCTCTCCTGCCTGCTACAGAAGGTCCCTGTCACACTCACACCCACATAAGAATAAAACTATACTATTTGGACTTTTCCCACTTTATATCAGAGTTTGGAGAAAATTTACAGAATGCTAGAATTAAAGCCAAAATAAAATTCTAATGATACATACATTTTAAAGAAATAACTATAAAGACTCTTCTGTGGATTATTTAATTTAAAAAAAAAAAAGGTCACAAAATTTCTTCTTTGAAATAAAACTGGATTCCAGAAATGAAAATTTGGTACCATCTTGTTTTTAACCTATGTTGAAAACTCCAGAGATTATCTCCCTTTGAAAGAACTCATCTGAATAAAGGATCATCCAAGGCACCAAAAACTTGTAGATAAGGTCAAAAGTGGTAATTTCTGAAGGTAGAATTTCAACATGTAATTTGGACATAAGGGACATAGTAAAATTCAGTAAGAAATTTAGAAACACATTACTTGGACATTTTGCTTTTCTCACGGAGTCCTAATAAGGAGTGTCCATGTTTGGTCTTGCATTTCTCTTGGGAGTGTATCCAAGTTGTTCAATCTACACATGAACAGAAAGAAGGAGAACAAATATCAAGACCATTTAGTTCAGTTTAACAGAATGTGATATTTTCCTCTTTCTCTTGCCAAATCTTGAAATGAGAATAAATGGAATTTAAGGAAGATGTGTACTTGAGAAACTATGGTAAAATAGAAAAAGAAAACAATATAATTTTGCAAGCTAGAAAACAGACTCAAAGGAACCAACCCTAAAGAGACAGAGAGGAAGCCTCAGGACACAAAGATATGCTCTTCAAAAGTCTTCAGAATTGCAGGATCTGCTGACCACTGACATCTTTAGAATGTAGTACTGAGCTGAGCACAGTACTACAAGCCTGAAATTCCAGTGACTTGGGAGACTGAGTCAGGAGGATTACAAATTTGAGACCAGCCTCTGCAATATGTAGCAAGACCTGTCTTAAAATAGAAAATTCAAAGGGCTGAGTATGGTAAAGTTCCCCTAGGCACAATACCCAGTAGTCCTCTCCCCAAAAGTACAGCTGAATCCACTCCTCAAGCACCACAGTATGTTGCGCACACGGTACAGGCTGAACAAAATCTTGAAGTGCTGCCTCATCACTTTTGCTGTTTTGTCTTTGTCCTGCCCATAGTTAGGAGAGACTTACACAGGAGGAGGGATGCTCTGAGGCCATCCCAGAACTGCCCACCTCAGTCCAGTACCACCTTCCTAAGGGAGTCTATGGGAGGAAAAGATCACTTTTATAAGAATGAAGTGAAGTCAACCTTAGAAATGAAAAATGTTAAATGCAGTATTCAGAGCTTTGTCAGTGTTGGAGACTAGAGAAAATAATAGGAAAATGCAACCATGCAAAAAATGAAGATGTTGCAAAACCTTGTGATATAGGTAGCTGTTATTCACCTGACTGGTTTCTTCCTCGCAGATCAATGACTAACTTGATCTGACTTGCAGACTACCGGACTTGTGAACAGCTATTTTTGAAGTCATAGATAAAAATGTCAAGATGTTACAAATGCTGCTAGGCTTCAAATCCACCTGTCATGTTTGCATTCATTAATTATTTTGTCAATCTCCTATAATGACAGACACCATTGTGCTAAAGTTAAAGAGTAGATTAATAATGCTGCTTGGGGGACACATATTGGTTGGAAATTGTTTTGCTCAATTATCTGTTGTAACATTACCCACTATTTAAAAGAATCATGTGTTTCATTATTAAGTAAAAATTTTCATGGATTGTGACACTAGAAACAATAGAGCTTTAGGGATAGTTAAATAATTGAAAAAAGTGTTTTATAATTCAGTCATTCTACTGTTTGCATCAAACAGGACTAAATATGGTTTTGGTTAATTACTTCATTTGATAAATTGAATGAGATTTTATAAGATTTTGCTTTAAAGAGACAATTTCTTTATGTAGGGGGGAACCACTGTAGATAAAAGACATTCTGGGGCTGGGGATGTGGCTCAAGCGGTAGCGCGCTCGTCTGGCATGCGTGCGACCCGGGTTCGATCCTCAGCACCACATACCAACAAAGATGTTGTGTCCGCCGAGAACTAAAAAATAAATAAAATTCTCTCTCTCTCTCTCTCTCTCTCTCTCTCTCTGTCTCTCTCTCTCTCTCTCTCTCTCTCCTCTCTCACTCTCTCTTTAAAAAAAAAAAGACATTCTGTACCATCCAATCTATAATTTTCATTTAAATTATTTTTTATACTGGAGATTGAACCCAGGGATGCTTTGCCACTGAACTACACCCCCAGCCTTTATTATTTTGTATTTAGAGATAAGGTCTTGATAAATTGCCAAAGTTAGCCTCAGACTTGTGATCTGCCTCTGGAGTTGCTGGGATTACAGGTATGCACCACTGCACATGGCTAAAATCTCTGTGATTTTCCTACCACATCCATAACAGACTCTATAACGCTCTGATGATATGTATATATTTTCCAAATAATCTGTACCTCACCTATAAATCAATGTTTCACTCTTCTGTGGCATGTGTATATCTCTCATATGTTTTAAAAAATATAACTTTATATTCGTTTTAATGTCTCAAAGAGAGAAACTTTAGTTAATGTAAAGTCAACAAGTTTTAGTTTTCTCTCTATATTTCTACATATCACTTGTAATCAATCCATATTAATGGGTATCTTCTTTGCTAGATAATTAATAATGGAGTCAAATATTTTGAAAAATATAAAACTATGCATTGCTTTTTTGAACCACTACTCAAAAATAGCAATAAATTGGGGCTGGGGCTATAGCTCAGTGGTAGAGCACCTGCCTTGCAATGTGTGAGGCACTGGGTTTGATTCCTCAGCACCACATAAAAATAAATAAATATATTGTGTCCATCTACAACTAAAAAAAAATATTTAAAAAATAGCAATAAATTGTGGTTCAAAACAAAAAAACTGTGTGTTTGTGTATGAGTAAGAAGCAAGAAGCATAGAGAAATGTGCCACTTGATCTGGTGGTCTTGTGTTGGGCACCTAGGAAACTGCATTAGGAAAGAATCCTAATGACATTGCTTAGCAGTATTTAGGACAACAGCCAGGAACTGAGGATGGGACAACTGATGTTCACACACACGAGTTGGATATTCTGAGAAGGCTGCCAGCTCTTCAATATCTAACTCTGAGATCAACTGAAGAAACAGCCAGGCCCACAGGTCTGGAGTCCATTGGTCCTGTACAGCTTAGTCTTGCCTCTCAGTCCAAAAAAGAAGTGAAGACAAACAGGTGACAATGGCAAGCACAGATGTAGTGAAGAATAAAGTACCAGAGGCTTCTGGGACTCTTTGTGAACCAGTGCTAAGTCCCATTTGTATTAATAAAAAAAAAAAAAATTCTTTCGTCTGACTCTTCTTTATATTGTACTCTTTGAAGTTGTACTGTTTTTAATCGATTTAGTTTTTTTTTTTTTTAAATGAAGTTACACCTTCAAAGAAGAAAAGGTGAGAAAAGGTGGACCAAGTCTTCAGGCCAACGTCTCGTAAAGTTTGGGCCACCCAGGACATCAGTTAGCAGCTTCTGGTCTCTGCCAACCACCCTGGAGGAATTTGAGATGTACTCTTCATTATTCAGGGGAAAAAAAAAAGCAATTAAGTGTCACTTCTTTGCTGACACTGCCTAGGTGAACAGTGAAGTGCGTATAATGAGGAGTCATTAAGCCAAGTACAGAGGCCAGTGATGTGGAAGACAAGGTACACAAGGACGAGGCTACACAGGCATAGTGTCTTTCCTGCCTCTGAGCATAAGCCTACCATCTTTTTTTCCCTAAGATTCTAAGTTTTTATAGCCTACTCTTCCCAATTCACTAGTCACCTACATGCACAGCCTGGGCCATAGGGGAACTCAGAGGATGCATTCAGGAGCACAGTGAACCACCCAACCATGGACTATAGAAGCAGACTTTGTACTAGTATCTTTTAGTAATTTAAGAGTGTGGGCTACCCTACTCCCACAGGAATGTGTCATCAGATTGTTTGCATGATTCTGTAGGTCGGCAGGCCCCTGAAACCTGTTTCTAACGAATGAGAAGGATCTACACCTGTTCTGTTTGATAACGAAGAATGATAGGCCAGGGAACCTTGTCCAAGGGAGCAAGTGGGGAGGACAACTTTTTTCAACACATCCACGTTGCAGGGACAAAACAGTTGTATTAACTCTGACCTAAGATTATCTATTTCATTCTGACTTGGTCTGAAGAGCAATACATTTTTTTGTAAACATGTACAATATAAAACTGTGATTTTACCATGAAAGCACAGCACAGCAGTTTTCCCTATGTTTATAAAATATTAATTAAAAGGAGTCAAATATATTTTGGTTTCAACAGTGTGCAAAGGAATAGAATTAGTTTTCCAATGTGTCAATTTTGAGCATGTTAAATAGCCAGAGAGTCATAAAATGTTATGCAAATAATGATTAGGAGCTAACCCACAGGATATTCTATCTGACATACCAAAAAGTAGACATAAATTACACTCAGCCTTGTAATGATATCTGGGAATGAATTTCTGATTTAATTAGTTATGTAATTTCTATTTCAGAATTTACAAGTAGTTGAAATCATCCAGTGGATGCAGAATATTTTCAGCTGATAAAGTTTTACTCAATTTAATGCCTAAGATTTTACAAACAACTTTGAAGTAAGCATTCATATAACCAAATGAGTCATCTTATTTGCATTTTTTTTTGCAAAAAAGTAGTAGAAATATCTAAAGGGCATCTTATAAAACTTGTGTGGGAAAACCCTTTCCTTTATGTTATAAAGTTTAGTGCACTAATTAGCTTCTCATAATTTACTTACTTCTCATAAATTTCATGTAAATAACATTCATGATATTCTAGAAATAATTATTAGTGGGAAACTATTGTTTTATGAAAGTGAAGAATGTGAAGTTCAGAAGTCTTTCTGATGTGCAGACATTAAGAAAACACTCTACTCAAAAGTCTTTCATTACAGATGTGATATATAAAACATATAATGGTGACATAAATGGTATAAACTCAGTGTAATAATATATCTCTGGGAAAATTCACTTTTGGCTCTAAAGGTAAAAGCTTACATTGTTTTTCTTTGATTCACTGAATTATACACTAAAGATAACAATAACTTTCACAGAGATTAACAATAAATGCTATTATACTTAAATGATATTTTCCTTTTTTTTTTTTTTTTGGTACCAGGAATTGAACCCAAGGGCTCTTCACCACTGGGCCACATCCCCAACTCTTTTTTTTTTAAATCTTTTATTTACAGACAGAGTCTCAATAAATTACTTAAGACCTCACAAGTTGCTGAGGCTTTGAATTTTCCATCCTCCTGCCTCAGTTTCCCAAACCACTATAATTTCAGGCATGGGCCACCACACCAGCTTTTTTTTTTTTAACCAGGGATTGAACCTAGGGGTGCTCAACCACTGAGTCACATTCCCAGCCCTTCTTTGTGTTTCATTTAGAGAAGGAGTTTCACTGAGTTGCTTAGGGCCTTGCTCAGTTGCTGAGGCTAGCTTTGAACTCCTGATCCTCCTGCCTCAACTTCCAAAGCCACTGGGATTACAGGCATGTGCCAACACACCCAGCTACCACACCAGCTTTAAATAAGATTTTTGATCATGCAGTGATTATTAGATCCTTTGGTTTCCTGGCTATATTTCAGGGGTTAAGTGAGTTGCTTCAAGTAATTTTATTTTGCTTCTTGCCTTTCCCTTCCCTCATGGTCCTCTCTCTATCTTCCAGTTCTATGGCCATCTTCAATTCATGGGATTTTATGTTTGAAGGATGCAACCATAACATCAGGCCTCTTATTTTCTCTGCCTTGTGGGAAAAGGGTGCTGGGGAGGTAAGAATTGAGGAGAGCTACCTTGGTCATCTGGCTCTATCTGTCTAGAGTTTCTCTAACAAACTGGTTAGCTGTTCAAACAGTTACATTGTTAATGGACAGATAGACAGCTGTCTTTTTATTTGTGTTTTTCTTTAACACTGGGAGGGGCCTAAAGAGAATTATTTTTTAGGTTAAAATCATGCATCTTGTGGGAGTTCAGGAAAAATCTGAAATGAAATAAACCCAGCAAAGTTAGTCATCTTCCCAAAGTCTGGAAGGTCTCATTTCTAAAATTCAGTTTCCATGGACATGGAATGTCACTTGTGGCTAAGGACTCCCACATACTTCTCAGAGAAGTCAGTCAGGAAACCATCCTGGCTTATGAAGCAGATACTCACATGCATCATTTTTTCATCATCCTTTGGATAAATCTTTTCTGGGCATCTCCAATGGTTCAGAAACTGCACACACCTGAGTATATACATCATGTGCCACAGCCTCCAAGGATCTGCACTTCACCTGTGGATACAGACACTGACTGAATCTTTTAGTCAGCAGTAAACACAACAAACAGTGATAGTTTAGATCATGGGGTCAGTCCAGAAAACCCATTCACTCTGTTGGTGTCTGAAGGGGGTGGATGATGATGATTATGATGGTGTGTAGAGGTGAGGAAGGGAGGATTGAAGATAGGACCAGAGCATAAACCTGAGTTTGAAAAGACTAGCATTTACTCAATTGGCATGCAAATGACTGCAATTTTATTATAAGGTAATTTGTATCACTTTTGAGAGACATTATTGAATAAACATAACCATATCTTCTTTGTAGATTTTTAAGTCCAAATACCTCCAGTTCCTAGATTTAGCCAGATTTAGAGATAAATAATTCACTCCACCTAAGAAAATATAATTTAACAATTTACAATGGGAAGTAAAATATGTTACAAGACCCCAGTGGATGTCTGAAACTACAGATAGTACCAAATCCTATATAGACATGTTTTTTTTTCCTATTCATACATACCTTTGAAAAAAATTTGTTTACTAGGCACAAGAGATTAATATAATAACTAAGAATAAAAGAAGCAATTTTAACAATATGCTGTAATAAAGGTTATATGAATGTCTCCCAAAGTATCTAACTGTACTATAGTCATTCCTCTCATCATTGTGAGATGATACAATACTTGATGATTATGTGATAAAGTCATGTAAATGTTGAGGTGATGTGAGGAAAATGATGTGAGCATTATATTAAAGAATTAGGCTGCTGCCTAAGTGTTACTTAAACAAAACACTGCAATATCCCAGCAGTCAATCTTAACCAAGACTGCTACTAAGTCACTAATGGGCAGGTAACATGTACAGTGTGGATACTTTGGACAAAGAAATGATTGACATCCCAGGCAGGATGGAGCATGATAATGGGAGATTTCATCATGCTACTCAGAATGGTGCATAATCTAAAATTTATGAATTGTTTATTTCTAGAATTTTCCTACTTAAAAATTTTGGACCATGGTTGACTGAATGTAAAAGAAACGTCAGAAAAGAAAATTGAAGAAAATATATATAAGGAGGAACATATAAGGAGAACAACTGTAAAACACAAAGACTCTCAAACAATTCCATTGTCTCCCTCCAGGGTATACATTTGACCTAGAATTTTGGCTATGCCTGTTGGGCACAAAGACAAGTGGAAGGGATGTTTTGAGTGTTTTTCTAACCAGTGACCTATTAAAGGAAATTTAAATCCTTTGAGACTTCATCAGGTCTCTCATCAGGGCCCTCTTCTATACACAGCAGGACAAAGAGTGCAGAATTCCTATTCCTTGACCATTTTTCTTGGTTTGTGTCAGCTATGTCCCTCCATAGATACTTCTGTTTTCAGGCATATGAACAACTCTAACTAGAATATGCTACCAGAATTTAATTCAAAGTGTTCTCCATAGTTACATCCCATTTTTCCATGAGATAAATTGAGTTTTGTTTCCTGTGGCTGTGTGATATCTGAATCTCCCCCCTGTGTTTGTTAATCCCAAAGCTGTGTGAAGCAAAGAAAACCCAGTTCTCCCAGATCCTTGGAAGCAAAGCTCTGCCAACTGGATGTTCTTGAAGCAAGAAAAATCACAGAAGCCACAGAATTCATACTGTTGGGGGCTCAATTGTTCAGCAAGCAGCACAGCAGGGCAATACTAACAACCACAGCTGGACCCTTCTGCAAGCATTGCCCAAGAAGGTTGTCCCATGGACAAGAGGTACTGCAACTATGATGCCAAAACCTCAGTGTTCCTAGTCCCTGTCTTTTTCCTGCCTAAGCTCTAGTCTTCCTATTGATCTTGTGAGTTTTTTAATGTCATATCATTCAATTTCTTGTGTTGCTCTAGAGTTACCTTTTGTTGTTCATAATCAGGAAACCTGATTTTGCAGATATATTTTATAGTTAAGATGATTTCATCCACTTGGGCCAAACTCAGTTGTTTTGCTAATGTTCATTTTTTCAGTCCTGAGCATGAAGCATAATAAATGAATCCTGATTTTTGCAGAAACTGTCTTGCTGTTCAAGGTCGTATAACTCACAATTGTCACAATCAAGATTTGGGCTTAGGTCTACAAGCTTAGAACTTTAAAATTTCCTCTGAAATTGCTTGCACAAAGATAGTGGCAGGAAATTACAACAAAACAAAGTGGGGAAAGTTTCAACAGAATTTTTGCTGTTCTCTTTCCTAATTGATTACCTAAATTTAAATAATAATAACCCAAAGAAGCCCAGTCTTCCACACTGCCTTTTAAACTAAACTATATGTGCTTTGTTAAGCACATATTAAACTATATGTGCTTTGTTAAGCAAAATCCATAGAAATGATTAAAAATACACAATTTCAGAGTTATTGAATAATGAATTTTTCATAGCTACTGTAAATATAGATGTAGGTAAAAACTAGAGCCAAGCTCCTTCTGGATTTAAAAAAAAGCCTAAAATATAATTTTTATCCTATTTCTATTGTAACCACCCTGATCAATTTTATTTATCTTGAAAATGTGTCTGCTTCTAGGGATGTTGTATCCCTCTTCAGGTTATTCCATGTTTCTTCTAAAACCTATATTAAATTTGCAATAAAATTTGAGATCAATTTTAAACATTCATGGGAATTTTAATAGGCAGCCTCCAAGATGGCTCCCAAGTAATCCTGCCTTCATGGACTCACAATTTTGTGTAATCCCCTCCCCTTGTTTGTGAGCTAAACTGACACACTTCTAAAATATTGAATTGAGCAGAAGTAACAAATGTCACTTCTTCTGGGATTCCATTATAAAAAGGTTTAGGCCTCTGTCTTAGTTTTTCACTTACTCTCCCTTGGGGTGTTGGCCTTAGGGGTGGCCAGCTGCTAGGTTGTAAGGTGTCCTTTGGAGAGGCCTATGGGATCTTGAAAGTGGTCTTCTGACACCTGCCAACAAACACATGAGTGAACACAGGTTTTTCAGCCCTGTTGAGCTGTGAGATGTTTGCAGCGCCAACAGCTGGACCATGATCTCATGAGGGACTGAGCCAGAAGCAGCACCTGAGCCATGCCCAGGCTCCTGAGCCACAGAACTGAGATAATAAATGCTTATTGATTTAAATAGTTAAGTTTTATGGTAATTTATTATTTAGGAGTAAATAACTAATGCAAGAATTGAAACACAATAAACAATGCCTCCTCAGAGTCTCTCTGAACTTTAGGATGATCAGATTACCACACCAAAGTGGAATCTTCATTTTGGTGTTAGCATCTTTGTTGAAGACTTATTATTTTAAACAATCAAGGACATAAAATTTAAATTAATGTATAGTAGTAAAGAGAATAATGCAGTAACATTACCAATGACAAACAGAAGTCGCAGGACAAATACAATTTCCAAACTAAGACATAACTAGAACATATGGGCTCAGAACATACCACTGAATTTAGTTGTTATTCTGAAAAATTAAGGAAATTACAGCAAAACAAAGCAATGAATACTCTGATATTCTCTGATATTCCTTACATAAAATATTTAATTATAAAGAGTTAAAACATGAAGAAAATTGATGTAAATTTTGTTATTATTGACGTGGCCACACAGTAGAACAACATGGGCACCAATCATTTCTTCTGTCAAAATGCAGCTTCATTCTTTATGCACTGGCCAACTCAGATGCACCTGTCATGTTACTAATAACTTTAAGTTAGGAGAGTTATTTTCTTAAGTGTCAATCATGTACCTTTTTTACCCTCTTGGGCTGGGGTTGTGGTTCAGAGGTAGAGCACTCACCTAGCATGTGTGAGGCACTGGGTTTGATACTCAGCACCACATAAACATAAAATAAAGGTATTGTGTCCACCTACAACTAAAAAAAAAATGTTAAAAAAAATTTTACCCTCTAAATTTGTTTTCTGTAATTCACATACTTTTATATTGGCTGCCTGGCACCATCCTTTACACTTGAAGGCTCTTTCAGACTTCCTGATTTGTTCTTTCATGTACTACAATGGCCACAGAGCACAGGACAGGGACTGTCATGAGTACCACTCATAGTAGCACAAGGACATCCTGTGCCCCTCGGACCACACATCTCAACATAAATGGTGAGCCCTTTTTCAAAGTTCAAGTCACCTCCCTTTATATATTCTTTTTCTCTTAACAAACTGCATAGGAAAGTGGTACCAAATCACACCGATGGGGACCCCTGCAGCCTTCTTTGCTCGTATGTGAGACTTATATTCATATATTTGACAACTTAGGAATGATACTACTTTCTAACATTTATTTTTCTCTCTTTAGTTCCACCTTGTGCAGAATTATTTATCCAATCATCCATTTCAGAAGACTATTTGCAAGGATATATAGTAACTAATAGGAATAACTAGTTAATTCAAAGCCACACTGTGACTTTAACCTATCAAGGAGAAAAGGCAAATGTCAATTAAATAGAAAAGAAAGTAAAAGGAAGATCACAGTTGATTGGACTCCACCACATACATGGATGTTAATTTCATATTCTCTAGAAGTTTATTTGAACAATGTTTCACTGTTCTATCATGATTTTAATTTAAATAATATATCTGGGAATCTCTCTGAAGCACTTCCTTTACATTAATCCTTAAAAAATACACATAGGGGTTGGGATTGTGGCTCAGTGGTAGAGTGCTCGCCTAGCACAGACGGGACTCGGGTTCAATTCTCAGCACCACATAAAAAAATAAAGGCATTTTGTGTTGTGTCCATCTACAAAAAAAAAAAAAAAGAAGAAGAAGAAGAAGAAATATTCTCTCTCTCTCTCTCTCTCTCTCTCTCTCCCTCCCTCTCTTTAAACACACACACACACACACACACACACACACACACACACACGCATACACTCATACACCAAACTGTAAATTTCATTTGAAACCATTAAGGGTAATAATAAAGACAAAAGAATATACTACCTTGACTATGTGACAGATAATTACAACAAAAATTCATTGGGGAAAATGCCTACTATATCAAATGTAGAATAGGGCTTCCATACTATATATACTATTTGCCCGTTAATCACATAGTAGTTACCTTGGTTACCAAACCAGTTGTCATGTACTGCAGTGCTCATGTTTAAGTAACTTTTATTTTACCTAATAGACTCCAAAGTTAAAGAGCACTGATGAAAAGGAGGCACCAGGGTATTGAACACATAAGGACAGATTAACTCTGGTACTATATGGTCATGCTGCAGGGCTTATAGCCAAAAGCTTATTAACATACTACATATAGAATTCCATATTAACAGTGGTTTCAGGAATACACTGGAGTTTTGGATGTATCCCTGTAAATAAGAGAGCACTTGTATCTAAACTAAAAGTTTTCAGACCCTTTCTTACAAAATATCTCTTCCCAATCTCTGGAATCATTTTCCAAATAATTATAAGCCCCAGCGATAAATGTCCTTTATCATTCTGCTTCTTGCAAGCCTCAGTGTTCTGTGTGATGTAGGGGCTGTTCTTACTCCATTCCACACATCAGCAAATCCAGGCTGGAGGAGTTGAGGAATCCAGGTGAGCTCACTCATGCAGTTGTGTAGGCCAGTGACTGACCCAAATTTGTCTGATTCCTATTTTGTAACACCTACTCTCTCCCTACAGGAAGGCCTTGCAGTAATGTATTCACACTATGAGCAGCCCCAACCCCACGGTGGTTCTTGTCTAATAGTTCACACATCGGCAGTTTATTTATTGCTCCTCCATGCTCTATCAATTCAGTACTTTGTCTAGAAGCATCTCCAAAGATGGACTGATCAGAAGTCACTGTATTGCTGTGCTCTCTGATTTATTGATCTGTGTAGTCATTAAGAAATAATTATCCTGAGTCTAATGCCCAGCACCAAAAATCAAACAATCAAATAAACAAAAAGAAAAATCCAATTTCATTCATTAATCAAAAAATATGTGCTTACCTCATGCTCCCTGTGCATGGTCCTGAGGATTCAATGATAAACCAGAAAGAAATGACTTCATCTGTGTGGATCTTACATTGTGGCCATGATGATAACCATGATTAAGTGAATACCCAGCCATTGTTTATGTGAAAGGTGTTAGAAAGGAAAATTGCTAAATATCAATTACTCAATGCTGAGTACATACATACTGCTGTAATCAGAGGGTCAGGGGAAAATCAACATAATTAGAAAATGGCTGCATGTCTGCCCATGCAGGTGGGCCATACTTCCTAATCTTTCCCTAATGTGCCTAGCTGGATCCAGGTAGACATACACACACACCTATCCTGGTAAATTATATATAAATACATATCTATATATGCATACACATATATATAATTTTATATTATATATTTGGGTTATATATTATATAAAGTATTATAATTTAAATATATGTTAAATATAATTTTATAGCATATAATATATATTTACAATATATATATAATGGTAGTATACATAGTACAGTATATATAATATATGGTATAGTATATATATACACACACACACACACATATATAAATAAAATGGAAAGAGAATACATATTCGTAAACAGTGCAATTAAACACTTAACATGTCATAAGAAATTCATTAGATGTTCAAAGATGTTTTACATTTGATTCAAAATACTTTGGAATAAAAATGTAGATGAGAACTTTAAACCAAATCTGTGAGTACAGAAGAGGTAAAAACCAGGGACAAGGACAAATATATTTTTCGAAGAGAAATGATGACATAAGAACTACACAGTTTGTTGACACTAGAATGACAGATTTTTTTTTTCAATTTTTTTTTAGTTGTAGATGGACACAATACCTTTATTTTATTTCTTTTATTTTTATGTGGTGCTGAGGATCGAACTCAGAGCCTCACACATGGTAGGCAAGCATTCTACCACTGAGCCACAACTCCTGCCCCTAGAATGACTTTTAAACATAAATAAAGTATAGGGATTCATATATGTAAGGCTTTAAAAATACCCTGCTTTTAAAGTCTGTTCATGAGGGTGCCAGGTATATAAACTGGACCAAAATCATTGTTTAATTCCCTGTCTTATTATTTTATTTGCTTTGTGAACCACATATTTTTTTGCATTCTCAAAGGACTTTGGGCTTCATCTCTTTAGACAGCACAAAACTGAGAGTTCTTCACCTGAGTAGGTGGAATATTTCCAACCAGACCAGTCCATTCAGTCAACTCTAGCTTTGCAGGTGATACTTATTAAGGAAACTGGGTTTCTTTTGTTCAGAAATTTACAAACCAGATATGGTCACTTCAGTCAAATTTAAATAAAATCAAGATTAGATATGAATGCTTATGCTAGGAATAGCTGGTGTAACAGAGATCTAGATGTTCACTAGTCATAGCAGCATTACTCATAAAACTGGGAAATAGGCCAGAGATCCATCAACAGGAAAATGAACAGACTATTTAATGGAGTACCATTTGCTATTGTTAGGATATTGTTTGAGTGTGTCCCCCAAATGAGAACTGTTGGAAACTTTAAGAGCTGGGATTTAGAGAAAGTCACAGGATTGGCCCTCCCCTCAATCTGGCTTCCTATCTCATCACATGATCTCTCCCTCTGGCACATGCACCCACCATGAAGTTATCCATCATGATGTGATGCAGCCTGGTAGACTCTCACAAAGGGAGCACCACCTTGTTTGTACTTTTAGCCTCCAAAACTGTGAGTTAAGTAAATGTCTTTTCTCTTTACATACCCAGTCTTAGGTATTTTATGACAGCAATGGAAAACGAACTAATACACCATTCATCAATAAAAATAAATGAGCTACTGATACCTGTAACAACATGGGTGAATTTTTAAAATGGTTTATTAAATAAAAGGAGCCTTATACATAAGAGTACATACCAAATGATTCCACTGATATGAAGTTATAGAACCTGAAAATCTAATCTAAGGTGAAAACAAAATGTGAATGATGACTGCCCTGGGAAGAGGGTGAGATCATGGATGGGCAGGGGCTCAGATTTTCTATGAGTAGATCTTACAGTTCCACTGCTGCCCTGTGATTCTACCTCATGATTTCACCAAGACTGTCCATAGTCAATGCCTAAGAACTGAGGAGGTACTAGTGTGGGTACCTATGGTTTGTGGACTTCTCATTAGCCTTACCAAAAACTTCCTAGAACTTCACTTCACTTAGATTCTTATAGCCAACTGTCCTTCCCTTGCCAAGTTTCAGACCAGCACAAAATTCTGACAGTACTCACTGTCTCCTTCTACTCCCCCCCACCTTTTGTCCTTCCTAGACTAATCTCTCACAAGTTTAAGACTATGTTGGCATGAGAGTTTTAATGCAGCATATAACATACTTCAATTATTTGACATAAAGAAATTCATATTAGTATACTCTAAGATATTTTAAAGTTAGCACACTTTAGGTTGTAATGATAGTAAAATATTTATCCTTCAAAATATTATATAAAATATAAAGTTGATTAAATATGCAAGAAAGCATGGCACATCTGTGATTTTCAACTATAATTAATCATCATGTTCTGACTAGGCCTGGATATAAATGATCATTCCTTTCAATCATGAAACTCCAGGTAGAATAAGGTCATGCAAAGAACTAGTGGGAAGGAATTTTATTTCATTATCCTTCCTTATTTATTCAACCCCATTACATGCATGGTCTTACCCTCGTGGGTGCCCTCCAGCATGCTTATCTGGGGGTAGTCTGGTATCTAATAACTGAAACTCAAGATATGGCTACACACATAGTTTAGGAAAAACAGAAACCAGCATATCCCCTGCCAGCCTCTTCACTACATCACAGTTGTCTGCAGGAGGCACAGCTCAGTCTACCTCTGTGTTTCTGAAGTGACTGATCTCACAGAACCCCTACTTCTCTGGGTTTATCCAAGTTATTTTATGTCAACCAAGTTCATTATATTGAATCAGCTCTGAAAATCCTGTTGATAATAGCCTTGAAATTTTATGATGAGTTATCAAGTGGTGCCATGTTTGATTTCAGTCATTACAATTGAACTTCACCTAGTGTTTAAAAGTAGATGATTATGTTGGTTAATTTAACACAAATAACATCAACTAATTTGGACTCAGGATAATATGACATTTGATATTGATCATCTCTCATTGTTCATTGTCTTTATACTGCAAACTAACCACACTTTGTTCACACTTTCATCTTAGTCATGTATAGTGCAAAACCCTTATTTACCTATAATTCACTTGTATCCCTTTCTCTGGAACAAAATAGTTTGAATTTCTTCTTTAAATTTGTCAAAAAATAAATTCCACTTTTTTATAATTACCTAAGATTTATAATGTTAAATAATTATACTTATATAATTTCACAAAATACAAGATAATTATAAATTGCAAATTACTCCAGAAATGGTTGTTTATGTGAGAATAGCATTCTGAGCATTTAAATTTCAACATAGAAATGTTATTTGTGATCTAGATCTTAGCTTTTTTGTAAAGATTTCCAAGGATTGCACTAGAATTTTAGATTATAGAGCTGACCTTTTCTTTTTTAAAAAATATTTTTTTTAGTTGTGGATGGACACAATACCCTTATTTTATTCATTTATTTTTATGTGATGCTAAGGATCAAACCCAGTGCCTCAAATGTGCGAGGCAAGCGCTCTGCCACTGAGCCACAATACCAGCCTAGAGCTGACCTTTTCTTAATCCTAATTTTCATCTTCTGATATTTTTAAGCAAATTCTACACTAAAGTTGATTTCTGTGGCTTAGTCATTTAACCTGTCACTCAGGGACAGCTCCTCAGCACTATGAACAATCACAGATTCTGAAACTCTCATCTCTTGACCACAATCCTCCTTAGCTCCTGCCTTTTCTGTCCAAAGTCTCCAGAAGGCAGATAGTGGAACCACATCCAAAGAGTCGGTGTGCTACTGGCACTCTGCTTGGTGCTGGTCCCAACCACTCAAAGAATTCAGGTGATTACACTGGTCTTTGCACAGCCTTGTTTAAAGCAAAATTTTCCTTGATAATCTCTTTTCAGAATTTAACACATAGTTTTCTAAATGAATTCTGGAATTGGATCTTTCAAATGCAAATCAGTACTTTTTAAATAGAAAAAAAATGAGGGTGAAATTTGAATATATTTTCCTCACACATTTACTACATTCCATTCAGTTTTCTATGATAAACATGATCTTAGGTCCTCAGCTTTTTGTGAGGCCTGAACAGAGAAGGCAAATGCAGTGCAGCACAGAGACACTCACCCCATCATTCAGTAAGTATGGAGGAAAATGAGACGTGAGACCAAGGGTGAAGCAGTGCTTTTCTTTTCAGGTGAAAAGAATTAATGAATAACCTCCCAAGCAAATCAACACATATGTCATTTTTTTTTTTTTTGGTACCAGAGATTAAACTCGGGGGAGCTCGATCACTGATCCATACCCCCAGTCCTATCTTGTATTTTATTTACTGACAGGGGCTCACTGAGTTGCATTGCTCCCACCATTCCTGAGGCTGGCTTTGAACTCATGATCCTTCTATCTCAGCCTCCAGAGCCATTGGGATTATAGGCATGCGCCACTGCGCCTGGCCACATATGTCTTTTAATTTCTCATTAATACATGTTAATCAAAATATGTATTATTTGTACATATAAATGGGATTCACTACTATATTTCCATGCATGCATATAGCATGCACTAATCAGATCCAACTTCCTTTTCCCCACGTCCCACTCTGCATCCTTCCCAATCCCTAGTAAGCATCATTCTACTTTTGAGTTGACATTTTTTAGCTTCCACATGTGAGAGAGAACATGTGATGCTTGTCTTTTTATGTCCAACTTATTTCACTTATTTAATGTCCTCCAGTTCCATACATTTTAATGTAAGCGACAGGATTTCTTTTTTCTTTAAGTCTCAATGATCCTCTATTGTGTATATATACCATTTTTTCTTTATCCATTCATCTGCTAGGTTGATTCATGTTTCAGTTATTATGAATAGTACCACAATAAACAGGGATGTTCAAGTATCTGATATGCTGATCCAACATATAAGTCTTCAGTAAAAATAATATGCCTGGAAATATAAAGGTGAAATTGTCAGACCATTTTTGACAGCTGCTCAGCTGAGAACAGGAAAGCTGAAGACTTGAGAAGTATGTGCCAGGTATGACCAAGATCAGGGTATAATAGCAAATTTGGAGACTTCGTTTATTATCTGCTTCTAGGTCCCATTAAAAGTTAGATAGCAGCTCAAATTATGGAAGATAAAATCCTCTCCAGCACCCTGGGCCACAGACTAGAAGCCTGGTGGCCAGGCCTGGTTAAAGTTTAGAGGGAATTCTGTGTTGAAAACCCTTCCTTTTGAGGCAGGAATGTAGATCTCACATAAGCAGACAGCATAAAAACCTCAGAGAAGGAAATAAATGAGAAAGAATATTATGTCATTCTAGAGGGAGACATCTAGTATGGAAAACATCCTGCTACTTGACACTCACTAACAGCTTTAGCCACAATGACTCCTTTTTAGTTTGAACACTTGTTACTGTGCCAATCAGCTTCAACCACAGCAACCCTTTTTTAGTTACCCTTACTCTACCCCTAGCAACAAGAATTGGCCACAGAATAGACCCTTATCTGAAGCACTTCTCTCAAACAGATGTGTCAAACCACAGAGTTAGACACATCATCTTAATTATGTAAATAAGGGATAGAAATTATGCCCTTTCCATTGGCTTATCAGATCCAAAACTTACAGAGCCTGATTGGTCCATAGTAGCTTCCCTCATTAACAGAGATCCGAGCAATCTGAGCCATCAGATAAGCCTTTAAAAAACCCTGGCAAAGATTAGCCCCTACCATGCTGCAGGAGACTTTCTCTGCTTTAAATAAATCTACCCTTCACTTGTCCATGGTTCTCATTCTTTGAACTCAGAGGAAAAGAACCCATTTGACTGACAAACTCCACGTTACACTTTCTGAGTATCTGTGGTCTAACACCCACAATCATATACTGCAATGATGGCTCCTGGTTCCTTGGCTTTCTGAAATACAGTTCAGTTTAGCTTAACTGAAGCCCCTTTCTGAGTTACTTCTATATGCAGTCAATAGATGCAACACTGAAAATGTCTTCTATCCATCCTGCATGTCCAGTATAGCTGAATTATTACATGTTAATCTCATACTTAATTTTCAGTAGCCTCTAAGGCGCCCATTCACATTAACCTGCTCTTTAGGCATTCTTGCTATCTGAAGGAGCGGGGGACTCATCCTTTTGTGTATTTATTTTCTCTTGGTGATTAAGAAAGAATACAAAAAACAATGTTAATAATGAATCTATAAGAATTTTATATTGACAAAGGAAATGAGAAAAATATGTGGACTTAGAAAGTTTGCTTTTAAAATAAATTCTACAAAAAAAGATTATTTTAGAAATAATTATCATTGAGTCAGACAAATGAGAATTTTGAAGACACTTTAGTTCCTTTGAACTATAAAGGTCTTAACCTCTCCTAGCCTACACACTGTCCACTGAGGGGAAGTTGTTCCTCATGGAGGGTCATCTTGAGAAATAAGTGTGGAAGTGCAAGTGTACGTCCCTATCTGTGGGGAATCAGCTCCAGGATACCCCTTGACTTCCCTTTCATAAAATGTTGCAGTGTTTACATATAAATGACAAACTCATCTAGATTATTTATAAGAACTAATTCAATGTAAATACTATGTAAATAGTTGATTGCTTTGTTTAGGAAAAAATGACAAGAAAAACGTCTATGCATGTTCAATAGACCTGGTAGGACTAACTATATAACGTATTACAAAGGCTCCACAAGCAATGAGTTCTGAACAGTCTCAGGATCTGGCAACAGCAGAAGACTACAGCAAAGTATGCCCACACATCACTTTATCTGACTGGATTCCATGTAGGGGTTGGAGTACAGAAAATTTAAGCTTTAATTATTTTAAATTTTCTAGTCCCCCCCCCCAATATTTTCAAGTCATAGTGGGTTAGAGCTGCAGATAGGAAGGCCAACCAGTATGCTCTGAATACTTAGCAAAAGGCCTGGCTACATTGTATGAACTCTCTGTTGAAAGCATTCCCCACCCAGGAGGGCAGGCAGATGTGTTTGTGATTTCCATTTTGGCTCTGCAAAGCGGAAAGAGCTCACCAAACTTGACATTTCCTTCATAGTGAAATCTTACCCTAATGTCCCCTTCATTACAGGACATTCTTGTATTTAATGTATTCTTATAAAGATGATAGATGACTATAATTAAACAGAAAAGCACATTTTTAGAATAAGATCATCATTTGAGGATTGTCATAGCAATTAATAATGTAAAAATTCAAGAAGAGAAATAAAAGGATGGATCTGAGAAGGTCTCTGAATGAAAAATTCAAAATTAAAATAGGCCCTTTGCTAGGTATTTTTTCATGTATGAAAGAACATGTTCATAGCATAGCTGTTTGACAAGGAATTATAAAACAACACTGATATCCAACAAAGAAGGTATGTTTAATAAACAATGATAGATCCATCAAGTGGAATACACTATACCAAACAGAATATTTGTGATTTTGTGTGTGTGTGTGTGCACTGGGGATTAAACCCAGGGCCTGTGCATGTTAGACAAGCACTTTACAACTGAGCTATATCCCCAGCTCCCAAATAGAATATTGATACATATCTATATTTTTGTTAGGATTGTTATAGATGGCATCTTAAATACATTATATATAGTTTATAGAAAATATAACGCATTACTCATTTTAAAACATATATGTGTGTGTTTACCAAAGTTGGAGTAAGAATTTTTAACTTTTGCAAGGAAATTTTAGTTACGTTTACTAAAATGGACTTTGAGATTTGGAAAGGAGGATATTATTTTTGCAAAAGAGTTAAAATGAGGTAAAACCTCAGTATGTTTCAGAGTGGGAGTGTGGAGGCTAATACCTTTCAGTGCTACAAATGATATACTTCCCCCAATGTGCTTTTGTAATGGATACTATTTTTTAACTCAGTTTATTCTCTATGCCATTTAGCACTGGAGTTTTGTTTTGTTTGTATGAGAAATTGGCTCAAGAAAAGAATGTGTTAGCTAAACATTATAAAAATTACACAGAATTTAAAAATCTACCTTTTATAAAAGTAGCATGAAAACAGAAACAACAGATATGAACTAATACAAATATTTCTTGGAATACTGTGTAAGAAGGGCATTGATCGTCATATTTTAAAACTTATTAAATTTAAATGATTAGAGATAAAATTTTTTTTTTAGATTCCACCTTGGACCCTTTGATTCAAAATGGTGAATTTAAAATGTACATATATAATTTTTGTGGTGTTTCCTTCATTGTCTCCAAGGTTCTGTTGGGACAAAAAGGAGCATATCCAAGTGCTAAGAACGAAGTAGTGATGCATTCCTGGTACACACTGGGAGGTGTAGCCAGGAAGTTTGGAGGACACTGTTGAAGCTAAAGGGGCCCTGCCCAGAGGTTATCCACCTTGTACGTAAATAGCAGGTGTGGCTTGTGCTTATGGGCAAGGGAGGAAACTGGTGGCAGTAAAAGGCTGTTTATGGATATGCCATGGCATCACCTCTTTTACTCCCTCCACCCGGGCATCATTGACCATATGGGTATTTGCAAGAAGCTGAAACTGTTAAAGCTTCATCCAGGGTTTCATAAACTGACTTCCAGACCACTCACGTATAATCGAATCAAGCCTTTATTGAAGCACACTAGTGGCGGCTGACCAGAACATAAACCTTTTCCTCTGATCAGCCCAAACAATTGCAAGGGCACTCCTTATAAGCCTGAAAACCGCAAAAGGGTTGTTTGGGGGTCTAGCCAATGCAAGGAAGCCAGGTTACAGAAGCAGGACAGTGCAGTCAAGTGGAGGGAAGCCTAACCAATCACAGTTAGCCCAGTCACCCCAGTTACAGAAACAATGCCCCATTAAGTAGTTCCCTATTCTTAAAGGTTTCTATAGAAAAAGGAAAAGAACATCTTGCCCTAGTCATGACCCTTCTACTTGGCATGGTTGTTTTACAGAATGGAGTCACAAAACAAAATGGAGTCACATTTGCTCCTACTATCACAAAACCAGAACACAAGCCACTGGGCAGACACTTGAGTGAGCCCTGCTAAAATGAACAAAGTCCAGATAAGATTAGCCCATTCACAGAATCCTCAGATTCTTGGTTCCTGACATTCTACAGGATGCTGTTTTAAGCCATTGAGTTCTGCAGTGGTTTGTAAAAGCAACAATAGCTAATTGAATAGAATCTGTGAATTCATGGATTCTCCCTAACCTTAGTGATCTCAGAAGCCTGAACAGCACAGTTCAGTCTTGGGAAACTTCTTTTGCCATTCTCAGAGGAGTCCTATTTAAACTTCTAGAAATTCTTAGAGGTATGAAATACGGCATATTATGTAATCTTGTAAGAACAGGCTGGTATTGTGTTTAGCACACAAAGTAATATAAGGGAGACACTGGCAAATCAAATCCACTGAAATAAAAATTTGTAAAAAAATAATCTCAGTTTGCATTAAAAAGTACCAATGACAAGTTAACACCAATTGCTAAAAATCACATCAATGGCTGGGTGTGGTGTAACATGCCTGTAATCCCAGTGGCTTGAGAGGTGAAGGTAGGAGGATGGTGAGTTCAAAGCCAGGCTCAGCCATGGTGAGGCACCAAGCAACTCAGTGAGACCCTGTCTTAAATAAAATACAAAATAGGGCTGGTGATGTGGCTCAGTGGTTGAGTGCCCTTGAGTTCAATCTCTGGCACCAAAAAAAAAGATGGTTTTTGATCCAAAATGAAAATTTCATTTCTAGCATTTATTTTATGACAAAATTACAAACTTTACTTGTAAAAATTGTGATTTGAGCAGGGCACAGTGGCTCACACTTGTAATCCCAGCAGCTCAGGAGGCAAGAGGATCCAGAGTTCAAAGCTATCCTCAGCAATAGCAAGGCACTAAGCAACTCAGTGAGACACTGTCTCTAAATAAAATACAAAAAAGGGTTGGGCATGTGGGTCAGTGGTCAAGTGCCCCTGAGTTCAGTCCCCAGTGCCCCCCCCCGAAAAAAAAAGAAAAAAAATGTGATTTGAGAGGAAAACAAAACAATTCCTAATTTAAGGATCAATTCTTTAATCAGGACAATTACCATAAAAGATACATTTTATTATATTTAAATTAAATGGTAATTTTTTAAAGAACCAATCATAGATACATATTCTAAACTTGGCCTTCATCTGAATCACATTACTTAATTTTAGTTCTCTTGATATTTGCATTCATGGATTAAGTTTATAGTTCAAGCTAGATTTTCATAAATTATAATGTTCCCAATGGCAATAAGATACTTTAATCTTTCATGACTGACACTTTTACTAATATAAAGTCCAAGCATTTTATAAACGTTTATTATATCTACTCAAATTATGGATATTTATTTCTGGATTTTATATTAAATGTTTTCCAGGAGCTAAATGTAAAGGATGACCCTGTGCATCTAGCCATGGCAAATGATTCCATTCATTTGATCTTTTCATGTTGTCAGTTTTGGTAAAGGCAAAGTTTCAGTTTTCTCTGAAACTAATTAGAATAAGATCCCAAAAATATTCCTACTACATTACTGTGGAATATCAATTTACCTTCACATTACAAGATGTCAGAGTGTTCTTAAGCCCATGATTTTCTAGGGAATACACAGCAGCTATATTTTCCAGGGTGTCTAGGCTTGGAAAGTATAAAGAAGGAAAGCTCATTTCATGGAAGGGATTACAGTTTCAAAGAAAGTAGGATTTTTTTCCGGAATACCTTCATGGGGTGGGGAGTAATTCTCCACAGTGGTATTTCTTCAGAAACTATGGACTTCAAAGCCTTATTTTTCATCCTCAGGAAATAAATCACTTCTCAAGACAAAGTCTTCCACTTCCATGTCCTTTCTTTCTACTGAGAGATGGACACCAGATAGAACACAGACCTGAGTACAGAGACTTTTGCAGGCCAAGTCAAAGTCTTCAAAAAATAATTACATTGCTGTTGAGCCTCAGGATCATATGGACTATCGAGACACTCAAGCTATATGCATGGAGCAGAATCCAATAAGATGTATATGGATGCAGATATATAAATGTGCAATGTCCCACAAAACATTGTGGAATCAATGAAAATTCATGTTTTATCCAGAATTAAACACATGTAAAGCATTGTTTACAGCAGGCTCCAGATTTCAGAGATTGTAAAGCATATTTATATACATACATGTAAGTATATATGTATGTGTGTGTGTGTGTGCACAAGCACACACACACACACACACACCAACTTTTGTTTAATTGAACCAACATCTTCAGATTTGTGATTGGGTAATGTCAGATTTTAAGACCCACACCACTTTAGAAAAGCATATTTCAATAAAGTTCTTAAATAATTATAAATAACTATAAAACACCTGAAATATTCCCATTGCCTACCATGTTTGGTAAAATTGACAATCATTCTTAAAGTTCAGAAGCTCATAGAAATCCTTAACTCAATGAATTGTTATAATTGGTAGAATCTCAAACCGAAAAGTTGAATTCTGAAGCAAGATCTATAATTAGAATAATTTAAAACATAATTTGTATTGTGGTTTTGGAGGTGATCAACCTCGATTTATTGCTCCCCATAGATTGGTAGAGACAAGGATTCTATTTAATGCACTACCTGCTTTTCTTTCTCTCTGTTTTCTTGATCTGTTTCAGAAAAAAGCCTGTATCTACAGTTTAGGTAGTGAAATCTTGATGTATCTGTGACTCATATACATGATTTGGCTCACCAAAAATTACTATTTCATCCCTGGGTAGTCAGCTTCAGCAGGACATGTGTTGTATCTGTCATCATTATCATTCCAGGAGCTAAGATGAACTAGTGCCTTATATAATACTTGCTCAAGAAAAATCCATTGTTGCAGGGCACTGTGGTACATGCCTGTAATCCCAGCAACTCAGGGGACTGAGGCAGGGGGATCACAAGGTCAAGGCCAGTCTCAGCAATTTAGCAAGGCCCCTAAGCAACTTAGAGAGACCTTGTCTCAAAATAAAAAAATAAAAGGGACTGGGGACATGACTCAGTGGTAAGCACCCCTGAGGTAAATACCCAGTACCCGCCCCCCCAAATCTGTTGTCTCTTGTCTCTAGTACAATTCACTAATTTATTTCATAGACACAAACTTAAACCACTGGATACAATGTTATTGCCCCCCACACACACAATTTTAACTAATGAATTCACATGTGTTATTCTGGAGAAACTACAGCCCATGCCAAGTCTTGGAGCCATGAATCACTCTGGATTTTAGGACTGCAAATGATTCTGAGGCTGAGATTTTTATTTTCAAACATGAATTCACTGACTTTTATTTGCTAAACACAGGAGAAAAAGCTCTCTGATATAAGGAATTCTAGATCAAGTGGGTGTAAGATATCCAATGAAACATGACCACTATTTTTATCTGATATTCAATGAAACATGTCCACTAGTTTTATCTGATAAGAAACATGCCAATTAATATCACAGTATTGGAAAAACTGTAATATACAGTGTTCAAAATAACTTTATAGTCAGGTACAAAGCATTTTTAGATCTGTTTTTCCAAATCCAATCCAATGAATTTGCATCAGTTTTCCCCATAATTTTTACATTTAAAAATATGAAAATTTTGATGCTTCTGTTAAAGAGCATTTAATATTTACCAAGAGAAAAATATTATTCATAATCTTAAAAATGCTGTAGTAAAAAAAAGTCAGAAATTTTATAATTCCACCTGCAACCTCAGATAGCCTCTGTCTGAAATTGGTTTCACTTATACTATCTACAAGGGTGGAACTCAGCAAGTCCTGTCCTGTGTCTCTGGGGAGTTGTTATAGTAACTGCCTTACATACTTGTGGGGATTAAATTAAATGAAAATTTCACCTGAATTGCTCAAGACAAGCCTAGACCCAGGGAAACATTAATCACTACAAGTTGTTTATGGTTATCAATTTTCATGCTACCATATAAAACATTCGCAAAAAAACTGATTGTGAAAAGCTTTAAGATATTTTTTGTTATAATTTAAGATGTGGAATCTTTAAAAAATTCACCAACTCATTCATTGTTTTATCAATGTCATTAGTACCTACTCTGTGCTAAATATTTTCTTTAGCATTGAGGGTACATAAAAAGTATAAATTTAATAGGTGATAGTAAAATATTAGTGAGGCTCAAAAAAAAAGTGTTTCATGGACAAGGAAAAAATGCAGAAAGGCAGATCAATGGTACAATCTCCAGTCTAAGGCTTACTGGATGCCAATTTTTAAAGCAGAGAAGGAACTGGGCTTCTGAGGGACACTAAGAACCAAGACCCCCACAGACAGTTGAAAACCAAACTTACCTATAGGAAGTCTGATGAGGACCTGCTGGGGCTGAGCTGCAGGTAAGACCATCTGAGGACAGCCCTTGATGGTGAGTGAAGCTGCCTCTGCATCCAGAGCTCCCTCCCTGGGTACTATTCAAGGTGACCACTGCTTCCAGGGTCAGATCTCCCTAGGACAGGCAGTGTGCCCTGGAGACGGCCGGTCCCCCCTAGCCTGACACATTTGTTATAGTAAAATTTATATTTAACTCATACAAAAACATAACAACTATATACGTTTATGGGATACCATGTGATGTTTGGTACACATATACATTGTATAATGTTCAAATCAGGTTTATCATTTCTTTCAGAAGATTCAAAATACTTTCTTGCATTTTTTTGAAATATACAACACATTAGCATTGTTAATATCATTAAACCTCAGTAAAGCTGTTCAGAAACCAACCTGTGTTCTATTAGATAATTGTCAATTATAGTCATGTCCTCCAAGGGCATTTTTATTTCTGGTAAAGCATCCTCAACAAGCACAACACACTCAGCCCCCATAAGATCAGCTATTCCAAATTGCCAGAATGGCCAGAACATAGCTGTGTAGGGCATGTTCTCGTTCATGTGCTGGAATCATCAGAACACTTTTTGACTTGATTAAAATTTCATGTACTAGGAGCTATGTATTATTTCCACACATTGGGCAGTTTTTATGTTTTTCCATAGTCAGTGAGGAAGATCTTACAATTTTTTGTGCTGGAGCTAGTAAATGTAATGGAAGTTCTTGAATAATGTTTACACTTGTTTTAGATTAAATGTTTTGGGTATTTAAAACTATTTAATATTTCAACATCAGTAATAAATTATAAAAGTAGCATCACCTTCTCTGAGTTTCAAGCAGTATTGGATTTCTTCATTCCTGGCACTTTTCCTGCAGCTTCCTGGGCTTGTATTCACTTTTATTGGTTGATCTGATTAACTAGTTAGTAGCTGGTTATTTATTTAACAAATATTCATCACAGCAATCACATGCAAGAAGATATAGAAACAGGTGAAAAAGACAACCCTTGCTCCACTGGAGCTTATATAATCCAGATATTAAAATGTAATTACAAGAAGAGATACAAGGGGGGCTGGGGTTGTGGCTTCAAGTAGAGCTCTCGCCTAGCATGGGTGAGGCACTGGATTCAATCCTCGGCACCACATAAAAATAAAATAAAGATATTTGATCCACCTATAACTAAAAAATATTTTTTAAAAAAGAGAGATGCAAGGCCCCACAATATGAAATAAAAATTCTTTGATACTCAAGAAAATTTTTCTGAAGCTGGGTCAGGCATTACCCAGGTAAAGAGCTAAACAAGACCATTTTTGGTATAACATGCTGCACGAACAAAGAAGCAGGTACATTTTACAATACCTGTTTGTGCTCAAGGAAGAGTATGCTTCCAGTCATTACTTCAAGACACAATTTTAATTAATAACTGAAATAGCAAAGCACTTTATAACTGGGTAGTTAATTATGTCTCTGAGCCCTGAAAAAATTCTAATATTACACTATTTAGGATTCTGAAACCACTTTACTCCTCTATAGTAATCTCAAAACAATTCTCTAGCTTATGAACATATCAGAGGCTCTTCATAACCTCCTCCATTTACAGCTGGTTGGCTGCATGCATCTTTAAAATAACCTTCACTCATTTGATTTTCCAGCTGCTCTCACATCTCTTCTTTCTGTAGAGTAGTGCTAGCTCCTTACTTCTTTACAAAAAAGTCAATGAAGCTGCAAAGTGTTGATGGACGCAATGTAAAGGGATCAAAGGGTTGGTTGGTGCTGGATTGCTCAGGAGTGATCTGATAAGCTCCCGCCAATCTGAGGCACTGGGAACGCCTGGTCTTGTCAACTACTACAACTATGTAGGAGACTCTTACAGGGTTGGTTTGCCAGGGAGGCCTTGACCCCTTCACAGAGAGCTGAATATTCAACACATTTTCTGCCAGCTCAGGGATGAGACAGGACTCCTGTGTGGATGTGGAACTTCAGCATAGCTACACTTCTTTGACACTTCAGTTTAAAAATATTAAAGTCCATCAATAAAGGGTGGTTTTGGTGACAAGAACCCAAACAATGATATTTTGAAATGGCTGAATGGATTATCTTTAGATATTAGAAAAAGAGAAAGACAACTTTCATTTGATTGAGTGAGTAGTAAAGCATATTTGGAATCTCTTGACTTTTAACATGAAGTTTATCTGACAGACTAGCTTTCCGTGTGCTAAGTCATAAATGTTTATATATTGCTTCGGATTAAAAAGTCCTGTTTCTTTTACGCCAGTTACAGTTCTTTTAACAGCAGGTGGGGCAGCTGACTTGAAATCTTTCAAATGGTCTTAGAGTTGTTTTAAATTAACAGGCACAGAGCACACAGCATGACAGCCAAGACAGGGTGGGTGGCCCATCTGCCCTCTTCCTGGCCTCAGCTGAGCCAAGGCTGACAACTATTCTGCCCCAAACCAAAACATCTCTAAGAGCCTTTTCAAACTTATTCTTTTAAAGCAGAGGCCCAAATGCACATGAAAAGAGCAAAAAAAGTTAAGAGGTGATAGAAAATGTACATATTAGCAATTCATCACTGGTGTGATGCAAGCCATACTAATAATCATTACAAGATGTAATGATTTCTTGTCTCCTAGATAAATATATTGAAAGACATTTGTTCAAGTGATCAACTACTACTGTGATAAAATGCCACATACCCATGAAACACTCATTTATCTCATGGCTTCACTGGGTCAGGAGTTCAAACAGCTTAGCTAGGCCCTGAGCAAGGCCACAATTAACATGATGGCCAGGTACCTGAACTCACCTAAACTCTGATCAGGGAAGAATACACTTCTAAACTCACTCAGGTTGTAGGCAGAATGAATTTCTGGAAGCAGTTGCAGGAAATGCCTTGATCATCAAGAATTTTATATCTCCTTATTGATTTTATTGATTAACAGATAACAAATTTACTAAAGTCAAAATAACTTTATTTATAAAAACTCAGATCAATTAATCTAAGCCGTAAAAGGAAAAAAAGAGCTAAAAGCTAAATGAAATGTTTATTCTGTGTAACATATGACAAAATTATAAACATATTGGGTAAGCACAGAAAAAAAATAGTATCTAAAAGTTACTCATTTTTATAGCTTTATTTATCACATTATCCTTGGTAGAAAGAAAGATTTTTAAGGATGGAATCATTTTATCTGGACCACTCCCTTATCACACATAACAAAAGCTATATTATCTTTCTGAAGAAACCATGCCTAATTCCACCAGGGATTACTTTTTAAATCAAACAGTTTCCAATTAGAAAAGCATGAAATTCAATTAAATACCCATGGCCTCCAATTATATATGTGCACCAACCAATTACGTAAACCTGTCCTCCAATTAGTCAGCAGTGCCCACTTTCTACTTCTGCATGTTTTCCACTAACCAGCCATGCCCTACCGTTAGAAATGATGTCCTCTAGTCAAATATCTCTGCCCTTCAATTAGTTATCTCTATTCTCTAAGCATATATGTTGGTCCTCCTCTTATATCTGTGTGTCCTCTAGTAGGACACATCTACCCTCCAATTAGATGCCCCATTTCTTCTAGTAGAAATACATGCCTCATGAAGTCAAATCTCAAAAGAGAAACAAACAGGAATGTGCCACACAGAGCAGCTTAAACAACCATAGTATGCTGCTACAGAATGCCAGGCACCACGTTGCCATTATAGTTTTTATTTGAGTACTTGATCTGTCCGCCTAGGGGATGACAGAAGAAAGAATTCTTCAATCTGACAGAACTCAGATTCCTCAATAATAAAACAGGGTAGGTGCTGGAGTTACATGGGATGAAAAAGTGAGTAGTTTGCTGCTGTCTACTTTAAACAAGCTCAGATGCCAAAATGATGGAAGGAAGGGAGAAAAAGAAACAGCACTCACAGGCAAGTAGGATTTAGTAAAAAATGTCCATCAGTTTCTAGTGTGTAGGTGATTTTCATCCTTTGTATCTATAGGACCACATAATAAGAAACTTTTGCTGAGGTGGACCCCTCCCCCCAGTAAACAAGAATATTAAAAATTGCTTTCATGACTGTGTTGATATAAAGATTAATATAGTCCAGTTTGGATTGAGTATCTGTTAATTGGGGACTTTTGCATAAAAGTTACATATGTTACTTTGCTGAGATTTCTGCAATAAATCACCACAGAATCGGTGGCTTAAAATTAAAGAAATTCATTCTTTCACATTCTTCTTCACGGAAGTCAGAAGTTAAATGTCAAGGTGCTGGCATGGCAGAGCTCTCACCAGCGGCTCTAGGAGAGGATCCATCCTAGTCTCTTCCCTTCTATGGCTCTTGTGCTCTTTACCTGTGGCAGCAGCTCCAGTTGCTGTCTTTTCCATCTCCACATGGACTTCCTCCTTGACTCTGTCTGTTTCTTTTGCAAAGTATAAGGACAATTTTGTAGTATTTACAGTCCATCCTAATCCAGCATGTCCTCATCTCCATTCTTACCTTAATTATATTAGCAAATACTCTATTTCCAAATAAGGTCATCTTCTGAAGTTTCAGATGGACATGAATTTGCAGTGGAAGGACATTTTTTTTTTCTTTTAATAGTTGTGTGGGAGAAAATGATTTAAAGTCAAAATGAAAGCAAAAGCTTAAATTTTCAATTATAAAGGAATTCTCATTTTTAATATAATACCAGCATCTAATGTACGTGAGTTCCACGTATCTTCCTTATGCTGCAGTTTACATGTGGATTCAGTGATCAGTGCCACCACCCACCTGGTCCTCTCTTCTTACTTTTCAATCCCTTTTTGACCTAGTTCTGAGACCTCCTGCATCTTGATCACTTGTCTGCTTTGTTTCGCTGCCTTCTCAAGTGCAGACTCGCCCAGCAGAACACAAGGAAGATGAATGGATAGGATTCCACTCCCTGGCCTTAGTCCTGGGCATGCACTTCTGCCTAGCACAGCAGCAGAATGGGAATGAATTAAAGAGGCTCAGTTCATCATTGATTCTCATGAGTTTATTGTTGACAAACTCCCTACATCAATTTATATATTCTGAGTGCTATGAACTTAACACCTAGTGTTTCAGCCCAAATGTAGAATAAGGAGGTGTTTTAACATAATTTCTAATATCAATAAGACACTTTTCTATATGATAAGTGACTGTGTACACGTATGTATGAGACATGCAAGGGTGTTTCCATGAGTAAAAGGAAGGATTCTTTGAATAGCCTCACTTTTCAGTACACCGGAATTTGACCTGCCCATATGATGGGCAAGGCCCACTAAAGCCTGAAAGCCCACCAGAGTGCCCCACCTGCACCTCCTATGACATAGGAGTCCTTCTGTCCTTTCATTTCAAAATTTCTGTGCCCCTTTATTTTGTATCTTCATAAGACAATTAACATACTAATGGCACAAAATAAACTGAATTAATAAGTCCAGGTTAGTAATAGCTTAGAGCTTTCCTGCTTCCTTTTCATTATCACAACAGCTGTCAATCTTTCAACTTTAAAATGTGCTGGTGGGGATTCTAGATAGTATTGCAACTATAGTACATGAAAGTACTCTGAAATATGCATGCAGACTGCAGGTTCACTACAGAGAGTTAAACATAATGTCAAGTTTCCTTTAAATAAATTGAGCCATTTTCCAAACCTTGCCTGAAGTTTGTGATGGGCTGCATTCAGCAAGATAAAAAGGTTATTGTTCAATGAATGTCAGTGTAAAGGATCAGAATTATAATGCAGTTGTTCCAAAATCCACAATGAATATTTATCTCTCAAATATTCACTTGCCTTGACACGTCTCATAATTGACTGCAAAGCAAAGTATAAGGGAGAAATTGCTTGAAAGATAATTTTAAAAGAAAATATTAGCAAAGCTGTGTTATCAGGGGAAAGGCTAATGTGTAGTGCAACTTTTTTGACAATTGGATTTGAATGATAAGATATTTTTAATAAGTTTCTTATTCTATCACATAGAAAATATCTAGGAAAAAATGGCATCAGTTAAAGCTAACAACAGCCTGTGATTTGTGTTTTTTTTACTTAGTAACCATCCTGATACACTGCATAGCTTATGTTTAGCTAAATCAGAATATAAAATAGGCATGTTCCTTGACCCTGAATGAGCATTAATTAACTAAAATGAACTACAAATAATCATTAGTGTTGACTATAAGTCAAATGTTAAGTGATTCAATGACAAGATATTTGAACTTATTTGAATTAACCATTTGATTATATGGTGATATATTGTTCATCAATTTCTAATAGTAGAAAAAGCTAGCAAATTAGTCAGTTGGACCATTATACAAAAAAACATACTGAGAAACAGAATGTTTACAGGTACAACGGATTGTCATTTCAAAGTTGAATTTGCACACATACATATATATAATATACGTATGTATAAAACATATATTATTAACCTAATTTTATTCAAAATCATTGACCTAAATCTTAGGACACTTTTCATTCCATAATAGTTTTCAATATTGGGTGAATGAATAAATTTCCAATTTAAATTATAATGTAACTTTCTCCCTTTATTTAACACTAACATTGAAAAATAACTATACAAAAAGTAAGACTAAAGACTTTGTACTCTATAATTAGAAATAAAAATTTTAAATAAATATTGACAAATCTGGTTCAGCAGTGTATTAAAATAATAATGAATTATCATTTAATATAATTTTTCTCAAGAATGTTACATTTTCTAAATTAGAAAACCTACCAACCTTAATAGATTAAAGAAAATTATGGAATATATAAATACATATCTAAACAATGTTTAACGTAATTCATACTAATTCATAATAGAAAACAACAAGCATTAATGACCATTACCAAGCAAATTTTGAGTAGAATTCTTGCTGGGAAGGGGTGTTTACCAAATTGTATGATAAACCTCAAACTTTAAAAAGACAGAATTGTCTAGCAGCAGCAGCTTTCCTCAACATTGTATGAGAAATTATAGCATGAAGACTTTTTAAAAAGTGATAAAACTTACAAAAGGAAGAATTAAAATTTATAGACTTTCTCTACATATAAAATTCAAAAAATTAAGATATTTGAACTAATAAAAGAATTCTGAGTTTGTTGAGAATTCTACAAGTTTGTTAGTTATACAATCCATGCATGTATCTATCCGCAGTATTATTGTAACTAGAGAGAATAATTAGAAACTGTAGGGGAAAAAAAAGTAGCTTTCAAAGTAGAAATCACTATTTGTGACTATAATGTGGCAAAAATAAAAAGTATCTGGAAAAAACACCTGAACAAATGGAAGAATATAGCATGCTATGAAATGGAAGGATCATATTATTAAAACTCAAAATAGGAGCTGACACTACAGTTCAATGGCAGAACCTGTGCTTAGCATGGGAGAGACCCTGGGTTCAATCCCCAACACCAAAAGAAAAAGGAAAAAGATGGAAATAACTTCACAGATTTATTCGATCTATAAATCTAACATTGGCACAATCTAAATCCCAAGATAATATTTGATACATTTATTAGAAAACTTAGAAAATTTTGTGTTAGAAAACAAGAAAAACGTCTCTCACATATGCATATTTATTATAATACTCTGTTAATTAAAATCATGAAATTAAAAAATGCACCAATAGAAGTAACTCTAGTCCAGAACAATTACATTTCTACATGGTAACTGCTACATGCCATGGTTTATACATAAAACCAGAGGGGATACGATGAATGGATCTTATAGCACATAGAAAAAAGGAAAATTGTGCACTAATTTTTTACTATCCTTAAACAATGAATTCCAGGTAGACTTGCATAAATTAACAAAAGATAAAATCATTAAAGAAAAAGAAAGTGTCTCTTGCTCTTATTTTAGAAAAAAAATTAAATCGCACAAAAAGAAGATAAATTTGACTATACCAGAATAACTCCTGTACATCACAAGACATCAGAAATAAAATTTTAGAACTATTGATTCTAAAGTTTTATCGCTCTATATGCACAAACACACAAATGAGTTTATGTCGTAAAACTGGTGGAATCTGAATAAGCTCTGTGGATTCTACCAGTGTCAACCTCTTGGTTGTGTTGTTGTAGTAGAATTATTTAAGATGGTATCATTGTGCAAACTCAGTAGCAGTTCACAAGACATTCTCTCTCTTCCTTTCTCTCTCCTCCTCCTCCTCCTCCTCCTCCTGTTCTTCTTCTTCTTCCCCCCTCTCTCCTTATAATTCCTATGATTCTTCCCTTACTGAAAATAAACAGTAAAATAAATAATATTGATTATGCATACAAACAACAATAAGTATTGGCAAGGATGTGGGGGAAAATGTACACTCATACATTGCTGGTGGGACTGCAAATTGGTGCAGCCAATTTGGAAAACAGTATGGAGATTCCTTGGAAAGCTGGGAATGGAAACACCATTTGACCCAGCTATTCCTCTTTTCAGACTATACCAAAGGACTTAAAAACAGCATATTACTGGGACACAGCCACATCAGTGTTTATAGCAGCACAATTCACAATAACTAAACTGTGGAACCAACCTAGAGGACCTTCAGTAGATGAATGGGTAAAAAAAAATATGGCTTATATACACAATGGACTATTACTCAGCAATAAGAGAATAAAATCATGGCATTTGCAGGTAAATGGATGGAGTTAGAGAAGATAATACTAAGTGAAGCAAGCCAATCCCCCCAAAACAAATACCAAATGTTTTATTTGACATAAGGAGGCTGATTCATAGTGGGATAGGGAGCAGAATCATGGGACGAATAGACAAACTCTAGATAGGACAGAGGGGTTGGAGGGGAAGGAAGGGGGCATGGGTTATTAATGATGGTGGAATATGATGATCATTATTATCCAAAGTACAGGTATGAAGACACAAATTGGTGGGGTTATTAATGATAGTGGAATGTGATGATCATTATTATCCAAAATACAGGTATGAAGACACAAATTGGGGTGAATTTACTATGCATACAACAAAAGATATGAAAAATTGTGCTCTACATGTATAATAAGAGTTGTAATACACTCTGTTGTCATATATAAATTAAAAAAAAAGAAAGAAAAATTGTTTCTCTAGACTTTGTACCCCACAAATTGTACCCTTTTCCGGATGCAGAGGTGGTCAAGGTAAGCTGCATCCTGGGTTTGAATGTCCTCTTGGGTAAACATAACTTTGAAGTGGACTCTCACCTCCAACCCTCACCCAAATTCAGGATACAACTGACTAGCACTTGCTTGGACCCAGGACTGCAGTCAGCTGAATTGCAAAGCTAATGATTTTTTGGCTTCTGTTTATCATTTGCCTGATGGCTAGAAAATTCCAGTCTTGCCTAGAGACCACAGATCCCACTTATTAATGTTTTGATTTCTGTGACTGGCTAACTTACATGATGATGAGCAAGTCACTGAGTTGTGTTTTTTTTCCTTATATTCTCCTTCAAGGGAGCAGGAAGTTGCTGTCCTCCCACATAGCTTGAGTCTCTACTGTGGGTGACAGTTCCTGGACAGGTAAATAAAGCTCTTTTTTTTTTATTTGATTTCGGACTTAGAGTGCTTTCTGAGGCATCTCCCCATAACACCACGTCCTTGTGAGCTTTGTCACCTACAGCCCAGGGGTCTTCAGTTCTGTCATTAATAAGTGTCCATCCCTTCTGGATCCTGGTCTCAGTTCTCCAGCGATGTTGGTTTGAGAACACAGCACCACTTAGGTTCACGCATGATTTTCCTGCTCGTGCTCTGCAGAAGCGGAGAGCTCCGCCCTTTTGAGGTGCTTTCTTAACTGCCAGGTAACCTCTTTCTTTATAAGGTCACAGAAGGGTCTCTTGTGCTGTGGGTCCCTCCATATGCTGCCATTTTAGAACTCTTTAATATGTACCTGACACTGTAGGATGGCCCCAAAGGCAGCCCAACTGTTGTCTGGGGCCAATTTTTTTTTAATATAACATGTATTTACATAGAGATATCTTTCAGGGCTGGGATTGTGGCTCAGTGGTAGAGTGTTTGCCTAACACTTGTGAGGCCCTGAGATCAGTCCTTAGAACCACATACAAATAAATAAAATAAAGGTCAATTGACAATTAAAAAGTATAAAAAGAAAAAAAGAAAAAAACAAAGATATCTTTCAAAGACCAGGAAGATCAGAAAAAGAAACAAATGCATGCCTAATCATAAAGCCCCTAAAGAGATCTTTTGGCTCCAGTTTTAAATCCCATCTAGAATTTAGCCAGTATCCTGCCTTCCACAGAGGCATAGCTAATCTAACTGGAATTAGGCACCATTCTGAAGAACTGGCTCACTTTTGCCAACACTATCTCCAGTGGGTTTCCTAGAATGTATTTTAAAATATGAACAGAGAGCTGATGGCACGGCTCTTCAGTAAAACACTTGCCTAGCATGTTTGAGGGCCTGGGTTGAAGCCCTAACATGAAAAACACACACACACCCAAGAAAAAAATTGGCAACTGACAGTTTTGGAGACACAGTTGCAGCAAACAGGATGGACCATTTCCAGTGCAGAATGGGATCAACCACTCAACAAATTGCATTAAGGAACATTCATTTGTTTATTCAACCTGTATTTACTGAGTGAATCCTACTGGTCAGTAATTTTCCAGGTGTTGAGAACGCACTGATGAAGACAAAATCTGCCCCTTCTTGGATCTAACTAAGCAATAGAAGAAGATTGGGAGGAGTAAATACACAAGAAAATGTATGTTCTGAGTTCTGAGTTGTGGATGCCTAGGAAGGGGCAACAAAGACGCCTGAAACCTCAAGGCAGTCTCACTCAACATTTCTTCTAGCTCATGTAATGATGGAAACCCCTCCTGTTCCCAAGTGATGTAAATGCTTAAAGTAGAAAATATAGAAGCTGACATCAAATCAACTAGAAAAAGGAGAGTATGTGGGTAAGAAGGGAAAGATGGAACCATGAAATCTGCTCCCCACCCATCCCCCCTCCCCCAGGGTTCTATTCCTCTAAAGATCATAACCATTTCTTTCCAAAAAGAAAATAATCAGTTTGTCTTTGGCTGCTGCCCAGAACTTGGCCCCACCTACACATTCTGTTCTCACCTTCCCGACAGGATTACATAGGACAGAAGAAATCAGCCCAGTATCCCTGCCCCATCTTACTACCTATTTCCATGTGTATAGTGCAAGCCAAAAAACCAAAGACCTAAAACAACATATTCCTGGCACAAATTTCTATAATAATAACAAATACAATATGTCCCAAGTGAAAAGCTTGACCACATCAAATAATGTACAAGGCCTACCTAAAAATAAGTGACCTTTAACAATTTATTTAACTTATCTTAGGTTCCTCATTTATGAAAAAGGAATAAATATAATAGCATACCTCATAGAGCTATTATGTGGATTTTGTAAATTGAAATATCTAATATGTTTAGAACAGCATCTGGGATATTTTAAGCAACAGATTAGATTTGTTATTATTATTTGCAATTATATTTACCCACATATGAAAAGTTCTCATGTTGGCCTCCACTTCTCTCTTATGTATTCACAGAAGTCTTAAGAATCTATTTGTTCACTGATGCATGCATTTTCATTTCTACAGGTCGATGCTCATCACATTATCACTCCAGGGAACTGAGACCATAATTCTGATAGAAAAGACACAAGTCTACAGAATGGTTTTATAAAAGCTGGACAAGAAAGTCTGCCATGAGATTTGACTGTTGAGGAAAAGAAGGAAAGAGGGCAGTAATCAGCACAGAGGAATGGATGATGAGTGTGGGTGAGAATATTAAACAGAAAAATCATCAGAGCAGGGATGGTTTACTGAAGATGGTCAGGTAGCCCAAAGAATGAGCTCCCCACTAAGAGCCTAGCACACAGAAACTGTACCCCACTGGTCAAGTATAGGCTCTGAGTTAGGGGACTGGCATGTACTCCTGATAGGCATGAGTTAAGCAGGGCATCGGCCATCTGAGATGGTGAATGCTAAATGTGTATGTGTGTATATCCCAAATCTTGAACACCAGGCACCAGATGGCAAGCCAGTGTTCTGATATCCACTTACACAATGCATGTGTTATGATTACACTGGTAAATTAGGTAATACATTTGCTTTATTTCAAATCACTAAGTTTTATGTTAGGTGATATACTCATACTGCTTTGCTCATCAAACCAGAAAATTCATCACAGAGTCCATTTTCCACAGCAAGTCTAAATTCTTTTTTCTAGGTCCCCAGCCTGGTCCGTGTTAATGCAATTCCTTTAGACCTAACTGCCAGGCTAGAAAAACAGAGCAACCCTCGGGCGACACTGAACACATAATGGTAATGGCTTTTTAAGATTATTTGTTTTGCACGACATTGAAAAACTCGTTAAAAAATGTGTGCTATAGGACACTAAAGATGTTTGTCTAAAATTGAACACAATAGTTAGTGGTCCATTTATCTAGTAGGAAAGCCCAGGTGCTTTCCTTGAACAAGTCTTGAATAAAAAGAAAGTGAGGGCTCAAGTTTAATATCAGAGCTTGGCATTAAATGTGTTATATATGTTGACACAAGAATCAGCTTTATTTCACACTGTGTGGATATAACAATATAAATTTAGGGAAACACATATTGGTAAGTTGGCATTTGTTATTTCTGAATTTTCCATGTATTTATATTTTACTGAAGTATGTTTCCCATACATCCTATACAATAAGTTATTTTTATTTTAATGACTTCCCCTCCCTCCATTATTCCTTTCTTCCTTTTTACATCTGTCTGTCTGTCTCTTTCTGTCTGTCTCTCTTTCTCTGCTTTTCTGCAGTGTTGGAATTGAACCCAGGGCCTGACACAAGCTAGACAAGCCCTCTACCACAGATGGGGCTCCCAACCCCATTAAATTTTTCTTAAATTAAAATATATAGTCTAGATTAATTAGCAAGCAGGGAGGTTAGGGACTGCCATTAGGTGGAATCCCACCAGCCAAGCCCACACGGACCCTTGGGCCGAGCACGGGATCTCAGAAGGGGAAGGAAGCGGTACAGTCCCATCCCCCACAGCGGACACTCCACCGAGGCAGTCAGCGGCCACCATCCGGTAAAGCTGAAGGATACACAGCTACTCTCCTTCAGAGTTCAACATCAAAACAGGTTGGTGTCATTCAGCTCACCCCCCAGACAGCGGGAATTCGCATAAAATCTCTCCTAGGCTTGCTGGGAGAGGGAGTATCAAGCTGAGCCTCCATAAAGACTAGGGGGAAACTAGAGACACTTGACCTCCAAACCCTCCTCCCAGTAGCAGCCAAAAGGAAACCTGGCTAGCCAGCCCTGGGGGAGGGGCAAGCAGAAAAAATCAAAGTGATAGAGGGCCAGGGATCCCAACTGCAGCAGAACCAGGGAGATCCAGGCCAACTGATTCGCGCGGCCTGCCCTGCGGCTACAGAAGGCGTGGCGCCTCAGGGAAGCCATTAATTAGCAAGCAGGGAGGTTAGGGACTGCCATTAGGTGGAATCCCACCAGCCAAGCCCACACGGACCCTTGGGCCGAGCACGGGATCTCAGAAGGGGAAGGAAGCGGTACAGTCCCATCCCCCACAGCGGACACTCCACCGAGGCAGTCAGCGGCCACCATCCGGGAAAGCTGAAGGATACACCACCACTCTCCAACAGCTTGCAACATCAAAACAGCCAGCAGCAGGACCCCGGAGATCCAGGCCAACTGATTCGCGCGGCCTGCCCTGCAGCTACAGAAGGCGTGGCGCCTCAGAGAAGCCATTAATTAGCAAGCAGGGAGGTTAGGGACTGCCATTAGGTGGAATCCCGCCAGCCAAGCCCACCGCCAACGCCTGGAACAGGCCCAGCGACCTGCCAGCATGGTAGTCACGACACCCCAATTGGAATAGGGACAGAGCAGAGCCGCCTTCCACTCCCGGAACAGGCCCAGAGAGACGCCAGCCTGGTAGACACGTCACCCCAATTGGAGTAGGGGCACAGCCGCCGCCCGCACCTGCAAGGGAGACTTTTCAACTATACAAGAGCAACATAAATAAATAGGGGGTAAATTTCAAAAACACAACAGTTGCACCAAGCAGAAAGAAACGCGAGCAGTATGAAAAGACAAGGAAAGAAAGGACCACAAGCAATGCAGGTCAACTCAACTTTAGAAGAGGTAATAGCTGCAACAGATGGAATATCAGATAAAGAGTTCAGGATATATATGCTTCAGATGATCTGGAGTCTCAAGGAAGACATGAGACAGCAAAATCAGACAATGAAAGATCACATTGACAAACAAATCCAGGAAGTAAAAGATCAATTTCACAGGGAGATAGAGGTAATAAAAAACAAACAAATTGAAATTCTAGAAATGCAGGAAACAATAAACCAACTTAAAAACTCAATTGAGAATACTACCAACAGAGTAGATCACTTAGAAGAGAGAACATCAGACAATGAAGACAAAGTACTTCAACTGGAAAAGAACATAGACAGCTCAGCAAGTCTGCTAAGAAACCATGAGCAGAACATCCAAGAATTATGGGACAATATAAAAAGACCAAATTTAAGAGTCATTGGGATACAGGAAGGCACAGAACTCCATGCCAAAGGAATAAACAGTCTATTCAGTGAAATAATACGAGAAAACTTCCCAGAATTGAAGAATGAGACAGAATCCCAAATCCTAGAAGCCTACAGGACGCCGAATGTGCAAAATCATAAGAGATCCACACCTAGACACATTATAATGAAGATGTCCAACATACAGAATAAGGAGAGAATTTTAAAAGCTGCAAGAGAAAGAAAGCAGATTACATTTAGGGGTAAACCAATCAGGATAACAGCTGATCTCTCAACACAGACTCTGAAAGCTAGAAGATCCTGGAATAACATATTTCAAACACTGAAAGACAGTGGGCTCCAACCAAGAATCTTGTATCCGGCGAAATTAAGCTTCAGGTTAGAAGATGAAATTAAAACCTTCCACGATAAACAAAAGTTAAAAGAATTCACAGCTAGAAAACCATCTCTTCAAAAAATCCTTGGCAAAATATTACAGGAAGAGGAAATGGAAAATAACATTGAAAACCAACAATGGGAGGTAGGACAGTAAAGGGGGGAAAGTAGTCAAAGAGGATAACAAATCAGGTTTAGTAACATCAATAAACAAATATGGATAGAAGAACAAACCATATCTCAATAATAACCCTAAATGTTAATGGCTTGAACTCACCAATTAAGACACACAGGCTAGTAGAATGGATCAAAAAACAAGACCCAACAAGATGCTGTCTACAGGAGACGCATTTGATAGGAAAAGATATACATAGACTGAAGGTGAAAGTTTGGGAAAAATCATATCACTCATATGGACCGCGGAAACAAGCAGGAGTGTCCATACTCATATCTAATAAAATAGATTTCAAGCCAAAGCTAATCAAAAGGGATATAGAAGGTCACTTCATACTGCTCAAGGGAACCATACACCAACAAGACATAACAATCATAAATATATATGCCCCAAATAATGGTGCAGCTGTGTTCATCAAGCAAACTCTTCTCAAGCTCAAGAGTCTAATAGACCACCATACAATAATCATGGGAGACTTCAACACACCTCTCTCACCACTGGACAGATCTTCCAAACAAAAGTTAAATAAGGAAACTATAGAACTCAATAACACAGTTAACAACCTAGACTTAATTGACATATATAGACTATACCACCCAACATCAAGTAGCTACACTTTTTTCTCAGCAGCACATGGAACCCTCTCAAAAATAGACCATATACTATGTCACAGGGCAACTCTTAGACAATACAAAGGGGTAGAGATAATACCATGCATCTTATCTGATCATAATGGAATAAAACTGAAAATCAATGAAAAAAGAAGAAAGGAAAAATCAAGCATCACCTGGAGAATGAACAATAGGTTGCTGAGTGATCAATGGGTTTTAGAAGACATCAAGGAGGAAATTAAAAAATTCCTAGAGTTAAATGAAAACACAGACACAACATATCGGAATCTATGGGACACATTGAAAGCAGTTCTAAGAGGAAAATTCATTGCTTGGAGTTCTTTCCTCAAAAAAAGAAAAAACCAACAAATAAATGATCTCATACTTCATCTCAAAATCCTAGAAAAAGAAGAGCAAAACAACAGCAAAAGAAGTAGAAGGCAAGAAATAATTAAAATCAGAGCTGAAATTAATGAAATTGAAACAAAAGAAACAATTGAAAAAATTGACAAAACTAAAAGCTGGTTCTTTGAAAAAATAAATAAAATTGACAGACCCTTAGCCATGCTAACGAAGAGAAGAAGAGAGAGAACCCAAATTACTAGCATACGGGATGAAAAAGGCAATATCACAACAGACACTTCAGAAATACAGAAGATAATCAGAAATTACTTTGAATCCTTATACTCCAATAAAATAGAAGATAGTGAAGGCATAGATAAATTCCTTGAGTCCTATGATCTACCCAGATTGAGCCAGGAGGATATAGACAACCTAAACAGACCAATAACAATAGAGGAAATAGAAGAAACCATCAAAAGACTACCAACTAAGAAAAGCCCAGGACCGGATGGGTATACAGCAGAGTTTTACAAAACCTTTAAAGAGGAACTAACACCAATACTTTTCAAGCTATTTCAGGAAATAGAAAAAGAGGGAGAACTTCCAAATTCATTCTACGAGGCCAACATCACCCTGATTCCGAAACCAGACAAAGACACTTCAAAGAAGGAAAACTACAGACCAATATCTCTAATGAACCTTGACGCAAAAATCCTCAATAAAATTCTGGCGAATCGGATTCAAATACATATCAAAAAAATTATACATCATGATCAAGTAGGATTCATCCCTGGGATGCAAGGCTGGTTTAATATATGGAAATCAATAAATGTTATTCACCACATCAATAGACTTAAAAATAAGAACCATATGATCATCTCAATAGATGCAGAAAAAGCATTCGACAAAGTACAGCATCCCTTTATGTTCAAAACGCTAGAAAAATTAGGGATAACAGGATCATACCTCAACATTGTAAAAGCAATCTATGATAAGCCACAGGCCAGCATCATTCTGAATGGAGAAAAATTGAAGACATTCCCTCTAAGATCTGGTACAAGACAGGGATGCCCTCTCTCACCACTTCTGTTCAACATAGTCCTTGAAACACTGGCCAGAGCAATTAGACAGACAAAAGAAATTAAAGGCATAAAAATAGGAAAAGAAGAACTTAAATTATCACTATTTGCAGATGATATGATTCTATACCTAGCAGACCCAAAAGGGTCTACAAAGAAGCTATTAGAACTAATAAATGAATTCAGCAAAGTGGCAGGATATAAGATCAACACGCATAAATCAAAGGCATTCCTGTATATCAGCGACAAATCCTCTGAAACAGAAATGAGGACAACTACTCCATTCACAATATCCCCCCCAAAAATAAAATACTTGGGAATCAACCTAACAAAAGAGGTGAAAGATTTATACAATGAAAATTACAGAACCCTAAAGAAAGATATAGAAGAAGACCTTAGAAGATGGAAAAATATACCCTGCTCATGGATAGGCAGAACCAACATCATCAAGATGGTGATATTACCAAAAGTTCTCTATAAGTTTAATGCAATGCCAATCAAAATCCCAGCAGCATTTCTTGTAGAAATAGATAAAAGAATCATGAAATTCATATGGAATAATAAAAGACCCAGAATAGCAAAAACAATGCTAAGCAGGAAGTGTGAATCAGGTGGTATAGCGATACCAGACTTCAAACTATACTACAGAGCAATAGTAACTAAAACAGCATGGTACTGGTACCAAAACAGGCAGGTGGACCAATGGTACAGAATAGAGGACACAGTAACCAACCCACAAAACTACAACTATCTTATATTTGATAAAGGGTCTAAAAGCATGCAATGGAGGAAGGATAGCATCTTCAACAAATGGTGCTGGGAAAACTGGAAATCCATTTGCATCAAAATGAAGCTGAATCCCTATCTCTCGCCATGCACAAAAGTTAACTCAAAATGGATCAAGGAGCTTGATATTAAACCAGAGACATGGCATCTGATAGAAGAAAAAGTAGGGTATGATCTACATACTGTGGGATCGGGCTCCAAATTCCTCAATAGGACACCCATAGCACAAAAGTTAACAACTAGAATCAACAAATGGGACTTACTCAAACTAAAAAGTTTTTTCTCAGCAAAAGAAACAATAAGAGAGATAAACAGGGAGCCTACATCCTGGGAACAAATCTTTACTCCACACACTTCAGATAGAGCCCTAATAACCAGAATATACAAAGAACTCAAAAAATTAGACAATAAGATAACAAATAACCCAAACAATAAATGGGCCAAGGACCTGAACAGACACTTCTCAGAGGAGGACATACAATCAATCAATAAGTACATGAAAAAATGCTCACCATCGCTAGCAGTCAGAGAAATGCAAATCAAAACTACCCTAAGATACCATCTCACCCCAGTAAGATTGGCAGCCATTAGAAAGTCAAACAACAATAAGTGCTGGAGAGGATGTGGGGAAAAGGGCACTCTTGTTCATTGCTGGTGGGACTGCAAATTGGTGCAGCCAATTTGGAAAGCAGTATGGAGATTTCTTGGAAAGCTGGGAATGGAACCACCATTTGACCCAGCTATTCCCCTTCTCGGTCTATTCCCCAAAGACCTAATAAGAGCATGCTACAGGGACACTGCTACATCTATGTTCATAGCAGCACAATTCACGATAGCAAGATTGTGGAATCAGCCTAGATGCCCTTCAATAGATGAATGGATAAAAAAAATGTGGCATTTATACACAATGGAGTATTACTCTGCATTAAGAAATGACAAAATCATAGAATTTGGAGGGAAATGGATGGCATTAGAGCAGATTATGCTAAGTGAAGCTAGTCAATCTTTAAAAAATAAATACCAAATGACCCCTTTGATATAAGGGGAGTAAACAAGGACAGGGTAGGGACGAAAGTTTGAGAAGAAGATTTACATTAAACAGGGATGAGAGGTGAGAGGGAAAGGGAGTGAGAAGGGAAACCGCATGGAAATGGAAGGCGATCCTCAGGGTTATACAAAATGACATATAAGAGGAAAGGAGGGGTAAGACAAGATAATACAAATGGAAGAAATGATTTACAGTAGAAGGGGTAGAGAGAGAAAAGGGGAGGGGAGGGGAGGGGAGGGGAGGGGGGATAGTAGAGAATAGGACAGACAGCAGAATGCATCAGACACTAGAAAGGCAATTTGTCAATCAATGGAAGGGTAACTGATGTGATACAGCAATCTGTATACGGGGTAAAATTGGGAGTTCATAACCCACTTGAATCAAACTGTGAAATATGATGTATTAAGAACTATGTAATGTTTTGAACGACCAACAATAAAAAAATAAATAAAATAAAATAAAATAAAATATATAGTCTAGATTATAAATAATTAATTACGAGATACATATTTATGTTCAGAATAAATCAACCTAGAACCGAATAAAAATTCTATTTGGTTGTTAACCCAGAAAAATATGTGAAGTAGCAAATCCCATGATACTATCATTAGAGAGAAAGAAATATATCTGAAACATGTTCTTATTCAGCGTAAACAGAATATCTTAAGCATTAGTGAAAGCAATTACTTTATAGGAAGAGATGAGAGTCTCCTAGGTAGAAGAGCAAAAAAAAAAAAATTGCCTGTAGGTTAAAATGTTTATATATCTGAAAATGGTATGAATATTTTCAGAAACACATGAAAGATAGAACATTAGAGCAACACAAGGCCTTATGTTTACACCAGGAAGTTGATACAAATATCTTTAGGTTGGGGGTTTTGATTAGTCAGATTTAGAGAAATTAGGAAGCAATTCAAAGGAATAAAGAAATATTAATATTTTCTGTGATCCTCGTTAAATTGCATTATATGGAATCATTAAAATTTCTACAAATTTGATTAAATAGAAGAAGATATATATTAGATATATGTGATGGTTCTTTGCTTGAACAAACCTCTTTGAAAAATCCTGTTTTAGCCAAGAACCCTGCCTAAGTAAGTTTAGCAAGAAAGGCCTACCCTCAGTATCTGATCATCCTTCATATCTGATTGAACATTTCCCCCTCCACCATCCCCCAGGTGATATCTAATCGTGTCAGCCTGTGTTCAACAAGAATACTGTTGGGCTGGTTAAGCCAGAATCCTCCTTAATAATTTTTCTCTTAATAATTTTCCCTCCACCAATCCCTACCCTGATCCTTGGCTGTAAATTCCTACTGGCCCATGATTGGGAGTTGAAGCCAACTTCTCTTCTATGCTGTAAGACCACATTGCAGTGGCCTTATACCTATCACAATGGATCTGAAGTAAAGTATGCTTTATAATGCTGCAGGAAGTATCATTGAATTTTTAACAGTATATACCTAGATAATAAATAGATGATCAATAGATTCAAATTCTCTTTGGATATATATATTGATCTCCATTGGAGACACAACATTAAAATCCCTGGGCCACCTTTGGTCAAGATCCGTACCTACTGATCTATACTATTTTCATCACAAAAGTGACCTTCACATGCCAAGGTATAGGAGGAAAGCAGCTGTCTCTCACCCTTCAAAGGATTCTCATAGCACAGCCCATACATAGCATGACTCACAATTGAAAGAAGCTTCTAGGAGCCTCAAAGTCTTCTTACAGGTGCTGTGTGAGTATTATCTTGTTCAGTGTCACCTCACTTCCCCCCACTTTTTTTTTGGGGGGGCTATTGTCCCTTCTCTGGAATCACCTCCTATAAAAGGTGATTTAAATCTCCTATAAAAGGTAACTGTAAGCAGGAACAGTCAACTCCATCCATCTCTGAATACTCCCTGCACCCCATGAATCAAAAATGTCCTGATGGGAAGTGTTCTCTATCTCCTCACACATCTTCTCCAGGATCTCCAACCATACCAGTCACCACCTTCCTCCTACTCACACACCTGTAGACCAGGGCCTCTGGTTTCTCTGCCACATTAGCTGCCATGATCCAACCTCCAGAAAGTTGGAGACTTTCAGACTCTCCTGACCTCTTTCAGCCTCTGATCAGATGGTAACCTCATCAACCTTCTGGTGGCGGAGGTGGACACTTTCCAGGGGAAGAGCAGAGCCCTGGGGACTGGGCCTGAGCCTCTGCCCCATAAAGGACCAACTGGGCCCCCTCCATCACACTCTGTCCTTACCATCGTGTTTTATTTCTCATTATTCTTTTTCCTCTATCCCACCCCCACATTGACAGTTCTCCGTTTTTCACATAGAAACTAATGTGGGCTTATTTCAAAATAAATTTCCTTTCAAAAGGTATAGAGTAGGGGGCTGGAGATGTGGCTCAGCGGTAGTGCGCTCGCCTGGCATGCGTGCGGCCCGGGTTCGATCCTCAGCACCACATACCAACAAAGATGTTGTGTCCACCGAGAACTAAAAAAAAAATAATAATAAATATTAAAAATTCTCTCTCTCTCTCTCTCTCTCTCTCTCTCTCTCTCTCTCTCTCTCTCTCTTTCTCTCTCTCCCTCCTCTCTCACTCTCTCTCTCCTCTCTCACTCTCTCTAAAAAAAAAAAAAGGTATAGAGTAGGGCTGGGGTTGTGGCTCAGTGGTAGAGCACTTGCCTAGCACATGCAAGGCCCTGGGTTTGATCCTCAGCACCACATAAAAATAAATAAATAAAATAAATGTATAATAAAAAAGGTATAGAGTATCTTTTTGTGTATATTTTGTTTTTTGTAGTGTGAAAGCAGTATATTATAAACTTATTCATCCTCCGGGGTTATACTTTTAGGATTGATTCCCTTTTTTTGTGTAGCCCCAGTTATTCCTTGAGCTCACCAGCTAAATGCCCTGGGATACTGTTATAACGTCTCTGCACCTCTTGTGTCTTTACCAATTTTATTAAAAAATTAACTGCAAATGGTTGTTATGCATCATTAGGACAGTGTCTAGCAAATAATAAGCTTGTGTAATTATTAGCTGTTATTACTTCTTCTGTAGCCTCTACAGACCCAATTTTATTCATTAATTCCAGTGAACCATAACAAAACAAGAACAGTGCCATTTTCTTCTATGGCCTCTGGTGGCTCAGTAGTGGGACAGTTAGCCGGGACATTGGTTAAATAGTCATTCTGACCAGATGTGACAGTTGGCTCACCAGAGGGGCTAGACTTTGTCATATTTTCACCAATGAGGTATCAAAGGCCTTATTGCCCTACGTTCTCATCAACACAACATTATTTGATGTTACACATTATTCTTATTAGGCTGGTGATGATTATTTGTGAGATCATTTCTCATATGCTTGTCTCTTCACTTTCCCTATCTAAAATGTCTATTCATATCCTTTGCTAATTTTTCTATGGATATTTTTGTAGCCAACTTTTTCTTCTCTGTGACCCAAAGACCTGACAAAAACAATTTCAGAGGAAGAAAGTTTATTTGGCCCTCATGGATTCAGAAGTCTCAGTTTGTAGATGACTAACTCTGTTGTTCTGAGCCCTGGATGAGACAGAACATCATAGTGGGAGAGTGTGGAGGAAGAAAGCAGCTCAGAAAATGGCCCCAGTAAGGAGAGAAGAGAGAGAGAGGGGTGGGGACCCATTCCTCAGGGATAAAATATATGCCCCCAAGGCACACCCCCAGTGACCTACCTCCTCTAGCCACACTCCACTTGCCTACAGTTACCACCAGTTAATCCATTCAAGTGGATTAATGCACTGATTATGTTAAGGCTCTCACAACTCAATCTTTTCACCTCTAAACTGAATTGTATTGTCTCACTGGCATTCCGCATATCTAAACCATAATAGATTTCCTAGATGATTTGAGGAAATTCTTTGTATTACTTTGTTAAGGTCTGTAAATAAGTCAAAAATAGCACCTGGTATTTTGCCAGAGAAATGTTAGAGTTCGTAAACAAGTCTGGATGGTGCCTGGCAAAATGTCAGAGGGAGTGGTTTGAGAAGTAACAAAAGCGAGCCATTAAGTGTGGAGATTCCTTATTGGTTGACTGATGTATCTAGTTTATGCTAATTAAGATAAGCTGTGCAAAATGTATAAATAGCTCTGTTGCCCTACAATAAACGGCTCCTATTCCTGCTGCATCAATCTACGGAAGTTATTCGTCACCCCCCGGTTATTTTGCTGCAGCCGGACTGCGGCATTACTTGCCTACTTGAATTGTTGCAAAAGGTCCTTCAATCTAACATCTTTCTTTTAAATTCATCTGTCATGCCTGTGAGCTACAAATCTTTTTTGGGCTGGCGGGGGTTGGTAACCAGGGATTGAACTCAGGGGCACTCAACCACTGAGCCACATACCCAGCCCTATTTTTATTTTATTTAGAGACAAGGTCTCACTGAGTTACTTAGCACATTGCTTTTGTTGAGGATGGCTTTGAACTCACAATTCTTCTGCCTCAGCCTCCCAAGCAGCTGGGTTTATAGGCGTGCACCACTATGCCTGGTGTGAGCCACAATTCTAATGTAGTCAAATCCAATTATACTTTTTATTCTGTTTAGGTCTCTGGGGTCTTAGAGAATCCCATCTTAATAACACAAAATACTTTTACTACATTTTCTCCTTTAACTTTTTTTAAGTCTTTTTAAAAATTTTTACATTGACGCATTTAATTAATATAGAATTTATATTAGTATATGACTTGAGGTAGGGATCTATCAAAAGCTTCCATCCACTAATAACATTGTTTTCTTCTACAACATTTGCTCTAAAATGTTCTCTGAAAAGTTCATTTTGCAAATATAAAAACTTCAATCCAATATTATTGCTTTAATTTACTGAAAATAAAAATGTTACACTTTGCTACTTAAATCTCCCCAATTGAGGCAAAATATCCTTCAATGTTAGAGCATTTGGATGGCTTACATGAGGCTCTGTCAATTCCCAGCACAACAAAAAACAGAAAAAAAATTTCCAACAGTTAATAATAACAGTAATAAGAAAACCCATACTCCCTACCTTAGTCTTCAAGATTCTCATTAACTTGTGATCCACTCTGTCTTCTGACCTCATCTACCATGTTTCTTGTTAACATACTTTATGGAGTAAGTGCTATATTGGGCTTATACTTATACTCAGAGGGACAGGGGAAGCTAAGCTATTTGGTTTGCTCACAATCTTTGAAGGAAGATTAAAAAAAACACTGTATCAAATATTCCATTTTTCCATATCTCTGAGGGTAAGCAAAGCTTTTAAAAGAGAAGGGCTGGCATGGTAATGCATGCCTGTAATCACAGTGGCTCTGGAGGCTAAGGCAGGAGGATCACAAGTTCAAAACCAGTCTCAGCAACTTACTGAGGCCCTAAGCAACTCAGCAAGATAGTTTCTCAAAATAAAAAAATAGAAAGAGCTGGAAATGTAGCTCAATGGTTAAGTGTTCCTGAGTTCAATCCCTGAAAGAGAGATAGAGACAGAGACAGAGAGAGAGAGAGAGAGAGAGAGAGAGAGAGAGAGAGAGAGAGGTAGCAAGTGACTCAAAAGGCAGAAAACATAACATACATATATTTAGTTAGCCTGTGATAGACCAGCAGGGTAAGGACCAACTTCCATTCTCGACTTTGTTAGCTAGGGCAGGTGACCTCTCAGCTTCCACTCTCAGAATGAGGAAGTTGCTCTTAATTTCAGGTCCATTCTGTGATTTCTACAACATAGCATACCCTGATCTTCATATGCTAGTGCTGACTTGTTTTACATTAGCACAGTGGGCATCTGGTGCCTATCACGCCATACATTTAAGAGATACCAGGAAGATGGCCCTTGCATTGTGATGACCACATAGATTAGGTATCACCTTTCCGGGGACAGATGGGCTTTCACATTCCTAACCCAACTTACCCCATCTGTGCTTTGTGACCCTGGTGGAGTCTAGGACCAACCTTCTAAACTAAAGGACATGAAGAATTTATTGGCCATTATCTTTGATGTTTATACATGACAAGTGATCAAGGACCCTGGAAACAAAAGATTTAGGCTCCATTCTGAGAGTGCTAATTTCTAGGCATGTGACATTAAACAAGTTATTTAACTTATCTAGATTCACAGTCTCATTCTCAGTAAAATGGGAGAAAAGATTTCTGGATTATTCTTTTTATCACAAATCAGATTTAAACTGGATACAGAACATAATAAATTGCCTAGGACCTAGATTTTTTATGGGGCAGTGAGGACCTGAAAGTCTGATGTCATCCTGCTCTCAAAGTCAAGAGGTAGACGGGGGTGGGATTCTCTGGAAACATCTCTAGGATCCCCCGATAAAATGCAAGAGCACTCTCTCCTCTCTGAGAGGACCCACTCTCTCTTGAGAATGCCCCTTCCCCTTTTCCTATTCTTTCCATAAACTCATTCTTGTAACTCTGAACTACATATCTAAAATCTTGATAGCAAGAATCAAGGTTTAAAGAGGGGGTCTTTATGCTGCCCCAGTTTCTCAGAATGCCCCAGCTCTGTAACACTCTGATAGCTATTTTGAAATATACAACTAAAATATCTCAATCATATTATCCTACTGTGCTATAAAGCATTAGAGGTTACTCACCCTAACCAATGGCTCCCTGGTACCTGTAACCATCATCTTTGTATTCCCCTCCTTCCCGACACTTCCCAACCTCTGGTAACCACCATTTTACTCCCATTTGCTAATAATGCATTTATTTCAAAAATCCTTTTGTACTTCCCTAAAGCGTAGTTGATCTTGTCTTGAATTTCTTCCAGAGCCAGTGTACTTCCATCCATATAGCTTCGTTTGTATTTCAACCTAGCTAAATCATAATCAATTAAATTCTTCCTCTGGTTAATTCCTGAAATAGAGCCTGGAAAAATATAGCCTCTAAAAAATGGGGAACCATTTTTAAAAATGCAAACATGGTCAGGAAGAAGTACTGACATTAATTCTGATGGAAATAATAATAATAAAATAAGATAAAATCTCCTGCCTAAAATTAACAAATTAGGATTGACAGGCCCAAATAATCTCTGCAAAACTCAAAATGAGCATAATAGGAACTTAAAGTGTTACAGTTAAATTTCAAAATGAAAAATAATTATTTTTCCAGCCAAGATTTATTCCACTGATAAACTCCTATAGAAATAACCAAAGTTACAGCTAAGGAAGGTCCTTTCTCTCCGTCTCCCACCTTATCATTCCATCTTCACAAACACACACACACACACACACACACACACACACACACTTCTGTTGCACCTCAATTCTGATAACTTGGTAAACTCTGGGTACAGTATAGAATGGTCCTGCAAAAACAGCAGCCACCTTTACCCAAATAAGCATATTTTTTCTCCCTAGTATTTCTGTTTCAGCCTCATTTTTTGTTGCCTTTTAGAATAATCCTTGCTCATAGCCTGACATTGTACCCCTCTATTTATTCCTAGTCTCTGTATGATTCAACCTAATGATTTTCCCTCAAAGCCTAATTAAAATATTCATATTAACATTTAATGTACACAATTTTTTGTTATAGTTTAAATTTTATGTGGTACATTGTTTCGGTGGTTTCATGTTTCTTTCTTCAATTTCTTCCAGAAATTCAATGTTTCTCAGTGTTTCAGAGGGGGTTTCTGTTGGAGACTCACCTCCACATGTCAGAGGAATGAAAAAAGATCTACATCACAAAAAATGGAGAAAGTCAAAGAATATAAAAATGATGATAGTTTTTATCTCTTGAAAGCAAGCTATAGTGATAAGTATCATATTAAAAAATCAGTGATGTCATTGAAAATTCTCAAGCCAAGGTGTACCAAATACATAATAGTGTCCACTGTGGGGGATGAGGAAAGAAGAGGCATTCCTAGATTTGTAAACTTAGAAATAAGATCTGAGAGGGGCTGAGGTTGTGGCTCTACAGTAGGGTGCTCGCCTAGCATGTGCAAGGCACTGGGTTCAATCCTCAGCACTACATAAAAATAAATAAAAAAAAATAAAGACATTGCATCCAACTACAACTAAAAAATATTTTTTTTAAAAAAAAGAGAAATAAGGTCTGAGATGTCCACTTTTAAAAATATTCTTGCACTTTTCACTTTATGAGTGTGTGAGCTTCACGTTGGCTTGTCTGGGTCTCCATTTGGTTAGAGTGGAAAGAATATAAGGAATATCACAAAAGAAAGGAAAAAAAGGGATTAAGGAAATATTCAGCTTTTACTTTGTGGAACGCAAAGAAAGACCACCATGAGGATTCCCTGGGCCCTCCTTCTTGGTGACAGGAAAGCTCAGCTCAGCACAGGGGCCTCACAAGCTGTTCATCCCCTGAACAGTACCCCAGCTTCACTGGTTCCGTTTAACTTTTTAGTTTTAATCGGACTGTTTTCATTTTTCTTTCTTAAGAGAATTTTAAGGAACATTTAATTTGCCATGGCCTCCCTAAACCTGGACCTGGAGACTTGTGAATAGAAAGAAAGCCAGAGCATAGTAAGATTCTTACAAGATTATTAAACAGAATAAATGCTATGACCCTCTTTTCATTAATACATTCTCATTCATCAGAGTGTATTCATGTGAGACTCTTCATATTCATGAATGTACCCAAGAATAAATATATATGTAAAAGAATATGTTCTTTGATAATATATTCCTAACATATACATTATTTATGAATAGAATTAAAATAAGCATCCATCAATGGTAAGAATATATTTATGAAAATATATTCTAAAGAAACAATCTTGTTGAAGAATACATTCATATGAATGAATTGATCTTATGCCCTATCAACTTGTTCCTTTCATTTTTAGCCTCCTACTGCAACAGCAGAGAGCTGATGCAAATAATTTGGTCATTCTTTCAAATACTCATATTAAGGTAAAAGGAAAATAAGCCAACTTCAAAGGGTTAAAAGAATCACATTGGGCAAAAGAGTCATTTGGTAGATTGGCAGGCAGTGAACTCACTTTGTCTGTTGGCCTAGTTTAAGTGGGTTGTATGGCCATAGGACCTACATAGCTGAAACTGATGACTCCAAAACAGAAATTAGGGGTAAAAAACCTGAATGGTAGGGCACACAGTGAAACAAAAAAGTGTTGTTACAGGGCTGGGACTTTCTGAGAAACTGAAGTAGCACAAAACTCCCCCATTCAAACCTTGATTCTTGTGATAGAGTCAGCAAGATTTTCAAACATGTTTGTTACTCAGAGTGACAAACAATGAGTTTATTAGAAGGGGAACAGGAGACATCTTCAAGGGAGAGAGAGGGTTGGTTCTCTCAGAGAGGAGAGGGACAGCATGCCCCTCCTGTACTCTATTTTTGGGGGATCCCAGAGAAGTTTCCAGAGAGTCCTGACCAGGTTCACCTCTTGACTTTTGAATAACAGCAAGATAGTATCAGACTTTCCAGTCCCCACTGCAATAAGAACTCAAAGTCACTTTGGCTCATGCTAACTGATTTTAAAATGGATTCTTAACCATAAATTCTTACAGATTTTATGGTTAGGGGGAATTATTCTTATCTCCCTGAATTCTAAGATCTGGTCTATGAAGGGGGTCACAAAAGTCTGCCCTTCAATATAACTTGGGTTCCTGTTACCGAGATTATTTGGGGCCTGCATTTCTCCTGCAGATAACAGGTAGTTTGCTGAGGAATATGACATACTTTGTCCATTTAAGCCAGGCAGGGCTGCAGGTAATTTGCCTCTTAGAAAAGAAAGCATGTGGTGATCAGCACAGCAGGTCCATTTTATAGAATTACTCCCTTAACCTCCTGTTCCCACCATTCCCATCTGTCTGTCCCCTATTGGTATGAGGGTTCTAGAGTCAGCAAGAGTGAAAGGAAGCTTTCTTGGGAAATATGACTAACTGACACCACCCAGCAATATTCCCTAGGACCAAGTACAGGCCACAAGAATTGGCAAAGCTGCAAACTTCCACACTGAAAGCTACCAGGGCATTGGGCCCACAGAGATACCTGCAAATGCCCCATTGTGCAACTCAGGACAGTGACAATAATGTCCCAACCATACACCCAGAACCCCAGGAAGGCATAGGAGATCCACATTTTTGCCCTCTCACAGATAACCCTTATGAGGGGAAGAGAAACTATCATGAGACTAAACATTGCCTCACTGTCTGAAATACTGTGAACACAAAAGTAGACTAAACATGGATTGGACAGGATATTGAGTAATCAACATTGATTATACTCTTCAAAGTTACTAACTTTCAATTTTCTACTTACACAATTGGTAGAGGCTAAGATGACAAGATCAGTATTGGTTAAGTAGAATAACATGAGTTAATTTAGTGACTCCTCTCCATTACCCAAGCTCACCAATATACATTTCTGACACCAGTAGGATGTTATTTAGTGGTCTACATATGAGAAAATGTGTTTAAAATAATATATAAATATTTGGAGGACTTTGGAGAAAGTTGGAATGTTTTTATTGTTCACATACTCCTGGGAGGTGTCAGGCCAGAAAAAAAAAAAATGGAGGGCCACTTTTCCCTTATAAGCAGGAAACAACACATATAGAATAGGTTGTTTGCCAATTGTATATATGGGCCTCTTCAGATGTTTCATAAGACTTTACTTCACATCCATGGTAATTCTGTTCTGATCCCCACATAAAGACTAGAGCAAATGGAAGTAGTCAGTTTCCCTACTGCTTGTCTTCATAACACATTCTCAGAGTTCTTCTTAGATTATCTTCAGGAAAAATAAGACTTCTAGGCTTGTGTTCATCCTAACACTTGGGAAAAAAAAAACAAAAATATGTGAATGGACACCAGGCATCCAAATGCACTAAAGCTCCAAAGCTTTGTGTCCCAACAAAAGAAAATTTAAAGTCAGACATCAAAAGGCATGCATAAGAATCTATTATAGGAGAAATTAAAGTGAAATAAGGTTCGAAACCTCAAACAGAGAGTACTCTCAAGGGAGAGAGCTGGCCATCTCTGAGCAGAAAATGATGAAGGAAATAATGTTGTTTCCAAATTTATTAGAGGTTGACAATTGCCTTGAGAACTTGGGACCACCTTCTTAATTATTTACCAATCAGGTGTTCAACTCCTCCTCCAGGTCAGGCAGTGGAGTTTTTGACCTTAGTTGGTCCTCTCTGGAACTGTCTTATAGTCATCTTATTCAGGAGCTTCATCTAGAAATCAGTCTTATGTTAATGTCAGCACAAGTAAACAATCCCCCTGTTGAAATAGAAGACACCTGGGGCCATCACTCATAGTTTTATCTTGACCTATATGGGCCCTGTCAAGAGTTAGTCCCATACATTTTTTTCTTGATGTATTTCCCCAGTAAGTTACCCAAGTAGCTCCTTTTGCTTCTGTTTACTCATTCTCAAGGTACCTAATGTACCTAATGTTTTATCTACAGGTTTTTTTTGCAAGTCATTTACTCATCTGCCTTCACAGAAATGTAAAGAAACTTTAAGAGCAACTTAAAGTAAACTTATGACCTTGCTATGCATTTGACTGCTCATCACTAACTACTACCTAACACTGGCAAAATGTCAACTCTAGAAGCAGTGTGTATATCATTGCAGTTAATGGCTCATGCAATGAGTGCTTCCATGAGCATAAATGTATATCAACATTATCAGTCACTGTGAACTGGTTCTATGTTTATAAAATATAAATTTATATGGTGTTAATAAAAGTGACAAAAAAGGACTGATTCAAAACTGTCAGAACTGAAACTAAGTATGTCTGTCTCTTATCAAATCAACCACATAGTTAAATTAATTGATAAGGACTCTCCACTCTATTTTTCATACAATCTATTTATTATTTGTTCCTTTAAAGGCACAACAAGTTAAGTACTAGTCATCTCTGAATTCTTAAATGTATTTAATCTACCTTATATTGAGGTGGGTTCATTTGAAGTGTTTTTTATAGAAGTTTCTAATAAAAATTACCATGATATTCTTAAATAAGAGAAATTCCCTGAAATGTTACCCAACACAAGTCTACATAGAAAAACATCTTAACTCCAGGAATATTTTATTTTCATATATACATACATACATATATGTATTAGTTGTAGTGTTATGCTCGAATTCGGGATCCCCAAAAGACCACCAGAGACCAAGATCAATGTAAGCAGCAAAGAGGTGTTTATTGCAAGCTAGCTCGGTCCTCCGAAAGCACACAGCAACTGGTGACACTGAGAGGCCCTGAGCCCAGGGTTTGCAGCAATTTTATACACTCTTTGGGGAAGGCAGGGACTTCACATACATCATAGCATCTCTTAGCAAATCATCACACACTACGGGAAAATCATAAAACAACTCTAAAACATGATTAGTACATTCACTGGTGGGAACAAGTTGGGTAGAGGTGATTGGTTAGTACAAGAGGGGGATTCATTTGAACTGATTGGTTTAAACCATGAGGGGTGTACCTGCTGAACTACATGGTTTCCCAACATGTTATCAACCACCATAAACTACTGGGAGGGTCATCTGGCATCCCAGGTATTTTCCCTGTTTCATGCTGATTGATGGTTGCTAGGGGGTTGCTAAGGGTCCTCACCTAGCCTGACTGAATCAGGGACATCTGGCTCTGAAGATCTCTCCTGTTATTTGTAGATAAACAACTCAGCAGGGTGGGTATATGCCTAGGAGTTGTCTGTGGGTCTTTCCAAGGACAAGGGTCATGCCCCCTTCCTTGGACAGGCTTTGCTCTGAGGTAGAGGCTGGTTTCTCATATCTACACACCTTTATAGATTTTCTATTGACCATTTGTCCAATCATAGGACTCATTACTCTAAAAAGATGTATTCTTGATCTTCTTGCCGCAAATGCTTTGACCTGCTTCTTCAGAGGTATATTTTTATTCATCGTTTGATAAACATACCATTTTCAATTATCTGTAACTATAAAGACTTAAGTCTTGTGTTTACTTCAAGAGTAATGCCATTAAAAAAGAAAGTATTTTATCTCCCTTTTTATGCTACTCCCTTTGCCAAAGAATAATTTCCCCTAAAAAAATAAAATGATCGTTCTTATAAATACAAAATGTGTGTCACAGATTTTATTTAGCTCCTTAATTAATGAGAAATCTGGCAAGATGTTATAACCAATTTGAAAAGAAATCCAAAAAGCAGACAATATAAGGCCATTAGAAATGCAGAAATGAATTGGCCTAAAAGATGTGAAACTGGCCTACTTTCATAAGAAGGGCAGTTATCAATTGTATTCCCACCCAACAATTCATTTGCATGTCTATGAACAGGAATAATTTGCATTGCTTTTATTTTCTTGAAACCTACAGAGTATATAATAGCTCAAAAGCAAGGAAAGCAAGAGGTAACCCCAAAGGAGGTGCTGTCAAGACACCCAGTTTCAAGGCACTTATAATTTTTCCTGAACTTTGCTTCTATAATTATTAATCACCATGTAAACACAAGCAAATTACACCATTTGGCTACGTTAAGAGTGGTTCAAATTCCTAAAGTAAATTTTATTCGAATAAATTTGTGTTTGTTTTTTTTTTAAAGCCCTCTCAGATGTTAAAGATGTCCTTTTAGAGAACTGCATTTTTTAAACAGCCTGAATTTCAGGCCTACCAATCTAAACTTGACTTGGCAATGGCTTCCTCATGCTCAGAGTGGAGGGGGTGGGGGACTGGGACCTCCTTCAGTGACTGGCACTAAAAAAGATAGGAGTGGAGGTGGCCCACTCTGGTCTGTCCAACACAGGCTCACTAGATCTACATATGCACATTTCTTGCCTTTTGTCACTCCCCTTCTCTTCAATAGTAATTCTGCAACTGTTCAGGGATTCCAGAGATAGAACTTTTGAAACAATTGAGTTTCTTCTGTCTTCCTTCAAAGCTGGCTTTGAAAAAAAACTATTTTTCTATCAATTTGACTCCAAATACTTCTGGAACAGAGGGTGAGATGGCCTAACCTTGTCCTCCCCAGACAGGATCTTGTACAGACAGGTAACACAATCAATAAAACTTACACACTGAATTTTTTTTTCTTTAGTAATTCTATTAGAGAAATACTAATTTTTTTAAAAGAATTCCTTTCTTACAACAATTTTATATTTCTAATTGAAAATTACTGAGTATAAGAATAATCTCAAAATAAGCAGTTTTATTATAAGGAAAAAATGGTGAATTATAGCTCAATTCAAAAGAAAAATATTTTCCATTACTTAAATTCTATTCTAAAATTATACTAATAATATTTAGGAAGGTTGTAGTAATATGTAGATTAGTGTTCTTATCAGATTTTATTGGGGCATATTAACTTGTATAGACCAAAATATGACTGCATATTTTAATTGGTGAGAAGATAGCTGTTACTGAATACAATCTCACAACCTGTTTTGATCCTAAATTGAGAAACCAGCCTCTACCTCAGAGCAAAGCCTGTCCAAGGAAGGGGGCATGACCCTTGTCCTTGGAAAGACCCACAGAGCACTCCTAGGCACATACTCACCCTGCTGAGTTGTTTATCTACAAATAACAGGAGAGATCTTCAGAGCCAGATGTCCCTGATTCAGTCAGGCTAGGTGAGGACTCTTAGCAACCCCCTAGCAACCATCAATCAGCATGAGACAGGGAAAATACCTGGGATGCCAGATGACCCTCCCAGTAGTTTATGGTGGTTGATAACATGTTGGGAAACCATGTAGTTCAGCATGAACACCCCTCATGGCTTAAATCAATCAGTTCAAATGAATCCCCCTTTTGTACTAACCAATCACCCCTACCCAACTTGTTCCCACCAGTGAATGTACTAATCATGTTTTAGAGTTGTTTTATGATTTTCCCGTAGTGTGTGATGATTTGCTAAGAGATGCTATGATGTATGTGAAGTCCCTGCCTTCCCCAAAGAGTGAATAAAATTGCTGCAAACCCTGGGCTCAGGGCCTCTCAGTGTCACCAGTTGCTGTGTGCTTTCGGAGGACCGAGCTAGCTTGCAATAAACACCTCTTTGCTGCTTACATTGATCTTGGTCTCTGGTGGTCTTTTGGGGGTCCTGAATTCGAGCATAATAAAATGATCATCAGCTTTTGTCTCCATTAAGTCACCTTTAATGTGATAATTTCATCCAACACTGAGAATCCTCTTAGATCCTGCATGTAATGAAGAGAAGGTTACTTGTGCAGATTCTCTGTAGGTGTGAGCTTGGTTAACCCCCCTAAGCCCTTATTTTCCCATGTTTAAAATGAATATAATATAAAATCACCTTCATAAGGTTGTTGTTTCCTTACATGAGATAATCTATTTAACATGCTTTATAAGGGATTTGGCATTGATCATTTGTTTATTTTTGTTATCATTGCTTTCATAGCTGAAGTACTGAGTATACCAACAATGACGAGACCATATATGACAAAACTCTGACTCTCAGAATCATACCCAACTCCTGGCTTCTCATCCAAATGTGCTTTTTTTCTAAGTTCACTAAAACATACCCTCTTTGCTTAGTTCACCTCCAGCTTTCCCAAACCAACAGCCTCCTATCAGAGCACACCTGGAGCCTGCCCTTTCTCCACATTCCTGTCTGCACAAGAGACAATTGTTGGACTCTTTGCATAGTAAGCTCTTAATAAGTAACTTTTGATGGCTCCCATTTGTGGTGATCCTTATGTATTTCTACAGAGTTCTAAGACAAGCTGAGAACATGGTTCATGCCTATTTACCCAATGTCCTGCCCTTTGCTGCCTGGGACCACATCTGATTTTCCTTGGCATGCTTAATGTTTGGCACAAGCCAAATCAGTGCTAAATATATTTTTCTGAGTGGTTTAGTAGCATGGCTCAAAGTCCCCAAATCTGCATTTTTCACATCTTCTAATTCCTGAACTAAATTCATGAAAAATCGATATTCGATTCTTCTACCTCATTTCAAAAAGAAAATAAAAGGCAGGAAGAAAGCAGAGAAGCAAAATATTTGCTCTGGAGATGAAATGGAGTAGAAAAAGTGATAATATGACTGTGACTTTTCTAGCTGGACTATGGAAAGGTACTTTCAAGTTTTATAAGGCTTGAAGTATAAGCAGTTTGAGGTCCTCCACAATGCAAACAAACCAGATTTAGATGCAGACTTTGAAAGAAGTCAGAGGCCAAACAGAGGCTTCATGTTTAAACTGCCAGAGCTTCCAGAAGAATCTGCTTTTGGATCTATTACTGGGGAATGAAAAGTTTGTGACATATAGACACTTACATCTTACCTGACTCAACTATGGCACTAAAATCATGGCAAATCACTAAACACAGTAAATCAGTCCAAGACCCTGCTAAAAATCTTAGGGGACAAGAAGAACAGCCACACCATGTACCTACAGCAATAAACATTATTGAGCACACTCTGAATCTTTTTCCAATGATATGTTTAGAATTAGTCTTATAAGTTACCCTCCCTTCCTTGCACCATCTCTCCTTTCCTTCCTTCTTTCTTTTTTCTTTCACCTAGACTATTCATTATACCTTAAAAAATACCTTGACAAAGCAATATTCAAAATTGCCCTTCTTTGCCTCAAACACAGAACATTCATCTGTGGTCTGGGGAGAAATATTAGAATAGAAAGAAGCATTTGGAAAATGCAATAACCCTCCTGTAAATCTCAATTCCTAACTTGCAATTGTTCTAGCAGGTCTTTTTATTGCTTTCTTTAATGGCAACTCCAGAGCTCAGCTGCAAATTTTCACTGCTTTGGGAGATGTTTGCTATTTTTCTTTGCATCAACTGAATTGTTTAATCACTTTGGTAAAGTTCACAAACACATTTCTTTGGTATAATAAAAAAATGCACATAAAGCAAAGGCACACAAGATAGAGAGATTTAAAACACCATTGTTTTGTTTAGAGTTTTATCTCTGTGTCCCTAATTGCTTAGAAACAGATATGAAAAATACAATAAAGGGGCTCTAGTAGTTATGTTTAGGTTTGCTTGCATTAAACCTTTTAGCTATGAAGTATAAGATAAGGTTTCCATTGTTTCTTATTTTCTACATTCAGACTTTTCATACCAAATCTTTTCACAACTATGCAAATAAATAAATAAATAAATAAGTGGTATGGTTTGGATGTGAGGTGTCCCCCAAAAGCTCACTTATGAGACAATACAAAAAATTTTGAAGGACAAATGATTAGGATATAGTTTTAACCTAATCAGTGAAATGATCCCTGATTGGATTAACTGGGTGGTGGCTGCAGCCAGGGGTGTGTGGCCAAAGGAAGTGGTTCATTGGGGCCTGGCTTTAGGGTGTATATTTTTTTGTATCTGGCAAGTTTAGACTCTCCCTCTGCTCACTGATCACTATGTGAACTGCTTCCCTCTGCCACACTCTTCAACCATGGTGTTCTGCCTCACCTTGAGCATCTAAGCATGGAGCTGACCTTCTATAGACTAAGACGTCTGAAACCATGAGCCCTTCAATAAACCTTTTATCCTCTACAATTTTGCTGGTCGGGTCCTGTAGTCACAGAAGAGAAAAAACTGACTAAAACAATAAGTAAATATATTCATATAAACATTATTGAGCACACGCTAATCCTTTTTCCAATGATGTGTTTAGAGTTAGTCTTATATGCATATATGTGAGTACATATACAATGATGTGTTTAGAGTTAGTCTTATTTGATATATATATATATATATATATATATATATATATATATATATATATATTAGAACTGATATGCTTATAATGAAGCACAAACTCCCCAAGATCATAAATCCTTCTTCTCAGTTTCTCTGTTAGGTACGTTAGTCAGTGAGCAGGTGGGTAGAAGAAAGTCAAGGAATGGCAGTAGTATTCACCAAACACATCAAACACATGAATTAAGAAAATCCATGAGTCTCAAAACTGAGACAGAGCATTATTGGACAGGCATTGAAAGAAGGGGAGCTAAATTGTTCAACCTTTTCCAATACTTAGATAATTATAATTCCTTAAGGGAACTATTACTTAAAATCAGGGGGAGTGGCTGGGGTTGTGGCTCTGCAGTAGAGTGCTCACCTAGCATGCTCAAGGCCCTGGATTGGATCCTCAACACCACATAAAACTAAATAAACAAAATAAAGGTATTGTGTCTAACCAAAAAATAAATATTTAAAAAAAATCAGGGGGAACCTTATCAGAACAGACAAACTTTAGGAAAATGGGGCCTGATACTTCGGATCCGCTCCCAGCTATAGTAAATTATAATCCCCTAAGGGAAAAAGTGGTTCCAGACCACATTACCACTATCTCTTGTGACCAGGTTGCCAGGACTATCCCTTAGCATTGAGACCATGTCACAACCACCATTCTGTGACTAGGACACCATGACCCTCAGGTAGGAAATTTACTAAAGTCTATACCAAGGAGTACAAGAAAATAGAACAAAGACAACAACTCAAACTCCTTAAAAATCCTTGATTCTGTAAAGGTCACATTATTTACTTTTCCAAATGCTTATCGCTCATATTCCCTCTTTTCCAAATAAACTCTTGACTCTTACTGTGTGCAAATTGCCTGAAATCCTTCCTTCAATACTGCAAGAACCAGAGGCTAAGGATTCTCATAGTCATGCTGTTATGCTCGAATTCAGGACCCCCAAAAGACCACCAGAGACCAAGATGGATGTAAGCAGCAAAGAGGTGTTTATTGCAAGCTAGCTCGGTCCTCCGCAAGTGCACACACAACAACTGGTGACGCTGAGAGGCCCTGAGCCCAAGGTTTGCAGCAGTTTTATACACTCTGGAGAAGGCAGGAACTTCACATACATCATAGCATCTCTTAGCAAATCATCACACACTGCAGGAAAATCAAATAACAACTCTAATACATGATTAGCACTTTCACTGGTGGGAACAAGTTGGGTAGGGGTGATTGGTTAGTACAAAAGGGGGATTCATTTGAACTGATTGGTTTAAGCCATGAGGGGTGTACATGCTGAACTACATGGTTTCCCAACATGTTATCAACCACCATAAACCACTGGAAGGGTCATCTGGCATCCCAGGTATTTTCCCTGTCTCATGCTGATTGGTGGTTGCTAGGGGTTTGCTATGGGTCCTCACCTAGCCTGACTGATTCAGGGACACCTGGCTCCACAGATCTCTCCTGTTATTTGTAGATAAACAGGTCATGCCCCCTTCCTTTGACAGGCTTTGCACTGAGGTAGAGGCTGGTTTCTCACCCCTATTTTCCATATTTGGTGTCTCTTTATTGTCAGTGAGAGGTGAATATGGGCAACTGAATCAAATTTATCTTCCAGCTCTACTATTAAATTTCTATTTTAAAATATTTTCCAAGTATAACTTTAATTTTCTAATTTTGTTCAGTTGCTTACTCTCTTTTTTTCAGGGAAGTGTCTCATATGTGCAATACATGAATAACTTTGAGGATACTAATTAGAATTTTTAATGAAACAATTCTATTCTGCTCCCTGAATTATCAATTATTCCTTAGGGGGTCAATTTTCATTTTCCCTACCTTGGTATTTCTCTTTCATCTTTTCTTCTTTATACAGTGTTCTCTGGTTGAACATTTATTTTTTAAAATCAAGGATTAAAAATCAAGTTGAGAAGAGAGGGACTGAAGTGGCATTTGCCTAGCGTATCACAAGAGAGAGGAAATGTACTATTTTCCAGAGAATTAGGGGAGGCTAAAGCAGATATTAGGAAGATAATGGCCCCCAAGTTCCCAACCAGAGTTGCCTCTGAGTAATAATAAGTGAGAATAGGGGTTATCCTTCTTTCTTCTTTCACTATCTAAACAGATAAAATTTTCCCTAAGAATATTTTCCTCAAGTTAGAAGTCTGTATGGGAACCCTCTTCACAGGAGCTGAGCATACCCATAAGCTCTACATATGAGTTATCACCTCTTTGGAAGTCAAATCCCTAAAAAACAAAACCATTCACCTCTCCAGCTTACAATCACACTATTATGATTTTACTATTCCACTATCTTCATCAACATAATTCCAGAAGATTTGACAAGGAATATAAAAGCTATAATTAAATTCATTGTTCACTTATTCCTAAAATTTTCTGAAGAACCCATTCATTGTCCCTTGAATAGAAAACATGAAAACATAGCTATGGTGCAAATTCTAGACTGAGGCTTCCAGACTAGGTCACATTCATTTTTTTTTGGGGGGGGAAGGGGGCCAGGATTGAACTCAGAGGTATTTAACCACTGAGCAACATCCCCAACACTTTTTTGTATTTTATTTAGAGACAGCATCTCACTGAGTTGCTTAGCGCCTCACTTTTGCTGAGGCTGGCTTTGAACTCGGATCCTCCTGCCTTAGCCTCCTGAGCCACTGGGATTACAGGCATATGCCATGATCCTCTGCTGTTAGGGTGCCATCTATGTTACAGAAACTACTAAGAATCCCATCAGTGGATGAGCTCCAGTTACACAGTCATCATCATAAAAGATAAGTCTTTCTCTGTATAATTTTTTCTGTCCCAGATGTAGTTCATGTCACAAAGAAAAGGCACATATATGTTTATTCTGCCATTTCCACTAGATGATTGAATGGTGGCCCCAGAGTTTGTAAATTTGTTATAAGCTTGATTTTTCTTGGATTTTTAAAAGACAAACTTATGTTTGAAGATACCAAGTGGAATATTTTTTCTAAACAAGAATCTCTACATTTATAAATGATACTAAGAAGTGATGCCACAACTTTTCTTCAGACCTGTCTTTAGTCTGCTTTCTGTTGGTACAACAAAATACTAAAGACTAAGTGATTGATTTTTTAAGAGGTTTATTTAGCTCACAGTTCTGGAGACAATGGCATCAGCTCAACATCTGGTGAGGGTTCTGGTGAGGACATCACATGGTGAGAGAAAGCATGCAAGTTAGGGTATCTTTTTCTCTTCTTATAAAGTCACAAATGTCATCATGGAGTCCCTACATTTATGCCCTCACCTAATCTTAATTACCTCCCAAAGGCCCCATCTCCAAATACCATTCACATACATGTTTTAAGATAAATTTCTAATGCACAAACTTTTTTTAAAAATCTGTTATTAACTTTATTTTTTTAAGTTCATGACAGCAGTGGAATGCTTTACAATTCTTATAACACACATAGAGCATGATTTTCATATCTCTGTATATAAAGTATGTTCACACCAATTTGTGCCTTTTTACATGTACTTTGTGTTTTTTTGCATTATAATTTTTAATACACATATATACAATGATTTTTCATATATTTGATTGTATATAAAGTATGTTGACACCCAATTCAAGTCTTCATACATGTACTTTGTATAATGATATCCATCACATTCCACCATCTTTGCTAATCCCCTGTCCCCTCTCTTTCCCTCCCACCTCTCTTCCCTATCTAGAATTCATCTAATCCTCCCATGCTCTCCCTCCCTACCCCACTATGAGTCAACCTCCTTATATCAGAGAAAACATTAGGCATTTGTTTTGGGGGTATTGGCTAACTTCACTTAGCAGTATCTTCTCCAGTGCCATCCATCTACCTGCAAATGCCAAGATTTTGTTCTTTTTTAATGCTGAGTAAAATTCCATTGTGTATATATGCCACATTTTTTTTATTCATTCAGCCACTCAAGGGCATCTGGGTTGGATCCACAGTTTAGCTATTGTGAATTGTGCTGCTATAAACATTGATGTGGCTGTGTCCCTGTAGTATGCGGTTTTAAAGTCCTTTGGGTATAGTCCGAGGAGAGGTTCCATTCCCAGATTTCCAAGGAATCTCCATACTGCTTTCCAGATTGGCTGTACCAATTTGCAGTCCCACCAGCAATGTATGAGTGTACTTTTTCCCCCACATCCTCACCAGCACTTATTGTTGTTTGTGTTCATAATATCTGCCATTCTGACTGGAGTGAGATGATATCTTAAGAGTAGTTTTGATTTGCATTTCTCTGATTGCTAGAGATGCTGAGCATTTTTTCATATATTTGTTGATTGATTGTATAACCGCTTATGAGAAGTGTCTGTTTAGGTCCTTGGTCCATTTCTTGATTGGGTTATTTATTTTTTTGTTGTTCAGCTTTTTGAGTTCTTTATATATCCTAGAGATTAGTGCTCTATCTGATGTGTGAGGGGTAAAATTTGCTCCCAGGATGTAGGCTCTCTGTTCACCTCACAGATTGTTTCTTTTGCTGAGAAGAAACTTTTTAGTTTGATTCCATCCCATTTATTGATTCTTGGTTTTAATTATTGCATTATAGGAGTCTTATTAAGGAAGTTGGGGCCTAATCCCACATAAGGAGGATTAGGGCCTACTTTTTCTTCTATTAGACAGAGTCTCTGGTTTAATTCCTAGGTTCTTGATCCATTTTGAGTTAAGTTTTGTGCATGGAGAGAGATGGGGATTTAATATGATTTTGTTGCATATGGATTTCCAGTTTTCCCAGCCCCATTTGTTGAAGATGCTATCTTTTCTCCAGTGCATATTTTTGGCACTTTTGTCTAACATAAGATAATTGTAATTCTGTGTGTTAATCTCTGTGTCTTCTATGTTGTACCATTGGTCTATCAACCTGTTTTGGTACCAATACCATGCTTTTTTTAAATTACTATTGCTCTGTAGTATAGTTTCAGGGCTGGTATAGTGATTCCACCTGCTTCACTCTTTCTGCGTAGGATTTTAGGATTGCTTTAGCTATTCTGGGTCTCTTATTTTTCCAGCTGAATTTCATGATTGCTTTTTCTATTTCTATGAGAAATGCCATTGGGATTTTGATTGGAATTGCATTAAATATGTATAGTGCTTTTGGTAGTATGGTCTTTTTGATAATATTAATTCTGATATCCAAGAGCAAGGTAGATTTTCCCATCTTCTAAGGTCTTCTTTGATTTCTCTCTCTTTAGGGTTCTGTAGTTTTCATTGTATAGATCTTTCACCTCTTTTGTTAAGTTGATTCCCAAGTATCTTTTTTTTTTTTTTAGGTTATTTTGAATGGGGTAGTTTTCCTCATTTCCTGCTCAGAGGATTTGTCACCGATATACAGAAATGCTTTGATTTATGAGTGTTTATTTTATATCCTGCTACTTTGCTGAATTCATTTCCTAGTTCTAGAAGTTTTCTGGTGGAGTTTTTGGGTCTTCTAGATATAGAATAATATTGTCAGCAAATAGAGCTAATTTAAGTTCTTCTTTTCCTAAACATATCCCTTTATTTTCTTTTGTCTGTCTAATTTTCTGGCCAGTGTTTCAAGAACTATGTTGAATAGAAGTGGTGAAAGAGAGCATCCCTGTCTTGTTCCAGATTTTAAAGGAAATGCCTTCAATTTTTCTCCCTTTAGAATGATGTTGCCCTGAGGCTTAACATAGATAGCCTTTACAATGCTGAGATATGTTCCCTAGTTTTTCTAGTGTTTTGCACATAAAGGGGTGCTGTATTTTGTCAAATGCTTTTTCTGTGTCTATGGAGATAATCATATGATTCTTATCTTTAATCTATTGATGTGATGAATTACATTTATTGATTTCCGTATGTTGAACCAACTTTGTATCCGTGGGATGAATCCCACTTGATCATGGTGCACAATCTTTTTTATATGTTTTTATATTCGATTTGCCAGAATTTTATTGAGAATTTTTGCATCTATGTTCATTAGAGATATTGGTCTGAAGTTTTCTTACTTTGAAGTGTCTTTGCCTGCTTTTGGAATCAGGATGATATTGGCCTCATAGAATGAGTTTGGAAGTGCTCCCTCTTTTTCCATTTCCTGAAATAAATTGAAGAGTACTGATATTAGTTCTTCTTTAAAGGTCTTGTAGAACTCGGCTGTGTATCCATCTGGTCCTGAGCTTTTCTTGGTTGGTAATCTTTTGATGGCTTCTTCTATTTCCTCACTTGATATTTGGTCTATTTAAGTTGTCTATATCTTCCTGAATCAACCTGGGCAGATTATATGACTTACGAAATTTGTTGATGCCTTCAATGTCTTCTATTTTATTAGAGTATAATGTTTCAAAATAATTTCTAATTATACTGTGTATTTCTGTAGTGTCTGTTGTGATATTGCCTTTTTCATCATGTATGCTGGTAATTTGAGTTCTCTCTCTCCTTCTCTCTGTTAGCATGGCTAAGGGTCTGTCAATTTTATTTAAGTTTTCCAAAGAACCAACTTTTTGTTTTGTCAATTTTTTCAATTGTGTCTTTTGTTTTGATTTCATTGATTTCAGCTCTAATTTTAAATATTTCTTGCCTTCTACTGCTTTTGCTGCTGATTTGTTCTTCTTTTTCTAGGGCTTTGAGATGTCGTGTGAGGTTGTTTATTTGTTGACTTTTTCTTCTTGTAAGGAATGAACTCCATGCAATGAATTTTCCTCTTAGTACTGCTTTCATAGTGTCTCAGAGATTTCAATATGTTGTGTCTGTGTTCTCATTTACCTCTAATAATTTTTTAATCTCCTCCTTGATGTCTTCTTACTGAATAACCCATTGTTCATTCAGCAGCATATTGTTTAGTCTTCATATCATGCAGAAATTTTTATTTATTTATTTATTTATTTTTTATTTTGTTGTTGATTTCCAATTTCATTCCATTATGATCTGATAAAATGCATGGTAGTATCACTACTTTTTTTGTATTTGCTAAGAGTTGTTTCGTGGCATAGTATATAGCCTATTTTAGAGACGGATCCATGTGCTGCTGAGAAGAAAGTGTCTCTGCTTGATGCCAGTTGAAATATTCTATATATGTCAGTTAAGTCTAAGTTATTAATTATGTTATTGAGCTCTATAGTTTCACTATTCAACTTTTGTTTGGAAGATCTATCCAGTGGTGAGAGAGGTGTAACACACAAACTTTTGGTGGACACATTGAAGCCATAGCAAGGTCTAACTCATTGATCTATTTGGGAGGTTCTTTGTCTAAGTTTTTTCAACTATTGCAACTCAAAGTCACTCTTGCCTAAAAGTTGACTTTGGTCCCATACCTCACTGGAAATAAAAGTGGACAGGTAGAAACTGTCATCTTTTCCAGTAGTACCACCAACACATTTATTATGTTTGCCTTATGTTCTTCTCCATTTTTCTATTATCATAAAATAAATACCCCATCTCAAATCAAAGGACACCACCCAGTGGGGTACAAGACCCTCCCTTCACCTGTCTTTCACAGACTATGATCATCTACTTACTCCCTGTCATCTGTGACAGTGAGTTGAGCATCTACTTGCTCTGCCCATTCTCAGACCTGGGATCACTTATGTGTAAGAAAAATGAACCCATCTCCAATTATAGTAAATTTAAATGTCAGTGATGCTGAATGATGTTGGAAATACTGAGGAAGAGCCAGTATTGGAAATCAAGAGTTCCATTTGGAACTTTTTGATTTTAAACTGTCTATTTGGCATACAAATAAATCCACTTGTCTGGAAAAATTAAAATTAAAGTTACGATTTGGGGATTAGCAAGGGTAGTTGTTATTAAGAAGCAAGGGAAGTAGATAAGTTGAGAGTGCAATTATTCTGCATTCAATGAAGGAGATCCAGTTAAGGGGCAGCCACAATGTAAAATGACAATCAGAATCTGATAAGCAAGTTATTCTGGACATGTGAGTAAGAGGAAGTAAGTGTCATCATTAGAGTTTAGCTTCTCTGTTGGCCTAACCTAGATTTCAGATGCCTGGTAAGACTGTTATTCAAATGTCTCAGGAGTTTTCTTAATATCTAATTAATCCAGATTGCATCCAATGAGCATACTATAAATAATTTAGAAGAATGGGTAATACTTAGGAGCTTCATTAGAAATCACAGCTCTGCACTACTCACTCTCCAGGAACAGAAAAACTATTTAAGATGGTAGAATGCAAACTATTCATAACAAAGCAAACAAGCCAAGCTGTAATTAACATCAGCAATTGAATGTACTGCATAATGCATGACCCAGTCCAATAGCTAAGGAGGACAGTCATGCTCTTTAAAAATGTACATGTTACCTTCCAACTCTCAGTTTATTGTTTTTTACTGCTTCCCCACCTTCCAAGTAATTCAAGTTTTATAATACTATATTAATTAACACTAAATAGAAAATACAAATAATCTGATTATTTATTTATAGACTCCGAGTGTTTTTTGAAAGTTGATGATTCTGGATATACTTTGAATTTTGTTATGTCTACATAAAGAATAAGTATATCAACAGCAAAAATTATACTTTTGACATCAAAGAATGTATTGTAGGGCTGGGGTTGTGGCTCAGTGGTAGCACACTTGCCTGGCATGTGTGGGGCACTGGGTTTGATTCTCAGCACCACATATAAATAAATAAAATAAAAGTCCATCAACAACTAAAAAATATTTTTTAAAAATGTATTGTAAAGAATCTAATATTTCATAAAATTTATATAATTTTACATATAATTTATCCTACTTTTTTATTATACAAAAATAAGCCTTGGTTTTTAGTTTTGGTTTTGGAATGTAAATAATAAGAGTAACTAAGAAAAGATAAAAACAATGGTTTATCTTCATGCATTTGGAAATAGGTTTCTCTACAACACAAAGTGACTCAATTTGATATTTGTTCTCTGACTTTAAGTGAAATAATCTATGTAAACAATGTAGGGTGACATCTGGCTTAATTATTATAGAGAAAAGAAGAAGAGAGGGAGGGAATAGAAAGAAAAAGGCAGCACATTTAGGGGAATAACTAAGTCCCCATGAGACTGAGCAAAATCTCCTGGAGACTCTTAGAGACAGATTTTCAAAAGGGAAGATTGGGCGGAGGGTGGAGCTGCTAGAGTGCTGCCTAGCATAAGCAGAGCCTTGGGTTTGATTCCCAGAACTTAAAAAGAAAAAAAAGAAAGAAAAAAAGAAAAAGAAAAAAGAAAAGGATAGGGAAAAAAGAGTAGAGAGGGAGATTACGACTCTGCAATAGATATAAAACAAATATTTTACTTACGTCAATAGTCAAGGAAGTAGATGAGATCACAGAATTTACAAACTGAAGCAAAACTGGGTTTTTGTTGTTGTTGTTTCCTGGGGAAGGGGAAGTGCTGTCCCTAGATAAGACAGATATCATCTGCATATCTATAGACAAGAATTATTCTGCATCACTATAAGTTATCCACAACTGTAAAACAGCTCTTATAGAATCTGGTTTAGATTACCTAGAATAGTGTGCTACATAGACACTGAGCACTTTTCCACTGAAGCACGCATTTTACCTACATTGTTCCCACCACAGACAGGCCTTATCAGGATACTGTGTTGCATCTGCTGCCCTCTTTCCTGCCTGTTTTCCTGAACCTCTCGGCTGAGCTCTCAGCAGGTGGTCAATGCAGAAGTGAGCAGATGTGACACTAAGGGAGTCTTTTCTGCCTGCCCCTTGGCACCAAGATGATGGGCACGTGCCTGCAGGGTATGAAGCCTCCCACAGAGACCATCCAAAATCTGCCAGGAGCTGTTGGGGTTCCTTTGGATCACAGATGTTTGCACAATTCCAGATGGCACATCAGGAGAGTTTAAGACTGGTCACTTTAGTGAAAGATAATTTTAATTTCTTTATATATCAGTCTCTCCAAGGAGGGTACCATGCTGCTTCTCCCAAAATAGCATCTTCAGCCTGAATAAAGAAACTTAAAGACTTGATGTGAGTGTATAGAGGATGTTAGCAGCAATGTACCATTACATAGTGGAGCTATGGACTCTGTGGATTGAAATTTATGAAATATTCACACATGCAGTCTACATGATTCAAACTCACAAAGACCAGTAACTCCATTCCCCCAGGGAATTAGTACTTCTTTATAGAGTGTAGCAACTGAAAAGTCACAATGTTATAAAGAAGTATCTCCTTTATCACATATGAATGTTTTACAGTTGTGGATAACTTATAGCGATGCAGAGTAATTCTTATCTATGGATATGCAGATGATAACTCTCTTATATAGGGACAGCACTTCCCCTTCCCCACAAAACAACAACAACAAAAAAACAGTTTTGCTTCAGTTTGCACATTCTGTGATCTCATCTACTCCCTGACTAATGAGGTAAGTAAATGTTTTATAACTATAGCAGAATCATAATCTCCTTCCTTACTCTTTTTATTCTTTTTTCTTTTCTTTTTCTTTTTTTTTGAAGTACTTTGTGATAAAGAAGTATCTTTTTTATCACATTGTGACTTCTCAGTGGCAGCACTCTGAAGACATAATATAGGATTTTAACAAAACAATCAAAATTATTAATTCTCATGATTTTAAAGTGAAGGGAGAACGATGGTATGAAAATTGTGCTTTGCTTATTTTTTCCAATTCTGAGCTGATAAATATTTGACACAAGTTGAAAACAATACCTTTGGAAACCTGCAGTGTCTTTATAAGAAGATCACTTTACATATGCAGCTATAGGGCTAGAAAGATTTCAGAGATCCTTACAACAGAAACTCTTGTGTTCTAAATAGATAGTACAAAGTGAGCAGAAATTTACCACACAAACATTTGTTTATATGATACTAAAACCACCATGTACATAAACCAAACTCAATAAAACCATTGAGGTAAGAAGTGTAAAGTGGCCATTCTTTTTATGGTGGTTGGTCAGGGTCATGGTGACATGGACATGATTTGGTTTGCAAGAGTAAGTAGCTATTATGAAAAACATTTTATAGACTTTTATAGTTTAGATGTGAGGTGTCTCTCAAAAGCTCATGTGTGAGACAATGCAAGAAGGTTTAAAGGAGAAATGATTGGGTATGATAGCCTTAACCTAATCAGTAAATTAATCCCTTGATAAGGATTACCTAATAGCATGTAGCTCAAGGAGGCAGGATCATTGGGAGTGTGCCTTTGAGGTATATATTTTGTCCTTGTGATGGAGTTGTCTCTTTCTCTCTCTCTCTCTCTCTCTTTCTCTCTCTTTGCTTCCTGGTGGTCATGTCCTGAGCTGCTTTCCCCCACCACAGTCTTCCACCATGCTGTTCTCCCTCACTTTGGCCCCAGAACAAATGGACAGCTATCTATGGACTGAGACCTGAAACCATGAGCAACAAAATAAATTTTTCCTCTTCTACTTGTTCTTGTAAAGTCTTTTGGTCACAGTGACAAAAAAACAAAACAAAACAAAACAAAAAACATACCAAACATAAAATAAAAGTTCTCTACCAGTACTTGTGAGATACTGAATTAAGAAAGATAATTTGTAAAACATGGGGAAGAAAATGTTTATACATTGGAGGGGCAGCTTCATGTTGCCAAGTAACTATTTCACTCCATGTGCCCTCCCCTGAGGTAGACAAGCAACGCCCTGACAGAGAGCATGCAGAGACTCAGCAGTCCTGGAGTCTTTCTAGTCATTTTAGTGGACCAACAAGTTTATGGATGCACAAAATCATTACTAGTATTTAAAACTGAGATAGAATAGGAGAAATAAAGGACAGGTAGAGGAGACACATAAAGGAAGGACAATTCAATCTTAATCTGAGTTTTCACATAGACTATTGGGCCTGCGACTCCCCAAATTATTCTCTGTCCCTGGTCTGTTACTCTCAAATTTCTTAAATCCTAAATACATAAATCTTAACATTACCATAAATTAATCCATTTATGAGAATTAACCTGTGCACTGTTAGTTAACATACCAATGAAAAGATTAAGAGAAATATGACTTTTTAAAAAATCTATAATCTACAGAAATTTACAGCATTATCTATTGGTCCAATAATGAAGACCGTGTCAGCCTAAGGATCCTGATAATATACAGATTACCTAAACACTCTGGTAACCACCAGACTTGACATCTCTACATACATTCCCCTATCCTCCTCCCACCAAGATTTCTTTAACAGGTGAGTCAGGAACCCTCCACACACATCCCCCACTCTTGAGATGGTTCACATCCTCCCTTGAATATGTATTCTTTGCTTTCCTAAATAAGTCTCTATGCTGAAATTCTTTTTTCAAAATACATGTCAAGGGACTGGGGATGTGGCTCAAGCGATAGCGCGCTCGCCTGGCATGCATGCGACCCGGGTTCGATCCTCAGCACCACATACAAACAAAGATGTTGTGTCCACCGAAAACTGAAAAATAAATATTAAAAAAAATTCTCTCTCTCTCTCTCTCTTTGAAAAAAAAAATACATGTCAAGGATCCCACTTGTCCTAAGTCAGGTTCCCTGCTTCTCTGGCAATTCTTCACTACCTTGTTCCACATTTCTCTCTCTTCTCTGATGATAAAGCCATACTTGCAAGATGTCTTGAAGGCAAAGCTCTTGCTGGCATGCCCTTTTTGCCACAGAAGAAGAGTTGTCTCCAACAAAGGGTCCAGTGAGTTCTTTGAGAGAAGGGGAACTCTACTCAAGACCAGCAGGGTTCTTGGCATATGTGATGGAAAGGAATTCAGCATGCACAAGTCAGAGTCACAGACATTGTTTAGGAAACTTAATTCATGTTTAAGGGAGAAGAAGGATCATCATAAGAAAGAATCACCTTTGGGAGTAAAGCAAAGAATACTCATTCAAGGGACAATGTGGGCCATCTGAATGATAGGTTCAGTTTGAAGGGTTCCTGGCTCTTCTTTTAAAGTAAATTTAGAGAGGGGTGGGTAGAGAAAAGTATATAGGAATGATATCAGTACACTGATCTCAGAACAGTTTTTGATGGTCTTGCCAGTCTCTCAATCTTTAGGCCAGTGTGGTCTTCATTATTTGATCAATATATATACTACTAGAAATAATGATCAATATATAATATTAGAAAGTCCTCTTAATTATAGGTTCTTCAAGATATTTCTATGTGTCTTTGCTTATAATATTTATTTGGGGTGTGGTTAATTACCAGTGTACAGACAAACATACAGATTTCCCAGGGATTGGAATTATTTACAGGAGAGATTGGTATCGGGAATGACATGCCTGGAAATGTATGCAGAACTTTTGAATTAAAACCTTATTCCCTTTTCCTTCCTTTATTTCCTTTCTACCTATTTCTTATCTCTTCTGCCCTACCTCATTCTCACCCCATGAGGATCTGCTTATTTTACCTATTGCAGTGAGTTATAATTGCCTTCTTCTATTTCCATATATAGTTCTTCATGAATTGAAGTTCTGCTAAGTATAAATTATAGAGATGAGTGCACGAGGGTATAAAATAATGAACTCCATTACACATGTCCTGTTCACCCCCCCACCAACAATATTTTTTGAAGAGTACATGAATTGTTGATGGAAGAAACCTGGTTTAACTCTAATATACAATTTGAGCTAGATCTGATGTTAGCTGATATGAAATGACAGGTGTCAGAAATGTAACAAAATTAAATTCAACAGAAGAAATGTATTTTTCCTACTAATTGGGAAATGCCAGACTTTTCAATGGCAGTGGCAGAATACTTCTATCAAGGTCCAAAAGTGTCAGCAACCAAGAGAACAAAAGCAGTTTCTAGGAGTCTTGGGAGGATCACTAACCTTGTCTAACCTTGACCAGCTGGGTGGGTTTCCATGCTATCAGAAAAATCAGATCAATGTAGAACTGCAAAGGGAATAAGACCCTTTAGGGAGACTTCTTGCATGAGCAGAACAGAGACACTGCACTGACCAAGAGTGTCAAATTGACTCTGAACAAGGGAGCAAGTTTTATTTCTGTGTAAGAGTGGTAGTATTAAGTAGGAGTTCAGGGACACCAAGATGGAAGAGACAGGGTATAAGAAAGAGGCTGCTAGGCTGGGGTTGTGGCTCAGCGGTAGAGCACTTGTCTTGCACGCGCGGGACCCTGGATTCAATCCTCAGCACCACATAAAAAAAATAAATGAGTGAAATAAAGGTATTGTATCCAACTATAAAAATAAAATATAATGAAAATAAAGAGTCTGCTGGAGGATAAGGAGAGGAGTCCTGTTCTTGTTTACAGTAAATCCCATTACCATCACAACTCCTGCCACCAAGGACTTATCACCAAGATCACTCCTTCCACAGGTTCAAATTTTAAAATCACCAACTGGGGTTAATTAGGTTTTCTAAAGTAACCAGTGTGGAGAAAAATGGAAAATATTCTAATTGGTATTATAAGGTAACCAATGGGAGCAAATGGGATAAGGTCTTCAGTTAGGTCTATATCCAGGAAAAGAACACCCAGCAACTCAGAATACAAGACTCAAATTTCCAGACATTGGGGCCTTGAACCCCACTCTCTCTCTCTCCCCACCCCCAACTCTCTTCTACCTAATGGAATCCTATCTCCACCTTCAATAAATCTGTACTTTGCCTGTTCTGTGTCTTGCTCAATTCCAAAGACCTGGACTTGACTGGACATCCTAATATTAACAGTAGGGGTGGGCTAGAGTTTAGGAATGTTAACTGGTTTTAGGTGACCTAAGGCATTTTCAACCTGGCCCTGGGAATTTGTCATTTTGATGGCTCTTCAATGATATTTTATCCTGTATGTTGTTTGACCTTGGAAAGCTATAGTGAGGTATCCTGTTCTTAATAATGCAGTCTGTCTTTTGAGACCAGTAAGACTGAGAGTGAAAGAGTACGAGGTTAGGAAAAGGCACACCTCATGCTGTTTATATCTAATAAGCCTGTAGGAAAGCAGGGAAAAGTACATACTCTCTTTTAATGGCCACCAGGCTGTGAGTTAAGGCCCAGGAGTGCACTTACCCTTTTCAGGGGAGCCTTTCTCACAACCACATCACACTGGAGTGATGACACCCAAATGGCAAAGAGAGTACAGTGGCAAGCTGTTCTCCTTGACACAAACTAAAAACCCTCTATCCAACAAAAATGACTAAGCCTTAGTAAGCCAACAGGACTTGGGTTGTTTCAGTTTGAGGTTATCCCCACCCGTCTCTTCCCTGCTCAGTGTCAGGGTAGTTATTGACAGTCTCTCAGTCAATGGACAGGATTGACCTATTTAGGAACTTTATTAGAACACCCTCCCCAGAGCAAAGTCAAAAATTTCTCTGTAATTCCAGTATTTTGAAGAAGTCTCCATTTGCAGGATAACAATTGTGGCTATTTGATTAAATGCAGAGATTAGCATTAAAGGAGTTGAATAAAGGGAAATAAACCCTGTCTTCAGCATATTCACAAAATGATAAATAGATAGATAGATAGATAGATAGATAGATAGATAGACAGATATTCTTTTAAGTACATTGGAGCTGCTCATCACTTGAGTTGGGGTAAATAAAGCCTGGCCAGGATTTTTAAAGGGAATGCGGGGAGAGAAGATGATAATAGGAAAATATTTCTTAAAACTTTATATATTCCTGAATATCAGAAAAGCTTGATATAGGCAGGTGCAAAATAGTTCCCAAGAGCAGGAAAGATGGAGGAGGTGATGAGGCACTAGTCACTTACTCCTGACTGAATGGGAGTCCTTACATAGGCAAGAAGTAAAAGCAAAACTTGTCTTGTAAACTGCTTGAGGTTTGAAGGCAATCTCTACACAGATATGCTTGGCAAAGAGTGTAAGATAAATGACACAAAGAATTGAAAGAAATCTTACAGATAACTAGCAGGTCACTAAATCATACTAATCAGGGTGACCTCTAGAAAGTCAGGCTTAAAAAGAAAAACAAACATTTTTAAAAATGAAAATAAGTGAGCAGAAAACATAGCTTACACAATGCAGGGAATATAACATTTGTAGAATTTGTCCTGAAAAGTATCTGTGATACTGTAAAACATATATTTGGTCTTCCTCCCTGTTCCCTGGCTCCTGAAATGGCTTGACTTCTCCAAAGTGATAGTTTTATTTTTTGATGCTGAAGAATTGAATGACTGCTGTCAGCCACGAGGTAGCTTTAGAATGGGGGCAGTCTGCTATTTCCAGGCAGGGTTCTAGTGTTGGGATTTTCAAACCCATCTCCCAACTTTTGGGGAAGGAGAAAGAGGCTTCTGGGTAACTGTGCATATGGAGATTTTTAGAAGGTGTTGCTCCCAGATAAAGCATGGAAGTTCTATAATCTCCCATACCTTATCCTACACATGTCTTCATCTGAACTCTGTTTAGTATTCTCTATAATACACTGATACACACAAGTGTTTCTCTGAGTCCTGTGAGCTACTCCAGCTAATTAGCTAAACTGAAGGAGGAGAACTTAGGAACCCCGATTTATAGCTGCTTGGTCAAAACATTCATAACATAAACTTGCAATTGGCATTTAAATTATAAGGGGGAAGATGTAAGCAACTGAGTCTTCAAACTGTGTACCATGAGGGAACTACACCATTAACATAGACCAGATATGTCTGTATCTTTCTACAATAAATTCACAAGCTACATCAATTTTTTTTTTGCTTTTACTTGTACATTATAGTTATACATAATATTTGGGTTTACTTTGACACAATCATACATGCATGAACTTTAATTTACTCCATTTCAATTTCTTGGTGCCCCCTCATTTCACTTCCCCCCTTTCCCTTCCCTTATTTCTCTTCCTCTACTGTGCTAGTTTTACTTGTGCTCATTTATTTATTTGTTTGTAATTGATGCTTTATAGATACATATAAGGGTAGAATTCACTGTGGTATATTTACACATGCTCATAGCATATTTTTGTCAAATTCAGTCATTTCCTCCCCCATCCCTCCTCTCTCACTCTCAATCTCCTTCTAATCCACTGATCAATTTTATTTGTTGCAATTTACCCAGTACTCGTGGGTCACTTGGTAGCCATAAGACAAGCAATCACAGTTTCTTTTATTCCATTCTTAATTACTAATATCTCTTAATACCCACACATCATATTTCATATAATGGCACATAGATACAAAAAGGCAAAAAAAGAAAGGGCTAAGGCAGCCATAGGTTTCAAAGAGGCTGCAGGGAGCAAAGGTTGAGAGCCACCAGAGATGAAAAAGAGTTACAGCAGGTGGTCAGGTAAGATTACAATTAAGTGCCAGAATTTGTTCAGGGCACCAAAGCTGTGAAAGCATGGAACTTATTCTAGGCCAGGATCCCCAGGGCAGGCATTGTTGAAGTATCAAGCAGGGAAATCCAGCTGAGCTGAAGCTCTGGGGACAATCATGTCTTCCCTGTCAACCAGATGGTTGGATGATCTGTGTGTATGTTCTGCCATATCATGGTTCTAGGTATCTCTACTTTTGTGTGTTTCAGGTAAGTGGGTTACCTATGGTGAGACTGATGTGCTGGTTGGCCTAGTTTTTCTTTTGTGAGTTTGATAACCTTGTGCATCCAAGTACTTTTTATTTAATTTGGCCATTTTTGTTAACAATTTACAACTGCTTTACAAAATGGAGTAGAGATAGACACAGCCTGAAAATCACTCTTCAATACAGAGAAGGGTATAACCTGCTCTCTATGCTATTGGTTTTGGCCCTATCTCCACTATTTACCTGGAAGTGGTTGCAGAACAGAATGAAATGAGAGGACCCCCACTACTACTGTAGAATTAATTTCTTGATTAGTCGTAGAAAGAAATCACTACTTGTACTTGTGAAGCCACACAAGTGCTCTATGTTGTCAGTAGGGGAAACTGAGTTTGGTTAGTTTGTTCTTATGTCAACAGAGTACCCAAAATAAATAAGCAAAAATTAGAAAAACAAACCCAGAAACCTGGGAAAGAAAACAAATTCAGGGTAGGTAAAGACTCTGACATCAGTGTTATTACAGAATATTATCTAAAATACTCAGTTCTCAAATTAAAATGTTATGAGATATATAAAGAAACAGAAAAAAATAGATAATGTCCGATGCGGTAAATATAAGTCAGTAAGTAGAAGTCTTGTTTCCTAAGGTCAACTAAGAGGGACTCCAAGATTAAATCTTTAGTCTTTGTTGGGTATCAAAGTAGAATGACCTTGGTAGTAAAGTCCTTATAAAACCTATGAAGAAACCCATATGCTCAGTTGGCTAGCAATCTGTCCTGTATAATTGCCCCTGTTCATAGGCACCTGCAACACTGCATTCTGCATGAGAAATAAAATGTTTCAACCCTCTCCATTGAGTCTCCCATGTTCTTTCTTTGGGATCAGAAAGAAGCAGTCTGGGACCTTTGCAGCCCTGGGTTTGGACATCTTGAGATGACTTAGGTATTAAAATCAATAGATAAAGATTTTAAGTCAATTTGTGCACACCCATGCAAAGAATGTATACCATGCAAACCACACCTACACATTTTTAAAAAAAATATGATAAAATCTGACCAAATAGAAAAATCAATAAAGACATAGATAAATAGGAACTGGTAGAGATTCCGGAGTTGGAAAGAATAATAACTACAATAAAAAATTACTACTGGTGTCACCATCCTGTGTCCCCAAATTACTGATAGCCTGTTGGCCTGTAGTTCTGACTGCTTAGGATATTGCTTGCTCTGTAAGAGGTACCAGTAATCATGTGCTTCCAACTGCAGACTATCCAATTATCACCTACCGAAAGAATTCCAGAATGACTTGATCTGATTCAGGCACCATGTTGGTACTTCAGACGGCCTTTGGATTCATTATAATCTCAGTATAATGATGAAAAACATACTCAACAAGTAAGAATTCCAACAAACCACAAACAAACAAAAAATCTTCATATATTCTTAACACAAAGTAGATCACAGAAAAATCACTTATCTCAAAGTTGAAACAAATAAGCAGATACAGATACTAGCAACATACCACAACAAAAACATACAAGCTTGATATTTCCTGGGAGCCAGTACCAAATAGGAAAGCCTGTAGTAAATTAGAAATTTCTATTGGCTCAGTGTAAAGAAGTCTGAGAGTTAAAACTCTAGATATACCCAGTCATTGGGTCCCCTATGCTTTGTGAGTTTTATCTACAGGTGTTCAACCACGTTCTCAGAGTCACTATCAGAGAAAAACCACTTCATGCTTCTGGCAAGGTGTTATGGTTTGGATGTGAGGTGTCCCCCAAAAGCTCATGTGTGAGAAAATGCAAGAAGATTCCAAGGAGAAATGATTGGGTTGTAAGAGTCTTAACCCAATCAGTGAGTTAATCCCCTGATAGGAATTAACTGAGTGGTAACTGAAATGGTAGAGTGTGGCTGGAGGAGGTGAGAATTGGGGCATGGCTTTGGGTATATATTTGTATCTGGAGAGTGGAGTCCCTCTCTCTGCTTCTTGATCACCATGATGTGAAAAGTTTCCCTTTATCATTGGCTCCTGCTGTGATGTTCAGCCTCACCTCAAGCCCTGAGGATTGGAGCTGGCTTTCTATGGACTAAGACTTTTAAACCATGAGCCCTCAAATAAACTTTTCCTTTTCTATAATTGTGCTGGTTGGGTCCTTTAGTCACAGCTGTGAGAAAACTGACTAAAACACAGGGAAACGGGGAAAGAAAACACTTTAAAATACACCATGACATATTGTTCGTTTCAACAAGGTCTTCCTTCAGGAGAAACCAACCAGAATCTAGCCTTATGGGGTTTTATCAGAGCCTCACTGACCTCAGAGAAAAGAAATAGTCAATTCTGTCCCTTGTAGCCATTGTGTCCCACTTAAGGAGTGAGGATCTGAGAAACACATATGAGTTCATAGAGTGAGGCACAGACTCACTAAGGGACCCTACGACAGAACTATGGAGTGCTTCAGCTCTCTCTCACACATCATTAAAGGCTATTTATAGCAGTTCCTTTTATCTATCACATCATGTATGACTATCAAGAAAAAAAATAGAAGGTATACTAAAAGGATAAAAGACAAATTTTGATAAGACAGAAGCAGCATTAGAAGCAACCATAAAAGGGAAGTTGGAATGAACAGACTGAGAACATAAACCATGATTAACTTGCTCAGCCCTCTAATAAACAGCATGCAAAAACAGAACAGATGGGAAATGCAAACAGAATAGAAGAGAATCAAAGAAATATTTTAAGCAATAATGACAAAATTTTCTTCAAATTAATGTCATCTACCAGACCATAAATCAAAGAAGCTCATAGAACAGCAAACAGAATTGAAAAAGGGAAAGCAGCACAAACTTTACTTAAGCATATTCTTATATAACTACAAAGCTAAAAAAAAAATCCTGGAAGAAGCATACTGCTTTTAATGGATTATTGAATTCAATTTTCCAGTGTACTAGTCAGCTTTCCATCACTGTAACAAAATACCTGAGAAAATAAATTTATAAAAAGAATTTACAGTTTGAAAGCTTCCATCTGGTCCTTGACGTTTTGTTGTTTGGAAGTTTGTGATTACAGATTAAACCTCCTTACTAGTTACAATGAAAATTTCTGCAATCTGTATACGGTGTAAAAATGGGAGTTCATAACCCACTTGAATCAAAGTGTGAAATATAACAAGAACAACCAACAATAAAAAAAGAAAATAAATAAAACATAGGATGTGAAAAATAAAAAAAACATGTAATGTTTTGAACAACCAACAATAAAAAAAGAAAATAAATAAAACATAGGATGTGAAAAATTAAAAAAAAGAAAATTTCTATTTTTTCATAATTCGATCTTAGTAGATTTTATGTTTCTAGAAGTGTATCTATTTCTCCTAGTTTATTCAAGAAGTTGGCAATATAATTACCCATAGTATTCCCTTTCCATTCTTTCTATTTCTGTGGCATTGCTTGTAATTTCCCTTCTTTAATTTGTGATTTCAATTATTTGAATATTCTCTTATTTTTAACTTACTTGAGACTTTGTCAAACTTGATCTTCTTTGAAAACTGGATCTGAGTTTTGTTGATTATTTTTTCTATTCCATTTGATTTACTTCTTTTCTAACTATTATTTCCTTCTACTAGCTTTGGGTATAAATTTTTGCATTTTGTTTGTTTTCTCTAGTTTCTTAAGCTGTAAAATTAGATTATTGACTTCAGATTTTATTTTTAATGGATTATTTTTTAGAGCAGTTTTAGGTGTAGAGCAAAAGGGACAGAGATTTTTTTTCATGCACTTTCTATTTCTACACATGCATAATTTCACTCATTATCTACGTCCACTGTTGGAGTGGTACATTCATTACAATCGATAAATCTATGTTGACACATCATTATTACCCAAAGTTCATAGTAGGCATTAGGATTTACTACTGTATGTCATATATTCTATGGGGTTGATCTATATTTACTAGTGCACTATTATCAAAATACTTAACACTGCTCTAAAAATCCTCTCTGCTTTACCCATTTGTCCTTCCCTTGAATCTACTAACCTCTGGCAGCCATTGAGTTTTTCCTAACATCTTCAGTTTTTCCTGTCCCAGAATGTCATATAGTTGGAATTACAGAGTGTATAATACTTACAGACTGGCCTCTTTCTCTTGGAAGTATGCATTTAAATTTCCTGTATGTCTTTTCATGGCTTGATAATTTATATTTGGTGCTGAATAAGATTACATTATCAAGAAGTACTCCATTTTGTTTATCCATTTGCCTACTGAAGGACATGTCGATTGATTCCAAGTTTTGTTAATCATGGATAAAGCTGCTATAACCATTTTTGTACAGGATTTATTTGTGTAGATAAGTTTTGTGTTTCTATGGTATTGGTTGTAATGTTTCCTCTTTATGTTCAGTTTTTAAAGAAATTACCAAACTCTCTTCCAAAGCATCTGGCTGTGTCACTAACAATGAATGAGAATTTCTGTTGCTCCATGTATTTCCTTGCTAACATTTGATGTTGTAAATGATCTGGATTTTGGCTAGTCTGGTGTGTGTAATAGTACCTCTTTATTTTAATTTTCATTTTCCTGAAAACACACAAAGTGAATTTAAAGTTTCTCTGTCTTTTCCTGAATTGACGGATAAATTGTTGGGTTTTTTTTTTTTGTGTGTGTGTGTGTGTGTTCAATAATATCCAATTGTCTGAATGTATCTTAGTTTATATATTCATTACATACTTAAGAACATCTTGATGGCTTCCAAGCTTTGGCAGTTATGAATAATGGGTCTATGTCCACTTGTGTACAGGTTTTATGTGTACATAATTTTTTTATTCTTTTGGATAAATACCAAAGAGTTTGATTGCTGGCAAAATTTTTTATTTTATAAGAACTGTAAAACTGGGATCCTAATTAGAATAAGATATGCTCCATGTTTACATAAATATATCAAAATAGATTCTACTATCATGTAAAACTAAAAAGAACAAATTAAAAGAAAGAAAAAAAGAAAGAAAGAAAGAAAAAAGAGAAAGAAAGAAATTGTGACATTGACTTCCAAAATGGCTGCATTTCATCTAGAAATGGAAGAGAATCCCTGTTGCTGTACATCTCAGGATGTCAAGTATTCTGGATTTTGCCTATTTTAAAAGGTGTGTGTGTGTGTGTGTTTTGAATTGCTTTAATTTGCAGTTTACTAATGATATATGATGTTGGGCATCTTTTCATGATCCTTTGACATCTACATTTTTTTTTCCAGTGAAGTATCTGTTATGGTATTTGACCAATTTTATTAAATTGGAGTAATTGTTTTTCTTATTGTTGGGTCTTAAGGGTTCTTTATCATGAATCTTTTTATCCTTGTCTTTTAATTCTTTTATTATTATCTTTTTTAGGATAGAAAAAATTAATTTTAATAAAACCATGGTTATCAATTTTTTAAAATATATCATTCCTTTGGTATTGCATCTAAAAAGTCATCACCAAACCCAATGAAATCTAGATTTTTCTCCCTTATCATCTTGTGTGTGTTTTATAATCTTGCAATTTACATTTAGGGCTTTGATCAATTTAGAGATAAATTTTTGAAGGATATAAATTCTGTTTCTATACTTTTTTTGCACATGAATTTCAGTTATTACAGTTAAATCATTTTTTTTTCAAGAAACCATCTTTTCTGGCTAGGCTTGGTGGTACATGTCTTTAATCCTAGTGACTCAGGAGAGTGAGACAAGAGAATTGCAAGTTTAATGCCAGCCTGGGCAACTTAGTGAGACCCTGTCTCAAAATGAAATATCAAAAGGGCTGGGCTGTATCTCAGTGGTAGAGTGCCCCTGGGTTCATTTCTAAGTACTGAAGAAAAGAAACTGCTTTCTATGATATCTGGCCTTTTTTTCTTTTTAATAAAATAGCAGTTGCCTATATTTATGTGAATCTATTCTACCCTCTCTATTCTGTTCCATTAGTCTCTTTGTGTATTCTTTTAACAATACAACATTATTTTTGTTACTATAGCTTCATAGTAAGTCTTAAAGTCAGGTTGTGGCATTCCTCCAGCATTCTGCATTTGGCATTTGGATTGTTCCAGTTTTTTCACATCTCAATACAGATTTTAGAATCCATTTTCCAATATCCAAAATAAAATCTTGTGGGATTTTAATTTGGATATCATTGAATCTGTAGATCAAATTGAGAAGAACTGATATCTTGTCACTATTGAGTATTCTTATCCATGAACATAACATATTTCTCCATTTATTCATTTTCTTTGATTTCTTTCATTAGAGTTTTGTAGCTCTCTTCATATAATTCTCATACATACCTTATTAGATTAATACTCAAAAGACAGTGCTAATGTAAATGGCATTGTTTTTAATTTCAGGTTTCGCTTGTTGCTGATATAGAAAAAAATGACTTATATTTTAACCCTGTCTTAAGTGAAGTGACTGACTTGACCCTATATTTTGCAACCAGGCTACAATTCTTTATTAATTGCAGTATTTTTTGTTGATTCTTATTTCTGTTTTCTAAATAGAAAATTAAATTATGTCATCTGCAAAAATACACTTACACTTTTCCCCTTCCTAATCAACATATCTTTTTTTCATGTCTTTATACATGTATTTTGTGGGGTTTTTTTTGCATTACAATTCTTATTACACATACATACAACATTTTTTTCATATCTCTGTTTGTATATAAAGTATGTTGACACCCAATTCAAGTCTTCATACATGTACTTTGGATAATAATGTCCATCACATTCCACCATCCTTGGTAATCCCCTGCCTTCTCCCTTTCCCTCCCTCCCCTCTTCCCTATCTAGAATTCATCTATTCCTCCCATGTTCTCCCACCCTACCCCACTATTAGTCAGCCTCCTTATATCAGAGAAAACATTCAGCATTTGAGTTTTTGGAATTGGCTAACTTCACTTAGCATTATCTTCTCCAACTCCATCCATTTACCTGCAAATGCCATGATTTTCTTCTCTTTTATTGTTGAGTAAAATTCCATTGTGTATATATGCCACATTTTTTTAATCCATTCATTCACTGAAGGGCATCTAGGTTGGCTCCACAGTTTAACTATTGTGAATTGTGCTGCTATAAACATTGATGTGGCTGTGTCCCTGTAGTATGCTGTTTTTAAGTCCTTTGGGTATAGACTTAGGAAAGGGATAACTGGATCAAATGGTGGTTCCATTCCCAGTTATCCAAGGAATCTCCATACTGCTTTCCATATTAGCTGCACCAATTTGCAGTCCCACCAGCAATGTATGTATCCCCCATATCCTCACCAATACTTACGTTTTTTTTTGTCTTAGAGCACTAATCTCTAGGGTACATAAAGAACTCAAAAAGCTAAGCACCAAAAAAACAAATAACTCAATCAACAAATGGGCCAAGGACCTGATCAGACACTTCTTAGAAGAATATATACAATCAATCAACAAATATATGAAAAAATGTTCATCATCTCTAGCAATCAGAGAATGCAAATCAAGACTACTCTAAGATACATCTCACTCCAGTCAGAATGGCAGCTATTATCAACATATCTTTTATTTATTTATTTCATTTTCTTATCTTTTTTTCATTAGTTAAATTAGTTGAATTCCTAGTATGATGTTGAAAAGCAGTGATGAGGAGACATTCTTGCCTTCTTTCTGAAATTAGTGTCACAGCATCTAATTTCTCACCAGTAAGTACAATGGTAGCTTTCAGGTTTTTGTAGATATTAGTTATCAACATGCAGAAATTACCTTTATTCCTATTTTTTAAGGGTTTTTATTGTAAAAAGATTTTGGATTTTGTCAAGTGTTTTTTTCTCCATCTTTTTATATGATTATGTCACTTGTAGGCAGTTTATCATTAGATTTTTTTTTATAAAAACCTATCCAGTTACTCAATCTATGTCTAGAGTTAAATCCATTTACATTTAAAGTAATTATTGAAAAATAAAAACATACTATTACCATTATATTTGTTTCTATTTTATTGTTCTCTTGCTCCTCTTTTTCTATTGTGTTTTTGTGAGCTAAAAAAAGTTTTTTGATAGTGATATGTATCCTTTTAAAAAACATTTTGCCACATTTACATATTTATGTTTAAAATCATTGACAATATGGATAATTTCCTATATAATCTTAATGCTGATATCACATAAGAAAATTAACATTAATTGAAGAACTCCATTTATGTTGTTACAACAAAATACCTCAGACTGGGTAATTTATAAACAACAGATTTTTTAATTTTTTTTCCTAACAGTTCTGGAGACGGAGAAATTCTAAATCAAGGCACTGTGGCAGGCTTGGTGTCTGGTGAAGGCCTCTTTCTCATAGATGGCTATTTTGATTTCTTTTTCTTTTGAGTAACTTGATATTTTCTTTGATTACCTTGAGGCTTACATAAAGCACCTGATAGTTGTAACTGTCTACTTTAAGCTAATGACAGCTTCAATTGTCTACAAAAACTATTTATTTTTGCCTCTTCCCATCATATACTTTGTTATCAATGCCACAAACTACATCTTCATATATCATATAACCATTGACATGGATTTATATATTGTTAATTTTGGTCATTTACATTCTATGCACAACATTAAAACATTCATCCACATACTTACACTTAGTTGAAGGCTTCACTTTTCTTATGAGTTTTATTCTCTATCACCCTTTCATCTTAGCTTGAAGGACTCAATTTAATGTCTTATAAAGCAAGTTTAACAATAATAAGCTCCCTCAACTGTAAAACCCTTAATTCTTCCTTTGTTGTTGAATGATAGCCTTTCTAGATATAGAATTTTTGATTGACTTTTTTGTTATCCCATTCCTTCTGGTTTCATAAATCCATCAATAATATCATAGAGAATCTCTTGTATGCATGAAATACTTTGCCGCCTTCAAGATTGGGTTTCAAACTTTGTACACATTGATTATAATGTGTCCCAGTGTGTTTATCTTGGGGTTTGTCTTTTTTGGAATTCTTTAAACTTTTTGAATTTGTATGTCTATATTTCTCTTCTTAGATATAGGATATTTCTAGCCATAATTTCTTCAAATATGCTTTTTGAACCTTTTTCTATGTCTTCTTCAGAATTGCCAATTGCATATATTGGTTTACTTTGTAATATCCCTTTAGACCCTCAAGTTCTCTTCCCTTTTCTTATTTTTTTCCTTCTCTCACTTGATGTCTTCAAGTCTCCTGATTCTTCTATGTGATCAGAAACTGCTATTGAATCAAGTCTAGTGAATTTTTCAGTTCTTTCATTTTCAGCTCCATAATTTCTATTTGGTTCTCTTTGTTGATAGTCTTATTATATTACTCCATGGTTTTCCTTCTCTTTTTATTCTTTGAATATCTTTATGACAGTTATTTTGAGTTCTTTGGTAGATAATCTTGGATATGCCCATCTTTAGGGTCATTTTCTAAAGTTTAATACTGTCCTTTGATTGGACCATGCTTCCTTCTCTGTTTCTTGGTGGGTCTTATAAACTTATATTGAGATTTGGATATTTAAAATTAACCTCCTCTACCCAAAACACATTTTCACTTCATGTGTAGTAAAACTTTCAGCAATCAGCCTAGCTAGAGGTTTTAGGATCTCCTCCAAATTTTCTGTTTCCCACAGTGACTGCCTATGGAACTTCAGTTCGAAAACACTTTATGTTTGCCTGTTTCTAGTGGCTTCTAAATTATGCCACCAGTCCTCCAAGTCAGACAAAACTGAAACCATTCCCTCTAGACATACAAGAATGTTGGACAGATGATCTATTATTTTGTTTCCAATCCAGAGGAGGAGCTTCTTTATGAAGGTCTGTTCCTTCTGATTGCACATTATAGGGAGTGAGGCATGGGTGGTCACAGAAAATTTCCTTTCACTGGAATCCTTTTTGGCATTTACATGGGTTAGATTGCTATAGTTTTTAATTTAGTGTCCAGAGTTCTTACAAAGGTATGCTGGTCCATATATCACTGTTAACGCAGTGTCTCTGTGAGTAAGCAGGGTCTGAAGATTTCTAGTCTGTTACGTTGCTGATATCACTCCCATAGAGTGTTTAACAAATCCAAACCTATCAAAATTTCCAGATTTCTTTCTGGTTATTCAATTACAAATGTAGCATAAATTAGGTAAAACAAAAAACCAATTAATACAACATCATGTCATTCCTTAAGTCCTGAGGGTATAGGACTGCATTCTCCTCTCTAGCTTTCAAAGTTACCATCTCCTTTTTTAATATAAAATATCTATAATTTTTAGTTTTGCTTAGTGGGAAGAATATGGAAACATATATCTATTGCATCTTTTTACAAGTCTCATTTCTACATTTCATGCATTTGAAATAAAACAGAAAAACCAGAATGATCATTTTCTAACCTTTTTCTTTTCTGGGTTATTAGTCATGCACAGGTGTGCTTAAATCTGGTAGAGGTATGAAGCATGTACACTTCAGTCTTTATTTCATTACTCAATTGCCCACCACTCCATCTGCATCAAAATTAAGTCCAGAAATTCAAAACATTTTTGGTTAGTGTCCTTTCCCAGTTGTTATCACTGAACTAATGGGAAAAAATCATGCCAGGTATCATATATTTCTGACATCACCCTGGATTTCATCATTTTTTTCATAATTGCCCATAGCACTTTTCTTGGAAGAATGGGTAATCTACTTTCTGTATGGGACCAGACAAATTTAGAGCATTAAAGACCTATGTCCAGTGCTATGGCTGTGGCTTAGTGGTAGCACATTTGCCTGGCATGAATGAGGCACAGGATTTGATTCTCAGCACAGCATATAAAAATAAAGGTTTATCAACAACTAAAAAATATATTAAAGAAAAAGACCCATGTCTAAAACTTCACAGACACATTCAAAGTACATTAAGATGACATGGTATTTTTCAGGGTCAAGGTTCCAATAAGCTGTGTTCTTGTGTATTTTAAGTGGTACATATGCTTTAGCCATGTCAGACACTATGTAAATACTGTATGAACAGGTCCTGCAAAGGTCCCATGGGGGAGAGTCTTTATTGTCAGGGGAGGCTGAAGGAGGTAAAGATTTGCCCGAAGTTTCCCATGTAGTAGTCTATATGACCCTAACTCTTCAACCGAAAACTCACAGGCTTCTCATTAGAGAACATATCCCCTGAATCCAAAGACAGCAAGTACATTTGCTTTAGTAGCCTTACTCTCTAAAGTTAAGCTCATTCTTCTTTTATAGAAATCAAATTCACTCTCCTTTTTTTTTTTTAAGTACAGATTTGTATAATTCAGGCAAGAAATTATACAGAGACTTCTGTTATCTGCCATTCCACTTTCACATAGTTTCACTTATTAGAATATCATCTGTAAACAGTATTAAAAATAACAATTCTTAAGACACAGATATAAATCCTTAAGACACAATAGTGGTTCCTTGGAACCCCAATTACAAATCAGTCTGTTTTATACTCTCCCAATAAACACCAGTAGAATAGAAGACTAGACCAAAGAAATTCTTTTTCAGATCCAAGTTAATAAAAATTCTGTTTTCAATTGAAAATGCTGACATCACAGTAGCACAAGGTATCAAAGAAAGAATCTAATTTCTGTGGCAGGTGGTATGTTGAATGGCCACTGTCTTTCTAAATTGCACAAGAAAAAAAAATTTCTTTGTAAATACACATGTCATTTCCTATTCAAAATATATTCTAGGAATAAATTAATTATTGCTGTAAAATGTAATTTCATCTCACTCAGAAACCATCTGGAAATTTCAAGAGAAACAAACAAAATTTCCCAGAGTTGGTTGACTTGCTTTATTGAATGAAACTAGCTATTTTACTCACAGTAAGATTAAGTAGTCAGTGTTCAATTTTCAATATAAAACTGTATTTTCACCTAATATTTTAATATTAAAACAAAGGTTCTTTTCTTGCACTATTTTTCTTTTTATAAAATGCTTCAGAAAAACAATGTATATATTGCAAAATTTAAAAGCCTGAAGAAAACAAACCAACTCGATGCGGTTGTAGTAGGTGTCTCCTTATTTTTCAAAGCATATTTCATTCTCTCACAGTTAACAATGGAGTATATTTTGAGAAATGTGTTGTTAAGCATTAAATCTTTGTGAACATTATAGAGCAAATGTTATAATTTGTCCCCTTAAATTCATGCTGAAATTTAGTCCTACTGTGAGGTATGAAGAGGGAAGGACCTTTGGAAGGAGATTAGGATTAGATAACATCATTAGGGTATAGCTCCCACTGATTAAATTTTGGTGGCTTTAAAAGAAGAGAGACCACAGGTCATAGACACACATGAACCTGTACACCTTGTGTTGCCATGTGATATCCTGTATTTTTCCCAGCAAACCAGCACCAAATAAGGCCCCTTGAATTTGAACCTCCAGAACCATGAACCAAAACAAACCACTTTCTTTTATAAAGTAGCCTGCCTCAGGAATCTCATTATCATAACAAAAAATGAAAAATATTGTCTGCTTTAGATGGCTATGATGTCACTAGTTTATATAACCTTAAGGAACCATGTGGTCCCTTCACTGACTATAATGTTACAATGTAATTCATGACTGTCTATACACACGCACACACACACAATCTATTGAATTTTAAGTATTTTCACTTCACAGATGAATTTTTGCAATAGCAGAATTTCTAAAACAAATCTTGAGAACCGAGTGCTTCAAAATAAATGTGGTATACAAATAACTCCATGGTAACTTTTATTATGGGGCAAGAAGGGAGTGTAGTGAAGGAGCAAAAGCAATGCAGGCAATGCAGGGGCTGGAGACCCTGAGTGGAGTTTTAACACAAAGCCAGAGCAGAAATGTGGAAAGAATGCCAGATCAGACAAGCCTCCAAATGGAGAATTAACTATACCAAAAAAATAAAAACTCAATGTTTGTACTTATTATTAAAGAAATTCAAAAGAACACAAATGTTCAAAGAATAAAAAGTTTTCAAATTAAAAAGCCATTGCTTAAATTTTTGCAAACCCATTTGCAGGTTTGTAATGAGGCAGACCTGGGTCTTAGCTCAGAGGCCATCACTTTCTTGATAACATTGTCTTGGACTGTCACCATCAAAACCTCTTTTCTTTTGCACTTGTTACCACAGTTCCAACTGGAATTTCCTCAACTCCAGCTCAGTTTTAGGCAGAACTGCAGTGTTCCCTTTCACTTCCTCTCCCAGTCTGGACAGCCTCAAAATGTGACTGGCAGTTGGGGTCTGGGATATCTGTGAGCTCCTCCTGATGTGGAGGACCATCCAGTTACTTCCATTACTTCCTCATACCCATAGATAGAGGGGCTCAAATGGTCAAATGGCATGAAAACAGTGCCCCAAATTCATTCCAACCAATGCTTGTTTTCCCAGAGCTCCTAAATTCTTTGGATTAACTGGGCATGTTGAAAACAAATAATCATTCTGATTTCCATTTCAGTTGTTTTCATATATTTTAGATTTCCAGAGTGTCAATTGTGGACTAACACAATCAAAGAAGTGAAATAATGGCATTTGCTGTGGGCCAGGGTTTGTGATAAGCCATTCACTTGGGCTGGTTAAATTTTTATGAGAAAATTATATAAATATTTTAACAAAATTAGCCTTAAACTGGGAATGTTATTTTAAGTATATAGTCAAATTATTATCCTTTAGCAAAAGTGCAAAGGTTTAAATCTCTATTCTCATAGACATTTTAATGTAATTAAAATGTAATCGGTGGGGATGAGGTTATAGCTCAGCAGTAGAGTGCTCACCTAGCATGGGCGATCCTTGATCCTCAGCACTATATAAAAATAAATAAATTAATTAAAGATATTGTATCCAACTACAACTAAAAAATAAATATTTTAAAAACATAACTGGTAGGGGCTGGGGATGTGGCTCAAGTGGTAGCGTGCTCACCTGGCATGTGTGTGGCTCGGGTTCAATCCTCAGCACCACATACAAACAAAGATGTTGTGTCCATTGAAAACTAAAAAAAAAATAAAAATATAAAAAAATAATAAAAAGAAAAATTGGTAAATATTTGCCTATTTTTTTGCGTTCACTTTTTGTTTGAGACCATCATAAAAACATTAATCAGGCCCTAAAATTACTTATATATGCAGCAGGGATAAAGTAATAAACATACCACTACAGAATGTATACATCTGCACATTTTTAATATTTAAGGGGAAAATAATATAATTTCATAATTCAAATTTCATTCAACTTCTTTTAAAAATATTTTCTTAGTTTAATTCAAACATTTAATTTTGTTAACAAATAATCAGGTAAAATTTAAAAATCAGTAAGAGAAAGTAGATATGCATTATTATAATTAGGTGCAACAATTTGTTTCTCTTCAGAGCAGAGAGCAGTGTGTAGTATATATTGTTCATTCTTAATAAACCTGTAAAATTCCAACTACCAAAGTGATGAATTCTTTTAGCATATAAGATGATCACTTATTGAAGCTACAGTGATTCCTTGATGCCTATACTCGACTGTGCATTAAATAAAGCCCATCATTTCTGTGTTGAATTCTTCCCCAACATTCACGGGCCTTTAGGGACAAAAGTATGTATATCATTCTCAAAGGTGGATCTTCATATAGTATTATACAGATGCTCCTTGATTTAGGATGAGGTTATGCCCCAATAAACTCATTGCAAGTTAAAAATACCACAAATTGAAAATGCACTGACTACACCAAATCTACCCAACATCCTATCTTAGTAACACAGTATAGATTACTAGTTGTTTTCTCTTATGATCGTGTGGTTGATTGTGAGTTGTGGGTTATGGCTGCTATTTAGCATTTCAAGAAAGTATCATACTGCATATTGATAGCCCAGGAAAAGATCAAAATTAAAAATTTAAAGAATAGTTTCTATTGAATGTGTATTGTTTTCACACCATCATGAAGTTAAAAAAAATCCTTGGTTGAAGGATAGTAAGTCAGAGACCATCTGTACCTTAAAATTCTCATCAGTATTTTAGGAAACACCAATATGGATATAGTTCTGTGGTGGGCAGACTTTTAAGGTGCCTCCTAATCCCTTGGTTCATGAGCCTTATATATCCTTTTCACCTTGAGTGTGAGCAGGATCTTTGACTTGCTTCTAAGGAAGATGTTATGGCACAGGTACAGGTTATCATGCTCTTGGTTATGGTGCATTACATAAGTCTCCCTTTCACTAGCAGGACTGCTCTAGAGTATGTCTCCTATACCACTTTGAAGAAGCAAGAAAACATGAATTTTACAACAATAAAGAACTGGATGCTTCCAATCATGACAGCAGAGGGGCAGATCCTTCCTTAGCTGAATCTCCATATGAGAATGCAGCCCTGGCTGATGCTTGACTGCAGCTTTATAGAAGACCCAGTGAACTCATGCCTTGCCCCTGACACATAGAAACTGAGTCAGTGAACACATGTTGTACTAAATTGGTTACAACTCAAATAAAACTCATATGAAACCATAAGAAAAGACAGGTTTTTGCAAAAAGTATAATATACAGGGCATCTTTTCCATTTTAAAAAAAGAACACAGTAAATTAGTAGTACCATGGCTAAATTTATATAGCCAATTGTCCTGTTTTGGATAAGCTATCTTATTAACACCTGTCAGGCACATGGCAGGTGATAAATGGAGAATGTAGCACCTTCTTACTATAAATGGCTATTGAACATACATGGTGGCTCCAGGTGGTTATTAACGACAAAAGTATTGACTAGAACAATTTTCATAGTACATATGAATGCCTTGCTTTTCTAGTATGCAAATGTATCCTAATATAAAATGAACTTTAATTTTGGGTGCTCTAATGGTAACTAGAATCTTGACTAGAATGACAGATATAGTTCATAAAATCTTCCCTTAACATAAATAAGCATCATTCTGAGGATATTTCAAACAGTAACAAGATGAGATAAGTAACTCGAGGAAGGGAGAGTTTTGCCTAAATCAGTTCAAAATCTAGAAAGGGGGCTGTAGAGCTTCAGTTTGAAATATGACTTTTGCCTTAATAAACAAAAAGAATGTTGGATGGTACCAAAGAATTGTGATAACTTTCAGGAAAAGAGGATCACAGGACTGTCAAGAAAAATTGACCTGATCACCTCATACTTGAGGGAGTCAAATTTAGAATTATGTTTTGGTCATATACACTTGTAGTGTTAATATAGTGTCTATACCTCAGCTAAGTTTAGTTAGAAAATACACATTTTTGTGAGATCATCAGGTAATCATTTCATTCTACAAAGACTATAATTACAAATTGCAAAGAAAAGAAACAAATTATTGTATATCAAAATCCTCTACATATTTTGCTACCTATTAGTTTTCATTCCCATAACTGAATTCAATAATAAAATTTCAAAACTGACACCAAACATTATTTTATCATTAAAATGTAAAAATCATTAGACTAAAAAGGTTATATGTTTTTCTTTTTTTTCCTCTAGGTATCTAATGCATTTTTAGCCACTTAGCTCTCATTCACAGGAAGATGGAAACCCTGCTCAGACCATCTGAGAAGCATTTCCTGTTTTACAAATGTCAGCTGGTGATCAATAAAAGGACAGGACAGATTTCTGCATAACACAAACACCAGAGTCCAACTTTGACTTTTATAAATTTCCATGTCACATTTTTAAGAGAGTAGGACTATAGTTCAAATTGTTATTTGCATTTAAAACCTAAAATCATTAGGCAAATAACATTTTAGTTTTAGAAGAACAGGTCAGAACAGTCAGAAAGGGCCACACAGTGATTAATGACTGCACTTAAGTCACTGCTACACAAACAGATCACGGAGGGGCCCTGAGCAGAGATTCCTGGCACCTTGGCTGAAGCTGGGGTGGGCGAGTTGGTAGTGGTGCATGCCCACTGCCAAGACCTTGAGGGCCAGGGCTGGGTTTTCACCTATGAGAGCTTTAGGCTTAGAAAGTAAGTCATATTGTTACAGTATAAGTAAACCAGAGCTACTGATCAGAAGAAGTACTCCTTCTGACTTTCACTGACAGTATTTTGCATGTTGAGTTCACTTTTCAGAGCAATCTCAGCATTGTCTCCAGCTTTTGAGATATCTGACTCATTCTTTTGATATAACCATCTCTGTTGATAAATGCGTATAGCTATGGCAGTGACACAGAGCAAGATAAATATCACCACTGCTACCACACCTGGTGAGAGAAAAGAAAGAGAACATACAAAGTTAGAAGATAAACTGTAAATTTCAACCTCACCAGAATCTCTATTAGATGGTTTAAATTATATGTAATATCATATATATTAGTACATATAATATATACCTACATATGCATGTATATATATGTGTATATACACACACATAATAAATTTTAAGGACAAATGGTATTATGACATTAAGTTTACATGGCAGATCTTAAATGCAGATCATGATTGGATTTCAGTTAATGACTTCACATATAAGTGCAGAAATATAACCGGACCTCTTAGGCCATGTCCCACTTCACATTAATAAGCCAGGAAATTTTAATTATTTTAAAATAGAGTGCATAGCCTCATCATCACAGAGTAATTGTTTTTGTACAAATATTTTTTTTTGTACAAATATTTTAATAAAAATTTACTTTGATACTGATATGCTGTTGAATTAGTTAAAAAATAAGCATGTCATTCATCTCTGTGAGGCCCTTAGCTCCTGACATCAGTTATGCCAGTGGTCCTCAAGTCTGTTTAGACAACATAGAACAAATAAGATCTATGGATATTCAGATTTTTACAAAAAGCTTGTCAGATGATTTTAATGTGCTGAAAGGATCGAGAACCATAAAGTTATACCATAGGAATGTTTACTCAAGCTATCCTATTAGTAAAGAATGAATATCAAGTCTATACTGAAATAAATATGTAAAAGGTCAGTTTTAAAGATGATTGGCCCAGGTATTAATAAATACCTCCAATTAGCAAGTGTTATATAACAAGTGCTATGTAAGTGCCTGCCTAGTTATACAAAAATATTTGTACTATAAAATGAGGGTTCTTTTTCATACTCTGGCATAGACATCAGCAACTAAAATGAAGCCCAACAACTCAAAGCTTAATTAGGTATAACTAGTCAAAGGGATTCCTAAGCACAAGTCTGAGAGGAAGTAGTGTGCTCATTATTTGGTTTATATTCATAAATATTCATAACAACATTTTGTTCAATATACTTTGCATCCCTTTAGGAAACAAACAATCACATTGATTTAGGTTCTTTTTTTTTTTTTTTTTGCTTAGTTATAGGACTTTGTTTTAAGGAGAAATATATACAATTGCAATGTTAAAGACTGGTAAATCTCAGAACAATGATGGGGCTACTTGATTATAATTCCATGACATTACAGGAACTCCTCAGTATACCTTGGCCTTTTTATATGTGATAACTCTTTAACTATGGCTTGGTTTATTACATTTAATGGGATCCTAAAATAACTTGTCTGCACCCAAAGATTAAAATTATTTGAATAATCACTCAATGCATTTCATAAATTGTGTATTGCTGATAGTGTTTTTTTTTTTTTTTTGGTACAAGGGATTGAACTCAGGGGTATTCAAGCACTGAGCCACATATCCCCAGTCCTATTTTGTATTTTATTTAGAGACAGGGTTTCAACTGAGTTGCTTAGCCTTCACTGTTACGGAGGTGGCTTTGAACTACCTAAACCTCCAGAGCCACTGGGATTACAGGTATGCACCACCATGCCTGGCTTGTTAGTGTATTTTTTATATGAGCTTCTCTCTGCCTGCCTCTCTGTCTATCTATATATCTGTCTCTTTATAGAGCTAACTGCCTATCTACAGTAAATGTCCCTTGGTAAGAAGCCCTCTGTGATCTCTGGTTTACCAGGTACAAATACTTTTTTTGGTTCATTCTTTCCTATACTTTTCCTTTTGTTTGCAAGAGGAGGAAAAGATAATTCAAAATGCAGAACCTAGAGAAATCTATCCATGCCAATAATCCTTTACATGGATTAGGTATTTTTCATATAAGTCTAGTCTGTGTGTTCAATTAGTTCACTGGTGGTCAATGCACCCAGTGGTCTTCTAACCATCCAGCCATTAGACACTGCCCAAACAAAAGGCAGTACAAGTACAAGTGAATCACAAAGCCTGATACACTCACCTTGTCAGGTCCCTGAGACCTGTGTTTTCTCCTTCTCCACCCATCTATGAGGAGCCAAGTAGGATTGCTCAAGGGAAGCACACTGGTATAACTTATTTACTTTGAAATTTTGTCAATGATATTTAGGCAGAAGCTCTAAAGATTCAAAGGCCTGGTATTTTGTGTTATCATCAGAATGAAAATTCACTTTGCTCTTTTAAATAAAAGGCACCAAGTTTGCAAGTATTTTGACTTGGATTCCTACTTTGAAAATATATAACACATTTATTTTAAACTAGTTTGCACTAGAATGGATACTTTTCATTAAAATAAATTAGAAATGATTTGGGAGTAGTATTTAAATTCTAATATAAAGCATTTCTTTTAGATATAAATGATAAAAAACATTTATGGGATTTTTGTTTGTTCTTGGAATTGAAAATGGAGGTTATATTAAATAAGTTCCTCATACTTCAATCATTACAAAAATAAAAGTAGTTGAGATAGGGGTGGCAATGTTAATATCTTTACAGAGATTTTTAAAGTGTCTGAGTACTCTTCTAATTCTCTGACATCTAGATGAATACAGATAAACTATACAGACCCCATGTAAGCTGATGTGCAGCCCATATGAGCAATGGAGACCAAGTGGTGTTACCCAGCTCTCTGAGTTATGAACCTTATTTGACAAAGCAAAGGAATAGATTATAGTTTACTTCCTACTCACTAAGCAGAGTGTGCAATAGACTCACATTTCAATAAAATACAAACAATTAAAATGGGATAGCTCGGTGGAATAGTACCTGCCTTCCATGTGCCAAGACCTGCCCATTCCCAACACTCCCCTTCCAACACACACAAGAATTAAAAAATTCTTTGAACTGTAAGAAGGGAGAATTGCACATTCATTTTTTGAGTTAGAACTTAATAAATTCTGTGTTAGTCACTATGTTGTTTATACTGTCACTTCTTCAATTCTAAATAACCTTGGAACTCTTATTCCATTAGCCCCAAAACATTTAAAAATAAAATTAAAAGCAAAAATCACAGTGCTTGAAGCACCTAAACAATACAAATTGTTATTTTTCAAACATAAAAATATAAAACTATACTTCTTATTCCTGTCTTTGGTGTTATATAACAATTTGAAGGCTCAGTGGCAATTGCAAGGAGCCATAGAACCACTATATATTATCTCCTGTATCAAATAACAGTGATAGTTATTTTCAAATAAAAACTTCTCACTATTCTATAACATGTTAGCTATTCTTCAGAAAGTGTGCTTCAGTGGAACCATCAGTTCTTTTTACTGAGGAACTGAATTCAGTAAGTTACATGAAATATCAGGAAATTTACAAGGCCTGCCATTGACCCCAGTACTCTGAACTGAACTATAGATGGTTTCTGGGTTATGCTAACAGCCGCATTACCTCCAATGACCGCAGAGTCACTTCTGTCTGCATTAATTAAGGGCTCTCCCTCATCAGTTGGTCCAGAATAGCCTACAGTAGAAAAAGGGAGGACAGAGCGAAGAGAAAAGAGTAATTCACAAACACTGGAATAACAAACAATTGTAGTGGGAGAAATGAACATGAAAGGAGGAACATAGAAGAGGAAAAGTCCAGATACCAAGTAGGTGAATCAACAAACAGGACTAAGTAAATCTGCGATATAGCAGTAGTGACACACAGAAAAAAAGCACAAGGAGGTACCCACCTGAACCACCTGAGAGTCGGGGAGCGAGTTCCCGCGCTCTGGAGCCAGGCCCTGCGCCCGCCGCGCAGCGGGATCCAGCGGCCACTTGACCATGAACAGTGACCAGAACAGGTCCTCCAAGGCGCAGCGCCGCCTTCAGCGGGGTTGCGTGGCTAAAGCGCACCGCAGACAGGCAGCCTGTGAAGCCGCGCGCTGCCGCCCGCCGCGTATCGGGGTCTGCGCCAGGGGGCTATGCGGACCAAAGAAGTGCATACATTGTTAGGGCGCCCTGCATCTGCAAATCTCCCTTCCAATCCCTGTCTTTTCATCTTTAAGGAAATACACTGCGGCCATTACCAGTGGCCTGAGTTATTGACAAGCGGGGTGGTAACTTTGGTCCATTTTGCTAAAACCTTCCCTAGAGGCAGCCACGGAGTAGATAAGGGCGAATTCCTCGGCCACTTCATTTTTTCAAATGATCATTATAATGCTTTTGGATGGAATTTGTACCCATTAGTACAATTGGGTAAAGCAAAATATATCTTGGATTTGAGGACACTCTGGAAATTTCTCTGAAAAATTCTCTAGGCTGTGTTCAACACCAGAGGCTGCTCCCCTCCACAATGTGGTCTCCATTCCCTTTTCCATAGATTGCAGTCTGTCCCTGCCAGGACCCACCTACCTTTAACCACAAGCGAGGAAGGTTGGTTTTAGCAAGATCTAAGTAAGAGCAATTGCCACGGAAGATGAAAACTTGAGGTTGCTAATTTCAGTGAATATGCTCTGCCTTTCCACTTGCTCAATGGGCATGGAATCTGACAAGGGGAGTTAGATGTGAAGTTCAAAAATTTAAATGTCAAACAGAGAAGCATCCTCTACCCTGCAGAGGAAACCATGTCAATACTGATGTCAAATTCCCTTTGCAGACTGGCTGTGGGGGAAACTGCAGTTGATTCTCCTTATTCTAACAACCAATGAATGAATACATAGTTGTCAAGAATTTGCCAAATGATTTACTATAGGTTATCATTTTAATCTTTGCAGCATAAAACAATGAATACTTTTATTCCTATTTTATAACTGAAGAGGTGAAGGTTCAGAAGTTTGTAGCATAAGTTAGTAGGACATTAAGGTTACTGGGGGTGGGGACCTGAATTTAGGCCTCTTGTGTTCAACCCCTTTCTCAACAAGATATTCTTTTTTTCCCCCATTAGTATATTCTGTATATGTTCATAATTGCTCACATGGAGGGACTGGTAAATGGGGATCATTATACTATTTTTACTTTTATAAGTTCATATATTTTTCCATAGCACATATGTACATATTCAATAAATGCTTTTTGGTTGACTTAAGAACCAATCTTTAAGTTCACTCTGAGAATCTCAGTTCAGATCCATTCTGTCTTGATGTTGTAGTTAAACTCTCAAAGGACAATCCTTATTTCTTTTGAATTTGAGGATGCTTGAAATATGTTTTTATATTAGAGGAATATACAGTCCCATCACCATAAATTCACCTTTCTATGGATACTTAGTAGCTACTGAAATAATTTTTATAATGTGGCACTTATGAGGATAGAAGAGCCTTCTGTTCTAAAAGATTACATGCATTGGATCAAGATAAAAATGCACTTCCATAGCTGATTGCCATCTCATGCCACTGAGGTTTCTTGAGTTTTGTTTTTTTTTTTTTTTGAGTGTCAGGGTACCTAAAGTCACTTCTGTTGTTGTACTAATATGAAAGAAATGTGAAAATTATCCAACAGAATGGAGTTGCTTGTTCCAATCCTGGCAAAGAAAGAAAGGGAAGGAGGGAGGGAGGGAGAGAGGAAAGATTTCAAAACAAGTATTCTTAGTCATAAAGACTGTCTTACAGGACTATCACTAAGTCTGTCAGGCCACAAGCTTGCACAGGAGTATACAAAAAACAAAGCAAACAAAAGAACTTCTGCAAGGATACCTACCCATCAAGTGTCTGTTCAACCTCAGACTGATGCCACTGTCGTTATTAATTACTGTACCCAAAGATTATTGTTTCAAAATATCTGATAAAATCTTCAGCTTTGTTTTTAATGTATTTTCTTTCCCCAAGTTTCCTTGACTATACTCCTACGTTACTTTGATGGTGTATTCCCTTTGCAGTGCTTTGTTACTCTGATTGCAATGCTATTCCTAAAGAAATACCACTATTCTCTGAAGAATCTGTTTGTTTTGTTAGATTGAAAGTAAGGTTAAGCTATGTACTCTGAATCTTCTACTCATAAGGTGGGGCTTCTTAAATCTAATTTTAGGTATTCCTTTTCATTCCTACTAATCTTCACTTCATTATTTTAGTCTGTCATTCTTGAAAACCCAATCTTTTGTATTCTTATTCCTTCTGACTTGAAAGAGAGTTGTCTCTTGAAAAAAGTGTGTTGTGAACTGTTTGGCTTACAAACTTAGGGACTGTTAAGTTGCAACAGTAAATGTTTGTATATAAAAAAAATCTAAAGCAATTAAAATTAGGGGCATGATGTTTATGATATTACAATAAACATCTTTCTTAAATATCTTGGTCAGGCTGATTATATGAGACATCAAAAAACTTTTGTGTGATAAATTCCTGGTAAATTTTAAGCATACTAGGAGAAAGTAAGCTTGGAACAACTCAACTCAAAGAAGATGACTTTATTTATCATTTTATAATTTGATAGTGTGTAATTTACAGAAAGAAATATTTGCTTGATATACTTGAAAGTGTGTCAAGAAGAAATAAAATGGGAAGATATTGCAACAGCAACATGGAACTTCTTTGGGAAAGCTAAATTATGGAAAAAACGTTAAAATTCAATTTAAAATCCTAGCTGTTAAGCAAAAAAGAAAGAAAAGAAAAAAGAAAAAGGAAAGAAAGGAATTATGGCAAATATTAGGCTAATTAATGAATTATACTAATTCTGTGAAATTTATTTTCTAAAGACAACTGAGCTTCATCTTTGCTGACAGTGCTATTACTGAAGAAAGACACATAGGTACTACATTATAATTGCCTCTATTTCAAGAATCTCCACTTAATATTTGTACATATGTATGCATATTTGTGGACATGAATGTGTGGGCTAGATTTATATGTACCTCAATAGCCCAACTCTGAACATTATATGTACATTAGGTATAAATTCACCTGGAGAGGTTTGCTGCCTGCACTGGCTCCCTCATATTTTCCTATGGTAGGTTTGTGATTTTGTCCAGTATTAGACTGAATTAATTTCCCAGTATTTTGCTGAGATGGGATGCATGGTTAATATTTAATCTCAGTCCATCCTTGTTACCCTCAAAAAACATTTTTTTTAATCTTATCAGATAAATTATATAGTAGATGTTTGAGCTGTAGCCCATTTTTCTTGGTAGTATGACATTTTTACTTCATCTTTATTTTTTTATTTCACTGCTACAATTAGATGTTGGCTTCTAATGACAAAATCATAATATTTCATTGTAGAAACTTCTGCCTAGAAAATTTGGGAGGTTTTTCTTTTTTGTTTTGAACTTCAGGAATTTTATCAGAATTTTTCCAAATTTATCTTTTTTTCATTAGAACTGGTTTTTATTGTTTTTTTTTCTTTAGCTTGGAGAAATTGCCTATTTTAAAATATATTAATGCTTTTGTTTTAAATTCTCTTTCTAGATCTCCAATTATACAAGTGAGGTTTTTCTAGATTAGATTCCCATGTACTTCCTATTTTCCCTCTCTGTTAATCTTCTTGCTCTGTGATCTGAGACGTTATATCTAGGCCACTATTTAAGGATAATCAGTGATCATTATCTTCTTCAGATCACCCAGTAAAATTTTGTAAAATTTATTTAAATTTCCCACGTGTTTTTCTCTTTGCCTAAAATCTCCTTGAATTCCAATTTGCATCTTTGTTGTTTATTGTCTTCTTCAACAGTGTATTCTGGCATAGAAAATGTTATTTGCTGTTTATTCTTCTTCCACCTCACCCACAACTTTGCTGTTCGATTCCATTAGGTATGCCATTACTTACTTTCTTATTTATTTGTTTGTCTGCTTACTTCCATGGTTGTGAATCTGATATGATATACAAGTCCTGACAATATGGAAGGTACAGTTTCTCTGATCCTCTCAAAAGAAGGGACCTGACTACAGACTGTTTCCTATCCTTAGTTCCAGATGGCATGATGGAAATGGACACAATCAGGCTGAGCACTGTTGATGATCCTTTTGACATTTCTGACTTTTCTGCAAGTTAAACTTTATATAGGACCCATAGCTTTTGTACTTCCGTGGTGCTGTGTTGTGTTCTCCACCAGCCCACTGCAAAGTGCTCACTACAGCTGTCATTTACATCTTCTCCTGATCCTGCTGCTGGGCTGGCACATCAGCTCTTTACCCAGGAGCACAAATAATAATCTAAACTGCCATCAACCCAAAGTAGGCCAGCATCAGAGTGAATAGAACTGTATTTAGATAAAGAGTGTAAATGTGTTTCCCCTATTAGCTAAGTCCTGAAATTCTATCATTAAGGTTCTTTTGACTCAAAATTTTCTTCTCATTAAAACATAAAGAAAGGAAAAGAAAAAGGAAGGAATTTTGGAGAATACCTAGTGTGTTATTAGTCATTGACACAGCCTGGTGAAAGAAGCACTCAGCTGCTATCTTGAGAACATGGATATAACCATAGGAAATTGGGAGACAGATGCAGTTTCAGACTAGGTAAGAAGGGAACCAGGAATATGGTTCAAGTGGGCCATGAAAAAAGCAAAGTTTAGGAAAGAGTGGACTAAAGGGCTGAGCCTAAAGTTTACTTCCACTTCAATTCTGAGAAGAATCTCTCAATCACTTTGAATACAGACTCATTTAATCTTCCTTTCTCTTAAAAATTTTCTCTGGTAGGAAGTGTTGAGAGTCCAGGCAAATTTCCAACAATTCAGGACACAAATATTCTCCACTGTCTCAGGTGTTGAGTAGTTTTGTCTTCAAAATCTATCATGTAAGTTATATATTGCAACATGTAAGATGATTTCTGCTCTTGAAAAGGAAGAGACAAATAATTAAAAATGTGTACAAAAAGCTCTCTGTTACCCACAATGAATAGTAAGTGCTTCTGAAAGGTTTGCTGTGGACAAGAGGTTTACCTGTAAAGTCAGTACAGGATATTAGCAGCCAATGACTAGAAGCAATGCAAGTGTGCCTCACCATGAGAATGGATAAACAAATTGTGTATATTCTTATAATAAAAGTCCACATAGCAATGAAAATGAATGAATTACTTCCACATGGGAGAGCATGGATGAATGTTAAAAAGTTTTAATGAATGGAAGCAATGAGACAATGTAAATGTTGACCTGCACTTTATTCTAGATATATACACATATAAAACAGAGTGAACTTTTTTTTTAATTATAAATGAATACCATAATTAAAAAATGACTACCAGACTGACTTTTTTTTTTTTAAGTCTTTTGGAGAGCTCTGGTATTCAGTCAGAAAGAATTGAATCATCTCCCTTCCTGTTACCACCATATCAAATTATGCCTGACACTCTCAGTTTTGCCTGGGAAAAGATCAGGTGGTTTGTGGCCCTGTAGTAAGCAATTCCATCATAAATTTTCTGCAAGAATCTTCTGTAAGTAAATAATAGCTCTTGTAATAATATGCAGACAATCTTTGTCAGCCTTTTTTATGTCAAGGCTGCATGATTATTCTTTGTGTTTGCTGTCCTTAACTCATGACCGCTACTCAAAATTGCAACATGGGCTTATCCAGCCTCCCTAGCTGCATGCCAGTGGTCATAAACTTCTGAGTGCTTCCAGTTCTCTTTTTTCTTTCTCTTACATCCCATCCTGGGTTTCCGAATGAACTCATTCAAATTGGACAAATGTCCAGTTATGGGTCATTGTTCTAATTATCCTAGGGTGCATGTATAGGAGAAAAGGCTTTGGCAAATACATCTCTAATCAATTTTTTCTTATTATTGAAATAGAATTGGTTACTAAATTCACCCTTACCATTGCCAGAATCATTTGTTCACCCCCAAAGAAACCAGTGCATATTGTCTGTAATCCCCATCCTGTCTCTCCCTAGACCCTGGCAAACCCAAACTACTTTCTGATTCTGTGAATTTGCCTATTCTAGATATTTCTTACAAAATAAATCATGATATGTGGCCTTTGCGTTTGGTGTCTCTGCTTTGTTTTCATCCATGCTGTAACAAATACTAATCTTTGTTTAATTTTATGGGTAAACAATATTACATTATAAGGATAAACCATTTTTGTTTATCTATTCCTTGGTCGATGAAAGTTGTTCCCATTTTTTGGCTATTATGAGTAATATGATAGCATGAAGATTTGTGTATATGGTTTTTATATGGCCATAAATTGTCAATTATCTATTTACTATACACAGGAGTAGAATGACTGGGTCATACGTAAGTCTGTATTTAACTTTTTAAGGACCTGTCAAACTATTTCCATAGTGTCTGCATTGTTCCCATCAGGGATGTACATGATTTTCACACATCACTTGGTAACATTTGTTGTCTATCTTTTTATGTTATAGCTGACCTACTCAGTGTAAAATGGTATCTTATTGTAGTTTCAATTGTATTTCCTTTATGACTAAATGATATTGAGCAGATTTTCATGTGAGCCTTTTGTATATCACATATATTATTTAGTTGAAAGAGTTCTTTATTGAATATTGATTGTTGTCATGGTTTATATAATGTTAGAAAAATCCCTTATAGAATACATGAATTGCAAACAACTTCCACCCCACTTTATGGGTTCTCTTTTACTTTCTTGATAGTGTCTTTTGAATTATGGAGATTTTTCATTTTGATCAAGTACAATTTAATCTTTCCTTGTTTCTGCTTTTGAGAAACCATCATCTAATCTAAGGCTTTTGAAAAACTTCATCTAATTCACAAAAATGAACAACTAGGTTTTGCTCAGAGAGTTTTATAGTATTAGTTCCTATAATTTGATCTATCACCCATGTTGAGTTAATCTGTATGTGGTATAAGGTAGCATCTTTTTTTTTTCCCAAATGTGCATATATCACTGGTCCAGCAACGTTGTGAAAGAGAATATTCTTTCTCCCATTGAATGGTCCTGGCACCAGCATCAAAAGACAGCTCTTCATGAATGTATGGGTTAATTCTTGGCTCTTAGTTCAATTCCATTTATTCATATGCCTATCCTTGTAACTACAACTGTCTTGATTACTGTGTCTTTCTACTAAGTTTTGAAATCAAGAAGAATGAGACTTCCAACTCTGACCTTCTTAATAAGATCTTTTGGCTACTAGCAGAGTCTTGCATTTCCATTTGAATTAGTTTCCTTTTCTTTTTTATGGGCAGTACTGAAAATTGTACCCAGGGCCTCATACATGTTAGGCAAGTGCTGTAAGACTGAGTTATATCCTGAGTCCTCCATATGAATTTTTGTTATAAAAATGAAAGCCTCCAGAAAAGACACATATCACATATAAGTGAATTTCAATATGGCTAACAGCATAACTTGCTAATTTCTACTTAAAAAGTCATTTAAGTTTTAATATGGATTGTGTTGAAACTATACCTACATTTGTAGAATAGTATCTTCTTAGCAAGATTGTTTTCCAATTCCTGAACACAGGATATCTTCACATTTAAGAAGGTCTTTATTTATAATTACTTTAAACATTATTTCATAATTTTCAGTAGATATGGATTGAACTTCTTTTGTTAAAATAATTTCTAACAAAATAATGCTACTTTTTGTGGCTATTTTAAATGGAATTTATATTTGATTCTCCATTTCAATTTCATGTTGTTCATTGCTAGTGTACAGAAATACATTGAACTTTTGTGTATTGATCTTGAATACTGAAATCTTGCTGAAACTTTTAGTAGCTCTAATAGTTATTTTTGTAGATTACTTATAAGATTATGTTCTCTAAATATAGTTTTACTTTGTTTCTTTTTAATCTGGATGCTTAAATTATTTTTCTTGCCTAATAGCCCTACTTTAAACCTGTACTATAATCTTGACTAAAAGCCATGACAACATACATCCTTGTTTTGTTTCTGATCTGAGGAGGATGATTTCATCTCTCAATGTCCAGTGTCACATTAGCTATGTGTTTCTTGTAAATTGATTAAACCATGTGAGAAAGTTTCTCCCCCTGCCTTTTCAATTTGTAAGTATATATTAGGGATCAAGAAGCAAAAATCTGTAAACATGAAGACAGGTTATTTGAAAATAGAAAAAAATGAAAAGGGATGAAGAAAGCTTTTAGAATTTATGAAATACCATCAAAAGCACAAATATCCAAGTTATAGGAGCTCAAAATGGAGAAGAAAGAGACAAAGGGCCAGAAAATTTATTTAAGGAAATAATGGCCATAAACTTTCCAAACCTGGAGAAAGATAAAAATATCTAGGGACAGGAAGGTAAAAGGTCTCCAAGCAGACTCAAATCCAAACAAGCCTGTACAAGGACATGTTATGATTAAACTGCCAAAATCCAGAGAGAAAGAGAATCTTGAAAACCTCAAGAGAAGAAAAGCATATCACATATAAGCAAGTTCCATTAAGGTTAGCAGCAGATTTTTCAGCAGAAGCGGCACAGAGAATGGATGAGTTATTCAAAATGCTCAAAGAAAAAACTGCCAAACAAGAATACTTTACCCTAAAAGCCATCACTCAGAAATGAAAGAGAAAGATTTACTCAGACAAAAATTGAGGCAGTTCAATACCACCAGACCTGATTTACAAGAGATGCCAAAGGGACGTTTTTCAAGATGAAAGCAAAAACTGATAATTAGTAACATGAAAGCATATGAAAGTATAAAACTCACTGGTAAAAGAAAGTACACAAATTAGAATTACCGTAATGGTGATATATAAATCACCTGTATCATTGGTATGAAGCTTAAAACATAAAACAATTAAAATAATGACAGTGACAATAATTTGTTAAGGGATATACAACAAAAAATATGTAATTGTGACATAAAAACAAACTATGGGAGGAGATAAAGTAAAAATATTGTTTTCCTTACATTATCAAATAAATTCCTTATCACTATGTTTTATGTAAGTCTTACAGAAATCACAAAGCAAAAGGAACCAAAGCATATCACAGTCTATGTGTGATAAACCTACAACTTAAATTACACTCTCAACAGTGGAAAGTTGAAAGCTGTCCTCTAAAATAGGAAACAAGAGAACTGCTCAGTCTTACCATCATTTCTACTCAACAAAGTAGTGGAACTCTAACCAGAGCATTAGGTAAGAGAAGGAAATAAAAAGCATCAAACTGAGGTGGGCACCTGTAATCCCAGCTACTTGGGGGGTTGAGGTAAGAGGATTGCAAGTTCAAGAACTGACTTATAAGAAATGCCAATGGGAACTTTTCAAGGTAAAATCAAAAGATTTTGAGACTGTTTCTCAAAATAAAAAATAAAAAGGTCTTGGGATGCAGTTTAGTCGTAAAGCACCTCTAAGTTTAAACCCCAGTAAAAGAAAAACAAAACAAATATCACAACAATAACAAAACAACAACAACATCAAAAATACTCCCAGAAAAAAATGAACAAAAAGAAACAAGACAACAAAACAACAAATAAGAAACCTCAAAATAAAGCAAAAAGCAACCAAATTGGAAAGCAAATAAACTGTTCTTGTTTGCAGATGACATGATTTTATATTTTCACCATCCTACAGACTCACCAAAAATCTGCTAGAATGGGTAAACAAACTCAGCAAAGTTACAGGATACAATATCAACATGCAAACATCAGTAGATTTTCTGCACAAAACAAATTATTCAAAGAAGAAATTTTTTTAAATTCCATTTACAACATCTAAAAATAATTAAATTCTTATAAATAAATTTAACTAAGGAGGCAAATGATCTATACACTGAAAATCATAAAACATTGCTGAAAGAAAATGAAGAAGATATTCCTGGATTGATATTTCTGCATTCAAAGAATTAATATTGCCAAAATGTCTATAATTATCCAAAGAAGTCCACAGATTCAATGCAATCTGTATAAAAATTCCAATGATAATTTTTATAGAAATAGAAAAGAATCCTAAAATTTATACAGAATCATCAAAGATCCTGAATTAACAAAGGAATCTTAAGCAAGTAGAACAAACCTGGGAACATCACACTACCTACCTGATTTTAAAATGTACCACAAAAGTATAGTAATCAAAATAGCATGGTGCTGGGATAAAAACAGACATACAGACCAATGGCACAGAACAGAGAACCCAGAACTATGTACTTTTAGCTAACTTTTTTTTGACAAAGATTCCCAGAATACACAATGGGAAAAAGACAGTCTGTACAACAAATGGTGTTAGGAAAACTGGATATCCACAGGCAGAAGAATGACACTAGACTCTTATGTCACATCATTTAAAAATCAACTCAAAATGGATTGTATAGTTCAACATTCAATCTAGAACTATAAAACTAGTATATGAAGAAATATGGAAAATGCTTCTTGATGACATTCTGGGCACTGATTCTGTATATGACCTAAGAAGGATAGGTATCAAAAGTAAAAATAGACAGGTAGTATTACAGCAACCAAAAAGCTTCTGCGCAGTAAAGGAAGCAGCACAGTAAAGAGTCAATGTACAGAATGGGAGAAAATGTTTACAACATATGCATCTAATAGCAGGGCTGATACCTCAGACACATTAGGAGCTCAACTCAAGAGGAAAAAAAAATAACACATGGACTTCCAGGAAATTCTGTTATTTGCAACTACATGGATGAACCAGGAAGGCCATTAAACTAAGTGAAATACACCAGGCACAGAATGAAAAGCACTTGGTGATCTCACTATCTATATGTGAAATGTAAAAGTTGAACTCAGAGCAGAGAACAGAATGGTATGGTGGTTACTGGGGTTGGTGGGAACAGGAGTTGGGGAGATGTTGGTAAAAGGATATAAAATAACATCTCAGAGTCTATTTTAAGTGTTTTCCATACAAAAAATGATAAGTATATGAGGTGATACACATGTTGATAAGTACAATTTAGCCATTCCACAATGTATACAATTTTACAACACTATTTTTTTTAATCTGATTCACATATATAATTTTTGTCAATTTAAAAATTTTAATAATAAGTAATGAATAGCTTTTAATAATTAAGGACAACTTCTTATAAAATGAATGGATCTCTCTTGAGTCTACCTATTGGTCTATTTCATTTTAAGTTAATGAAATGAAACCCAAATTGCTGTCTCCAAATATGAGAAAAAATTGTGTTCATCCTTAGCTTGTTAACTAAAAACAGCAACTTGGAACAGAAGCCATCTTGAAATACAGTTATCTAAAACATGAAAATTGTACTAGCCTTTAATTCAAGATGCATGCCTCTAGGTAGAGATGAAATGAAATACTTATTATTTTATTAGATCAATTGCTTCAGTCTATAAGCTTCATTGTCAAATTTCAACTTTAATTTTTACAAACTGAAATGACATGGTTTTGAATACATCACTCTTAAATAAAAATTTTTGGTTTAATGCCACTGACCTGTACATATTAATTGGTAGGAAAATAAAAATTTATGTAATACAATTTATTATTCTACTTTTTGACTAATATGAACACTATTCATAAAATATGCTTCACTTTAATCAATTTCCATAATCTATTGCATCTTTCTTTTTTAAATATTTTTTTAGTTGTTGAATTTATTTTATTTATGTATTTATATACGGTGCTAAGAAACAAACCCAGTGCCTCACACATGCCAGGCAACTGTGTGCTACCAGTCCCAGCCCTACTGTATCTTTCTTTACACACATTAAATCTGAGTCTAAATTCTTGTAAAACTACTCCTTTGCCAATTTCATTTTTGGAAGACAACTTCCTATGGACATTTCTGAACACAACTCATTTTTCCTTCCAGGCACTGAAGACACTAAGGGCAGGAAGTTAATTGTTTGTGTGTTTATGCTTGTTTTGCTTATCGACCGACTCTGTCTTGGTGGCTTGAAACAAGTAAGGACATCTGATCTGGGAATAAAGAGGAACTGGTTCACTGGAGGCAGAGAGGAACCACCTCGGCACTCACAGATTGCATCTACTCTACCAAAGTACAGCTTGGGGTTGGTGCACCACGTGTAGGAACAATTTCTCATTTCTCTCAAACTTAGTCACCACCAGCCAGGACAGAGGGTAGAGCTCAATAGGAAATTTTTATTTAAAGAGGAAGCAAAGTCTTTTCTACTTGTATGTTTTTAAAAATATGCACATTGATAAATTATAGGTGTATGTGTTTTTAAGATACAAAATGATGATGCTATGATTTTTTTTGTTACATTGTGAAATAACCAAATTAAGACAACCAACTTATCCGTCACATCAAACAATTTACTGTATTGAGAACATTCAAGATCCAGCCTCCCAGTGACATTGAAATGTATAGTATTCAGCTCTTAGAAAAGACCTTACAAAAATCTGAGGCTTTGTACTCCTTAATTATTATCTCAGCATTCATCAGAATGTTAAAAATAATTACAGTTCAGCTGATGACTGAGAACTGGGTAGCAACCACTGGTTCCTAAAACTCAACACTGCCTTTGAACTTTTTGGAATCTCACAACCTTCTCTAACTGTATTCTGTTATTCCAAGGCTGACAGTTGGAACAGTTTCTTTCATCTGTTTTTCCAATTCCTTCTGGTTTCCTATACTATAGAATAAAAAACTACTAATATCATGAAAACACAGATATCCAGAAATGCCTAGGAAATACAGCCAGTTTGCTAGAGACTAGGAAAATAACTAGCAGCACTTCTATACCAGACTGCAACAGTAATGAGCATCTCCTAACACAGAATGTGAAGCAACTATTATCATTTTTGTTTCTGTTTTAACTGGTTCAATCAGATTTCCATGTATGAGAACCAGGGCTAGCGTAACAAATCATGTGAAAGGACCAATAATACAAGCTGTTTCTCCTCCAGGACTAGCTAGATTCTTTATTGACCTTGAAGTTTTGATGACAATGCAGAATCACCACTTTAAGCTGAAATTTCCCTATCAATTCCATTTAGAAACTTACTACACACTTTCAGCAAAGAATTCAAATACCCTCCTCAAGAAACCCAATGTGCGATCTGTGTGTGTGTGTGTGTGTGTGTGTGTACGTGTGTGTGTGTGTGTGTGTGTGGTGATGGGGATGGAACCCAGGGCATTGCCCATCACGCTAGGCAACTGCTCTGCCACTGAGCCATTCCCTGAACCCTTAATCCTATCTTTAATGCCATGTGACCAGCATAGAGCTGTCAGTTAGGCTGCACCATCTGAACTTGACACATTTGTTTTTAACATGTATGGGAACACCCTGGAGAGCACTGGGATTCATAATGCTTTCTTTAAAATAACTTAAAATTTAACTTTTATTTCTATTTAATTCATGTTGAAAAAGGAAAAATAAAGACATAAAGAATCTGATGCCTAATTAGTAAAGTACACTTTTATTTTGATTTTATGGAAAATAACTAGGGGCAGAAAAATGTCTGTGAGATATTTAGGCTGTGATTTTACAAGAGTGGCTGAGAGTAAGTGGCACATCTCATTGCCACCCACAATTGTCTTCTTCTCTTAATCTTGTCTAGTTTTATCTTTAAATAATTTCTGTATTTGGCTTGTGAATTCTTTGCTGAAAGTGTGTAGTAAGTTTCTAAATGTAACTTGCGAACTTAATATCTGCTTTGATTTTGGCTTTCTTGAGTTAGAAAAATACCAAGTTTTTAATGTTATGTCGATTGCCAAGTGAGGGACAGTTAGTGGGAGAGCTTTTCAAGGAAGGTCGAAGCTCCTGGCAGGCAGCACTTAGGATTACAGGTGTACTCAGATAAGAATATGGTTTCTACCTTGATTAGCACTCACTGAAAATTACCAACATGACAAGGAGCCTCTTTCAGCTTGACAAAAGCTTCCTGCATTTGCAATTCTGAGGTTCTGAGCCATGTCTTGTGGGGAGACACTCTTTCACTTACCTAAAATCATCCCCAACACAAGAGATTTGACAGCATTGAATTCCATCCCTGATGACAGAGTGGCTCTTCTCCTTGCATTCTGGTTAACCTATTAAACAGTCCACAAGAAGTAGACATGGAAATGTGAGCAATTTGGATGATAAGAGAATGGGAATCAAGGGCAGGCCAAGAAAAATGACAAAGATAAGTGATACGTTAGTGCTATCAGAAAAGTGAAAGAAACCAACTACAAACAATAGATTATCTAGAATGGAGAAAACCCTTTCTTGAAAAATTTCAGTAATACATTAAGTTCCACTTGTCCTCACTGTCTCTCCCTTTTCCCTCTATTTTTATTCATGGTTTAAGTATCTATAAATGGTATAATCCATAGGAAATGCAATAAGCTATTTTAAATCTCAAAGTTTAATTTACTCTGGAGCTTTTTCAAAAATAGATTCTCATTTTAAGCAAGATCTTGACCTTTTCCTTGTGTTTAAATTGCTGTAGCATTTATTCTTTTGTATAAAGTGGGAATGGGTTTGTCAACATTCACTATCATAAATTAGATATTTCTCTATCAAGTCAAGTAAAACATCTGAGGACAGCTTTGCATTTTAAACTATTAGTACTTACTAACAATAGCTTTGATAATCTCATTGCTAAACAAAACACTTTGATTACATGTCTGTCTAAACAAGACTTAGAGAATAATAGTGCTAAATGGGTATTTCTGTTATTAAGATGTATTATCAAATTTTTGCTTTAACTCATACATTCTGAGAGCCACTGTTTTAATTACGGTTGCCATTGTTGGATTTACTATCTTACCTCTACAAAGACCACTGCAGCTTCTCTGTTAATCTTCACATTGTGAAGTTGCCCATCAGCCAGGTTTTTAAAATCAAAGTTAAAAACATCTGGCTCTCTGTGTCTGTCTAGCTTATACCTGATCTGCAAACTTCCTGAAGAAAAAAAAAAAAGACAGTTTTAACTAAAACAAAACTTTACAAAAATTGCCCACGCAGGTTCTAAATCACATTAAATTTTCTAAATACAATTTGAATTTATGGAGCATTTTTTTTGGTGGAACAATATATACTTCTCCTGGAAAATTGATCGTCTATGAGCTATTTTAGGGCCACATTCTAAATCTAGTTACTATTTTAAAAGTTAATATCAAATGGATTATAATGAGCAGTCTCCTTTCCAACATCCTCAATTTTCCTTAACTAAATGAAAGTTTAAGTTGAGCATATGAAAACTCTGAGCCAGGCTCTAAGTCAATTATTAATGTGATAGTCATATTATTAAATGGTAAAACCTCAAACAATACTGCATTAATGTTCAGGTTCTTTAACTTCTTTTAATCTGACTTCACTGCATTTTAATGTATTGTTGACATTTGCATAATTAATTTTTTTCCTTACGTGATCAGGATTTTTTCCCCTAATGTTTGTGCCATAATAAAGAAATAGAGAAAATAGAAATATATTGTTTGTTGCTGTATCCAAATCTCTCATTCCACATACTGTGCTTCTTCACAGACGGAGCTCAATAATTCTCTTAATACTTATAACGAATCATGTGGTTTATGCATATCCATAGAAACTAGTTTAAGGTTGTTTGTTCTCCCAACTGTGTACTCCTGGAAAAGCCTTAGCAGGCTTCAGCTGGGTGGGTCACTCAACTTTTTCATATACGCATGACACTAGTGATTTCTCAACTACTAATAGATAAAGAACCATAATAAATAAATCTAATAAAATCTAAAAAAATAAAAATAAAAATAGAACCATCATATTTATTGGATGCTTATGGATATTGTCTTTTCTATGGTTTAAATTTTTCTTTATTTTTTTTTCTTAAAGGGAACTGGAAATATTTTCCATGTATTAAACAAGATATTTCAAAGAGAACTACAAAACTCAATTCATACATAGAAGCATAGGCCCCTGGGCAATCACAGGAAGCACAGTTTCACACCAAACCCATAAAGGAGAAAGGCATCTTAATTTAATCGTTGAAATGTTAACTTTTGCTGTAAGCATTTGGGGGTATAATGAAAAATAAAGCAAGTATAGTAAAGCCTGGTTTCTGGCTGGATCAGAAAGGGCCCGTGGCTTTATGGTCACATTTTTCTAACTCAGTTTCATGGTTCTCATACTCACCGTTGGAGGCAAGGATAACTGAAAGGTACTCCTCATAGACAGAGCTCACAAACAGCAGCAGGCTGGGAGTCCCCGTGGTTCGGAAGCTCAAGGTGACTATTTCCCTGGTTAGTGTTAGCTCCTCATGAAATAAAGCTGCTAAGGAGCTGGAGTTCCCATTGAAGGTATAATTTTGATGCTCTTGAAAACTGTAGATTATGGAGGAACCAGCTCCAAAATAGGCAGAAATCTCTAGACAAAATTTTTGTTTTGTTAGTAATACATAAGTGCATACACTTGCTTTATGCACATTTTTAAAAAAACCTAATCGCTCACTATCCCAAGAGAGAAAATAATAATGGCATTTTTACTGTTTCATTTTACCTTTATAATTTTAAGGTTAAAAATGTATATTCTATTATTTATCTAATAAAATATTACACATAGTTAACTCATTCTCCCATTATTTTCATAACTTGATTTTGTAATGATAAATATTTCACTGTTGCCTTCAAAATGTTTCATCTTAGATTTACATAAAAATTAAATCTCTAGTCTAAACATATAATTCAGAGGTTTTTCCTCTCCATGGGTCATTTCACTGGCAATCCAGAAACGACTGCTACCAGAGCTAACAGAAGTAGCCAGCAGTGGCTTCTCAAAACAGATTCTTCTCTTCCTGAATTACACAGAGGATTTGGGACAGAAATTCTTTTTCAAATCATCACATAAAGTTGCTTTCCTTTCTTTGTAGCATCATATGCCAGAACATTCTTCATGTTGTATCTGAAACCTCCTTCTTGGCCACTTACCATGTGAGCAGAATGGGCCCTCATAGGCAGAGGATGTACAGTCGCAAGCCACTCCTCTGTGCCGTTCTTGACATCTCCCCCCATTGTGACACAAGTGTTCATAGTTGCTGCAGTGTCCTGCACACCCTGCCTCGACTCCTGGAGTCACCTTGGCTCTTCCCTCCAGGTCCAGAGCCATCTCGTTCAACTGCAGAAACCGAATGCACCCCAGAAAGGCCTTCTGCCTGCTGGCTGTTCCACCTGCAAGGGAAACACTGTAAATGCAGCACAGTTCCTCCTGTGCTATTGGCAAGTCAACACTCCACCTGAGGCCTTGTGGACAAGATCAAAAACCAGGACCTTTAAAAATGTTCTCTAGGAGATCCAAGATGGTGGGCTAGAGGAAGGCTGCATTCTGTGTTGCTCTGTGACCTGAATTCAAGTAGTGGGGAATACTGCTTTTCTGTGAGTTATTAGAGGACCCCCAACATCTGCGCCAGAACATCAAAGCACAGGTCCCTTGCCGCAAACCCACACAGGATCCTGGCTGTGGCTGCCTATGCGCAGGACCTCTGGCCACCATTCCTCTGTGCAATCCCATGAGGCTCCCCTGTCGCCTCCATCTTGGGACACTGTAACCACTGCCATAGTCCCTTACTTGCGATAGCCTGCACCTGGGGACACCAAACACAGTCTGAAGACAGCCACCAGCCATAACACTGTATACCACAGAGCTGCATCCCTGAACATGACATCCAATGCCACTGCCCACCCTTAGGACACATTTGTCGCCATCTTTAGTTGGGGCAACTCCTAGCTTGGCAAACCTGCTGGGTCCTAGAAGCAATGTCAAAGTACCTATAGTCCCCAACTCCCTCCTCCCCTGCAGCCACTAATCGGGCACAGTGCTTGCGGCTATGCGGCAAGCTCGCAAGCATGGCCCTCAACTGCCCAATACAAAACAGCTCTCTAGGACAGGTGCGCAGCCCCCAGAGCACAGTCCATAAGATCTCTGGAGAGAGAGGTTCCTGATTGGGAAGTAGAAAGGGAGGGGGTGAGTGAGATACAGAGTTTAGAGACTACATTAGGTACCAGGAATTGTGAGGTCTACGGTCTATAGGTGATATAAGGAGATAAGACCAGGCACCTACATCACATGAGTAGGCCCCAAAGGAGATACTTAAGATGCTGTCTCCCACTGGGGACATGCAACTACTATATGCCACTTCCAGGAGCTCTGTCCCCAAGACCAACCCTCCTACCCTAATAATCTTCACTAGCCTAAGGGTGGAGATACCAGCAAACAACAGACAATCCCAGCAACTGGATGAGTAGGGAAGCAGGAAAGATACTGAACTCCAACAAAAATAATCCTTGTATTTTCCTTTGAGATTTTTTCTTTTCTCTTTTTTCCCCTTTCTCTCTCTCTCTTTCTCTCTCTTCTCCCACCCCCACATCCCCAACATTTGTGAAAACAAGTATTTTTCATGGATTAGGCTATTGAGGACTGGAATGTCTGTGTAGTATATGACAGTTGTGTTTGTATATTCTTTTATCTCCTATTTCTACATTTTTATTTTTCTTAATTTTTATGGTTATTTGTTTTTTGTATTCTATTGTCTTCTCACTTACTAGTCTCATCAAAATCACTTTCTCACTTTTCTCCTGCTACTAGCCAACTAGATTCCTTTTTCAAGCTTCCTAAGATCTAATTAGTCTTTATATCCTTACCTCCTACCTCCTTAACATCTCATCCTATACCACACCTCCTTTCGGTTCTCTTTGTTCACCATCTGAAACTGTAGACCCTTTTGCAAACCTACTATTTATATTGTAGATAATAATTAAACTCAACATTTCTGCATATTGTGACTAACCCACAAATGTCTTAATAGTGGTTATTTGGTTCAAGGTTGTATATTGTTTGTAATGGGATCTGTTAATATTGTTCTCCCCCTTAAAAGAGAGGTATTGGAACCCTGCAGGGACACTATATGCCTATAGGGTAAAAACTGTAACACCTTGGATCTGTAGTGCTACAAGGGAAGACATACAAACAACATGAGAAAACAAGGGAATAAAGTGCCCTAAACAAACCAAGATACTATATTACTAGAATCCATGGCCAGCAGAGCAGAAGAAATGACAGAGAAGGAGTTCAGGATGTACATAATTAAACTGTTCTGTGCATTAAAGGATGATATAAGAGAGCAAATACAGGCAGCAAAAGATCATTACAATAAAGAGTTACAAAGCCAATATAGGAAACAAAAGATTCCTTCAAAAAGGAGATGGAGGTTCTGAGGGAAAAAAAAAAAAAAAACAGAAGTCCTTGAAATGAAGGAAAGAATAAACCAAATTAAAAATACAGTAGAAAGCATCACCAATAGGTTAGATCATTTGTAAGACAAAACCTCAGACATTAAAGAGAAAACATATAATCTTGAAATAAAGTTGACCACACAATGAAACCATGAGCAGAACATTTAAGAATTATGAGATAACATAAAAAGACCAAATTTAAGAATTATTGGGATAGAGGAAGGCATAGAGTTACAAGCCAAAGAAATGAACAATCTATTCAATAAAACCAGAAAATTTTCCAAATATGAAGGATGAATTGGAAAATCAAATCAAAGAGACTTATAGGACACCAAATGTACAAAACCATAACAGATCCACACCGAGGCACATTATAATGAAAACACCTAGCATACAGAATGGGAGAATTTTAAAAGCTATAAGAGAAAGGAATCAGATTACATATAGGGGGAAACCAATTAGGCTAACTGCAGATTTTCCAACCCAGATCCTGAAAACTAGAAGATCCTAGAAAAACATATGCCAAGCTCTGAAAGAAACCAAGAATCTTACATCAGCAAAATTAAGCTTTAGATGTGATGATGAAACAAAAACCTTCTATGATACACAAAATTTTTAAAAATTTACAACTAGAAAGCCTGCACTACAGAACATACTCAGCAAGATATTTAATGAGAAGAAAACAAAATCAACAATGAAAATCAGCAATGGTAGGTTTTACACTAAAAGAAAAACCAATCAAAGGAAAAACCAAGTCAAGTTATATAGTAAAAATAAACACAAGTGACTAGAAATATGAATCACGTCTCAATAATAAACCTGAATGTTAATGGCCTAAGCTCATCAATCAAAAGACAGACAGGCAGATTTAATTTAAAATAGACCCAACAATATGCTGCCTTCAAGAGACTCCTCTCTTAGGAAAAGACATCCACAGATGCAAGATGAAAGATTGAGAAAAAGATATCCCTCACATGGACTACAGTAAGAAACAGGGGTTTCCATACTCATATCAAATAAAGTAAACTTCAAGCCAAAGTTAATCAAAAGGAATAAAGAAGGATATTATATACTGCTTAAGGGAACCATACATTAACAAGACATAACAATTATAAATCTATATGCTGCAAACAATGGAACATCTATGTTCATCAAACAAACTCTCCTCAATTTCAAGAGTCAAATAGACCACAACACAATAATACGGGGTGAGTTTAACACACCTCTTTCACCATTGGACAGACCTTCCAAACAAAAGTTAAACAAAGAAACTATAGAACTCAATAATACAATCAATTAGACTTACCATATAATATAGAATATTTCATCCATCAATGAGTGAAATACACTTTCTTCTCAGCAACACATGGATCCTTCTCTAAAATAGACCATATATCATGCCACAAAGTAACTCTTAGCAAATCCAAAAAACAGAGATACTACTCTATATTCTATCAGATCACAATGGATTAAAATTAGAAATCAATGATAAAATAAAAAATAGGAGCTAGTCTAACACCTGGAGACTAAATATGCTATTGAATGAACAATGGATTGAAGAAGACATTAAAGAAGAGATTAAAAAGTTCTTAGAGGTAAATGAGAATACTTATACAACATACTGAAATATCTAGGACACTATGAAGGCAGTACTAAGAGGAAAGTTATTGCATGGAGTTCATTCATTAAAATAAGAAAAAGTCAACAAACAAATGATTTAAAATTACATCTCAAAACCCTAGAAAAAGAAGAACAAACCAAAAAAGTAGAAGCAGGAAATAATTAAAATCAGAGCTAAAATCAATGAAACTGAAACAAAAGAAAAATTTAAAAATTTGACAAAACAAAAAGTTAGTTCTTTGAAAAAAATAAATAAAATTGATAAACCCTTAGCTGTGCTAACGAAGAGAGGAGAGAGAAAACTCAAATAACTAACATCCATGATGAAAAAGGAAATATCACAATAGACACTACAGAAATAAGAAGATAATTAGTAATTATTTTGAAAATTTTTACTTCAATAAAATAGAAAATATTGACAGCATCGACAAATTTCTAGAGTCATATGATTTGCCCAAACTGAATCAGGATGATATATACAAGTTAAACAGATCAATTTCAAGCAATGAAATAGAAGATGCCATCATAAGCCTACCAAGCAAGAGAAGCCCAGGACCAGATGGATACATAGCTAAGCTCTACAAGACCTTCAAAGAAGAACTTATACCAATACTCCTAAAATTATTCCATTAAAGAGAAAAAAAGGAAAACAAATTCCAAACTCATTCTATGAGGCCAATATTACTCTGATTCCAAAACCAGGCAAAGACACATCAAAGAAAGAAAACTTCAGACCATTATCTCTAATGAACATAGATGCAAAAATTCTCAATAAAAATTCTGGCAAATCTAATACAAAAACATATTAAAATGATAGTGTACCACAATCCAGTGGGGTTCACCCCAGGTTGGTTCAGCATATAGAAATCAATAAATGTAATTGGTCACATCAATAGACTTAAAGATAAGTACCATATGATCATCTCAATAGATACAGAAAAAGCATTCTAAAAATACAGCACCCCTTCATGTTCAAAACTAGAAAAACTAGGGATAACAGGAACCATATCTCAACATTATAAAAGCTATCTATGCTAAGCCCAAGGCTAACAACATTCTAAATGGAGGAAAATTGAAAACATTCCCTTGAAAAACTGGAACAAGACAGGGATGCCCTCCATCACCACTTCTTTTTTTTTTTCCTAATTTCTTTATTTGTCTTAATTAGTTATAAATGACAGTAGAATGCATTTATACACTTTGCTATATCATACATAGATGGGATATAATTTCTCACTTTTCTGAGTGTACATGTTGCAGAATCAATATTGGTCATGTAGTCACATATATACATACAGCAATAATGTCTTTTTCATTCTACTATTTTTCCTATCCCCATATCCTCTTCCCTCCCCTCCCATCACTTCCCTCTACCTAATCTAAGGTAACGTTCTTCTTCCCTAGTGCCCCGCACCATATTATGAATTAGCATTTGCCTATTAGAGAAAACATTCGGCCTTTGGTTTTGTTGGATTGACTTATTTCACTTAGCATATTCTCCAACTCCAACCATTTACTGGCAGATGCCATAATTTCGCTGGTGGGACTGCAAATTGGTGCAACTACTATGGAAAGCAGAATGGAGATTCTTCAGAAAACTGGGAATAGAACTACCATTGGACCCAGCTATCCTACTCATTGGTTTATACCCCAAAGACTTAAAATCAGCATACTATAGTGACACACACACATCAATTTTTACAGCAGCTCAATTCACAATAGCTAGACTATGGAACAAACCTAGGTGTCCCTCAATAGATAAATGGATAATGAAAATGTGGTGTATATAATCTTTTACCACTTCTATTTAGTTCTTGAAACTCTAGCCATAGCAATGAGACAGATGAAAGAAATTAAAGGGATACGCATAGGAAAAGAATTCATACTATCACTATTTGCTGATGACATGATTCCATACCTAGAGGATCCAAAAAATTTCACCAGAAAACATCCAGAACTAATAAATGAATTCAATGAAGTAGCAGGATATAAAATCAACACCCATAAATCAAAGGCATTTCTATACATCAGTGACAAATCCTCTGAAAGAGAAACTAAGAGAACTACCCCATTTACAATAACCTCAAAAAATAAAATAAAAATAAAATAAAAAACTTGGGAATGAACTGAACAAACGAGATGAAAGACCTCTACAATGAAAACTATAGAATACTCAAGAAAGAAATTAAAGATGACTTAAGAAGATGGAAAGATCTTCCTTGTTCTTGAATAGGCAGAATTATTATTGTCAAAATGATCATACTACCAAAAGCACTATACAGATTTAATGGAATTCCAATCAAAATCCCAATGACATTCCTCATAGAAATAGAAAAAGCAGTCATAAATCTCATCTGGAAAATAAGAGACCTAGAATAGCCAAAGCAATCCTTAGCAAGAAGAGTGAATCAGACTGCATCATGCCACACCTTAAACTATATTACAAAGCCGTAGTAACAAAAACAACATGTTATTGGCACCAAAATAGACTTGTAGACCAATGGTACAGAATAGAGGACACAGAGACAACCACCTAAATACAGTTACCTCATACTAGACAAAGGTGCCAAAAACACATATTGGAAAAAAGATAGCCTCTTCAACAAATGGTGCTGGGAAAACTGGAAATCCATATGCATCATAATGAATTAAGCCCCTATCTCTCACCACACACATAACTCAACACAAAGCTGATCAAGGACCTAGGAATTAGACCAGAGACCCTGCACTTAATGAAGAAAAAGTAGGCCCAAATCTTCATCATGTCAGATTAGGCCTAAACTATCTTAACAAGACTCCTATACTGCAAGAAATAAAATCAAGAATTAATAAATGGGAGGGATTCAAACTGAAAAGTTTCTTTTCAGCAAAAGAAACAATCAGTGAGTGAAGAGACAGCTTACAGAATGGGAGCAAATTTTTACCACATGCACATCAGATAGAGCACTAATTTCTAGGGTACATATAAAGAACTCAAAAAACTTAACATCAATAATAATAATAATAATAATAATAATAATAACAACAACAACAACAACAACAACAACCCAATCAATAAATGGGCTAAGGAACTGAACAGATACTTCTCAGAAGATGATTAACAAATTTATGGAAAAATGTTCAATATCTCTAGCAATTGAAGAATGCAAATGAAAACTACTCTAAGATTTTATCTCATGTTAGAGTCTGTAAACAAGTCAAAATAACACCTGGTATTTTGCCAGAGAAATGTTAGAGTTTGTAAACAAGTCTGGATGGTGCCTAACAAAATGCCAGAGGGAGTGGTTTGAAAAGTAACAAAAGCGAGCCATTAAGTTTGGAGATTCTTATTGGTTGACTGATGTATCTAGTTTATGCTAATTAAGATAAGCTGTGCAAAATGTATAAATACCTCTGTTGTCCTACAATAAACGGCTCCTACTCCTGCTGTATCAACGTACACAAGTTATTCGTCACCCCCCCCCCCCCCGTTATTTTGCTGCAGCTGGACTGCGGCAATCTCACTCCAGTCAGAATGGCCGCTAGAGTATGTGGGGGAAAGGCACAATCATACATTGCTGGTAGGACTGCAAATCAGTGCAACCAATCTGGAAAACAATATGGAGATTCCCTGGCAAACTTGAGATAGAACCACCATTTGACCCAGCTATCCCACTCCTTGGTTTATATCCAAAGACTTAAAAACAGCATACTTCAGTGATGCAGTCACATCAATATATATAGCAGCACAAGTCAAAATAGCTAAATTGTGGAACTAACCTAGATGCCCTTCGGTAGATGAATGGATAAAGAAACTGAGGTATGTATACACAGTGAAATATTACTCAGCATTAAAAGAGAATAAAATCATGGTATTTGCAGGTAAATGGATAGAATTAGAGAACATTATGCTAAGTGAAGTAAGCCAATCCCAAAAAAACAAAGGCCAAATGATGCCGATACATAAGTGGGGTAAGGGGGAGCATGGGAAGCATGGAGGAACTTTGGATAGGGAAAAGGGGAAGGAGAAGGGAGGGGGCATGGGGGTAGGAAAGATGGTGGAATGAGATGGACATCATTACCCTAAGTACACGTATGAAGACACAAATAGTGTGACTCTACTTTGTGTACAACCAGAGAAATGAAAAATTGTGCAATATATGTGTACTATGGATTGATATGCATCCTGCTGTAATGTATAACAAATTAGAATATATGAATTTTAAAAAATAAAATAAAATAAATAAAAAATGTTCTCTAAACAAATACAATTTTGAAAACATAATTGTGACCAGTTGTTGAGAATTATTAAGCAGTACTGAATAAACCACTAATATAAATATATTTTTAAAAGTTGAAGTTAGTAAATATTCTAAAAACACTTCTTCAGGTTACATTTATTTTTTTTTAGTTACAGATGGACAAATACCTTTATTTTGTTTTATTTTTTTTATGTGGTGCTGAGGATGAAACCCAGGGCCCCCGCATGTGCTGTACCAGCGCTCTACCGCTGAGCCACAACCTTAGCCCTTCATTTTAAAAGATGTTTACATTTTTCCTTTATGAAGCATGAAATAAAGATCCATGATCATATTTATTTATTTATTGTTGTTTGTTTGTTTGTTTGTAGATGGACACAATAACTTTATTTTATTTGTTTACTTTTATGTGGTTCCGGGAATCAAACCCAGTGCCTCATGCATGCTAGGCAAGCACTCTACCACTGAGCCACAACCCAGGCCCCCATGATCATTTTTAAATAATTTAAATAATAATTTAAATAATTTAAATGATGTGTCTTGAAAGGTTATGTAGCTGAAAATCTCTAATTATATATGATGTGAACTTCTTTTTTTGAAGAGCTCTCAGTACTAAAGCTGTGAAGAGAAACTGAGGAGGGAGCAATAAAGAGGACACAAGGGTGCAGCCATGAATGAGGACCCCAGGCTTACTGGCTGGATCCCATTAATCCAGGGTCATTGTGGTGTAACACAGCCTGAACACTATGCTCCTCTGTAATTTTCTTAACTCTCATGTGAGTTTAAGGTGATAGTTCTCAAACATGGAAGCACAGGTGTAACTGCAGAGCTTGTTAAAAAACACAAATCTCATACTTAGGGTACCCCATATCTGAACTTTCAACTAGCTTCTCAAGGCATTAGAAATCTTACTCTATAGGGATGCTAATTCTAGGTGAATTTCATGCAAACTTCGCTTCAAGAAATTCCATTAATTTACCCTTAGGATTATAAATCAGAAAATAAAATTGTGTAAGTTGAGCTGTAGTTTGATGATTTGAAGTGAAGCTTTATTTCAATAAGAACTAATTGTGCTTGAAGCCAATTTTTAAGGAGCCCTGGGTTGTACACTGCCCCTCCCCACCTCCCACCCCCACCACACACAACTGCTTAAATTCACTGAATAACATTAGATCCTCTTTGGTGTAGGTATATTCCAGCTTACTAACTTGTGATTTATATTTGTTTAATTGAATTTTGTTTTCATTTACTTTAAAAGACATAAGAAATGACCAAGTGAGAGCTACTTGGTTAATCTGCTTACTTTCCAAATTAGAATAGAGTTGCTTGAAATGTAATGTAAGGAGACATTTTTTTCCTTGAGAAAAACAATAATAAAATAAGAAATAAATAAAGGAAAGATTCCATTGTCCAGAGCTATCTCTTCCCCAACCTTCCATAGGGGGAATAAAACCCAAGGACCCTTTACCACCGAGATTCATTCCCAACTCTCTTTTTTTTTTTTTTTTTTTTTTAATTTTGAGACAGGGTCTAAGTTGCAGAGGCTGGCCTCAACTTGTGATCTTCCTACTTTGGCCTCACAAATCATTGGAATTATAGTCATGTGCTACTGTGCACAGTTTGGGCTGTAATCTCTAAAGGATGGGGAACAAAGGAGTCAGACATGGTTATGAACATGACCAATGTGAACACAGAGAAGCAGAAGTAGAATAGGACAAGGGAGGCCAGGAACATCTCGAGATGGGGGTATTTATTGCCAGGGACAGACACACTAGACGACTTCTGTGACATGGTCTCCTGTGGTCTGTTTTGAGGGTACACTGGAGGATTCTGTCCTAATTGCAAGGCAGGTTCTCTAATTCTACAGAGATTTAAAATAGGAGAAATAGATAAAAATGGCTAAATGTTCGATAAAATAGTATTGATGAGAAGTAGCTGAAGAAAATGCAAATTGGCTATTACATTGAGTATAAATTTTGGAAATTCTAATTGGGTCAGTTTGGGTTTCTGTGGTTCAAGTCAGTCAATCTCTCTGAGGCTACATTATCTTCTCAGTAAATTGGGCAAAACATCATCTGTAAAAGGAGATATTAAATATTAAATACGAAGGTCTTACAAATGGTGCTGCAGTCTCTATTGTCATCATTGCTGTTATCGCTATATATATATATTTTTTTGATACCAGCGATTGAACTCAGGGGTACTCAACCACTGAGCCACATCTCCAGTCCTTTTTTGTATTTTATTTAGAGACAGGGTCTTAGCACCTCACTAAGTTGCTGAGGCTGGCTTTGAACTCATGATCCTCTTGCCTCAGCTTCCTGAGCTGCTGGGATTGCAGGCATGTGCCACCATGCCTGGTTTATCACTGCTTTTTTTAAATTACAGTAGTTTCTTTTGGTCCAGCTGCACTTAGAGCACAGCTCAGTTATAAACCATCAGTACTCACCAATGAAGAGCTGACTGTTGAGCTGCAAGAGGAGGTGCCCACCAGTGGGGGCAGGTTGAAACTTTTGAGGGAGCTGATCCACTTGGAGAGATGCTTCTTTAACATTTCTTTCTGCCTTCACGTGGTGCCATCGGTTGTCATTAAAGGGAGTGAGTGATTGTACTGTGACCTCACAAGGACCATTCCCCACATCAAAGGAAAAGGTCACTTCTGTGGGAGCTGGAAATTATAGATATGAAAATTTCTCAAGTTAATTCAAAAGGGAGAAAATGTAATCCTGAGTGGACATGAAAACAGTATTGTGGCATGCTCATAATGAATAGGGCAGTGATGCAGGAAAGAATTACTTAGAGTTGGTTAGGGGGGAAAATAAATTTGAATCCTGGAGAAAGAAAAACAAAACTGATTTTAATACATTCTTTCTCAGAGTTTGTTATGGTTGAGATATGAGATGTCCCCCAAAAAGCTCATAATGTGAATCAATACAAAAGGGTTAGAGGTGCACTGATTGAGTTATGAGAGCCTTAACTTAATCAATGTGTTAATCCATTAATAGGAATTAACTTGTTGGCAACAGTAGGCAGATAAGGTGTGGCTGGAGTTCCGAGGAAGGTCCCTGAGGACATGCTTTTGGGGTTTATATTTTGTTTTTTGTAAGTACAGCTCACTCTCTCTGCTTCCTGGTGCCAGGTCCTGAGCTGCTTTCCTTCTCCACACTCTTAGGCCATTATGTTCTGTCTCAACTCAGGCCTCAAGGAATGGAGTTGGCCATCTATAGATAGAGACCTCTGAAACCATGAGCCTCCAAATAAACTTTTCCTCCTCTAATTGTTCTTATCAGGTCTTTTGGTTACAGCAGTGAAAAAGCTGACTAAAACAGAGTTTAATTGCTCATCTTGCTAAGCTCTAACTAGCAGACATTTACCTATAGAAAGAAATCTAGCATGTGATCTGGCTTCACATAAATGATTTTGCTTAAAGGTGATTTACAACTTCATATAATTTAAAAAATCGTAAGTGAAATCTTTGACCATAAGAAATAAAGATTTGCACATGTGATTAAATAATGTGAGCAGTCAATTCAGTCAAATAATTTTTAATTTAGTAGAAATTAGTTATTTGACCAGTCTGGTTTAATCTCCTGACTGCACACAGAAGTAAAGTAGCACCAAACCATTATAATCTGTTGCATATCTCAGGAGATGTTGTTTCACTCTCTACCTGCTATAGTTTGGATAACACCCAAAGGCTCAGGTGTTATTAAAGTCTTGATCCTCAGGGTAGTGCTATTGGGAAGTGGAACCTTTGGAAGGCAGGACCTTCCAGGAAGGTCTTTAGGTAATTGAGAGGGCATGGCCATGAAGAGGATTGTGGGGCCTTAGCCCTTTCCTCTTTCTCTTTTTTTCCTGGCTCAGGGGTAAGCACATGCTCCCATGATGAAATACTGCCCTCACTAGAGGTCCAACACTATGTAGCCACTCTATTTTGGGCTGAAACCTCTAGAACCATGAGCCAAAATAAACCTTTCTAAGTTAACTGCCTTAGATATTGTTTTATAAGGATAGAATGCTGACTTCTTTAAGATAAAATAATTTTTTTTAAAATAATAGAATTTTGGTATTTATAAAAATATACTTGATAAGGAAGCATGGCAGCAGATTAGGAATGAGAATACTAAAGGGTTTATTGCTCATTACTGAGCATTCTGTGGCTTTGGTCTCAGTGGCAACTCACCGCGCAGTTCTAGTCTGATAAAGTCTGTGATACCCAGGTTCTCTACAAACACCCCAGAAGAAGCTGTTGTCTTAAAAAAGAAAGACACATCAGCACTGAGCTCTCCACGGAATGTAGGGAAATGAAGATACGAAGTCTCAGTATTGAATGAAGCTGAATTCCAAAATGAATCTGTTTATTAAAAAAAAAGTGTGAAAGTAATAGTGAAACAAAACAATAATTGCATTTTATGTGTCTAGCATTTATTTTTACCATTAAATGCATTACTCATCTATGGAAGTTTTCATTTTGAGGTTCTTCTGGACATGAAGCCATGATATGAATATCCAAAAGGTGATTACTTGGATCGTTAAGATTCTGGACATGGATAACTGAGTAGAATCACTATGGAAATGGTCTTTGTTTTTAAACACAATTTTACTTCTAATTTAAGGAGTAAAAATGACTTTTGATTTTGATTTTAATCTGCATTGATTTGTGTAACTTTTACCAAAATTGAGAGATCTCCCTCTTGATATCCCCCTAAACTCACATCCTTTCTTCCTCATCCCTTTATAGTTTGCCTTTTCCAAAGGTCATATAAAGAGTGATGCACTTTTTAACATTTAAAGATTGGCTCCTTTCACTCAGTATAATGGCTTTGAGATCCACTCACATTGTTGTACATATAAATATCTGCTTCTTCCTCCTACTGACTTCTCTAATGTAGATATGCTATCGTTTGACCAACCTGAAGAACATTGAGCATCATTTCCAGATTTGGGACTAGAGCTGCTATAACATTTGTGTACAGTTTTTCTGGTGAACATAAGTTTTCATTTCTCCAGGTTAGTAAATACCCAGCGTGGAATTTCTGGATCATATGGTAGGTATGTATTTAACTCTAAAACAAACTGCCAAACAGTTTTCTAGAGTGGCTGTACATTTGTCATTTCCGTCAACAATGTATAAGTATTTTTACATCCTCACACAGCACTTGGCATTAGAAGTTTTTGTTTGTTTTTTGGCAATTCACATTGGTGTGTTGTGGTATCAATTTGCCTTTCCTAATGGCTGATGTTGTAGAATGTCTTCTCATGTACATCTGTGCTATCCTTACATCCTTTTTGATGAAGTGTCTCCTCAGTTTGGGGAGAATCAACATCTTTCCTATATTGAGTTTTCCAATCATGGACACAGTATGTGTCTCCTCTTATTTATATTTTCTTGATTTTTGCCTTCAGTCTTTTATAGATTTCAAGTAAACATGTTTTGTTGCATGTCAGTAGGGTGTGTGTATGTGTGTGTGTGTGTATGTTTGTGTGTGTGTTTAAATTCCTTGAGATTTTCTGTGAAAACAGTCATATAATTAATATATAATTTTATTTATTTCAATCTGTGTATGTTTATTTATTTTATTACATAATTGCAGGCTTTGTCTTGTTCTCAATCTCAGGAGAAAAGAATTCAGTTTTTTACTATTGATTACAATGCTAGCTTTGTTTTGTGTAGATATTCTTTCTTGAGCTAAGAAAGTTCTATTGCTGTTTTGCTAAGCATTTTATTATAAATTATTATGCTGCATCAGTTATCATGATAATTCAAATTATCATTTAATCAATTCATTCAGAATAAAACTTTGACATGTGATTTTGATTATCTAAACTATTAGTCATAACATTCAGAAACACTAGGACTTTCTCCCAGAGCAATTCCTTGTACAAGCCCCATGGAGAACCTTGGGTCCCATAGGCTCCACAGGATTTCTGTCTTAGAGGTCAGCATTGTTACTGGGTCCTTGGTGGACCTCTGATTCAGGCAACATTGGAGAGTTCTGGGCAGAGGACTTACATGACAAGACTTCATTCACACTGGTGGCTGTGCTGAGAATAAGCCTGAGTGAGCAAAGACAGAGGCAGGCAGAACATTTCAAGAATGGAACAATAATTCAGGGCAGGTAGCAAGGGAAGTGGTGAGGTGTGGTCAGATTCTCAATCCATTCTTGAAGATAGCAACAACAGGATTTGCTGATGAATCAGATGTGAGTAGTGATGAGAGTGTGAGAGGAAGAGAGAAGTTACAAGTGACCAATGGTCTCAGTTTAAGGGGTGATGAGAAGAATGGAATTGCCACGCACTGGATTGGGGAAAGTTGTAGAAATTATTTTCTTTCCCACCCCCTGCTTTGTCAGGGTGAATCTGAAGCATCTATTAAGGCACAAGCAGAGGTTCATCATCCAGTCAGGTGGGCAAGCCTGAAGCTCAGTTATTGGGCTTGAGGTATAAAGTGGGGTTACTGAGTATTTAAAGCCAAGAGACTGATAGGAAGAGATCATTCTCATGCAGAGAAGGACAAAGTCAATGAGGGGAACAATGAACATCCCAACATGAGCCTATCCTTGAATATAAATACTGGAGGGAGGAGGGAAGTAGTAAAATGCAGACTTTGTGGTATGCTGGTGGCCTGGTAAGGAAAGTGAATTAAAAAGTGAATCATGATGGAGTCCAAAGTGGCTGGCCAGTCCATTAAGAGGAAAACTGAAAAATAATAATTGGGTTTAACAATATCAAGGTCACACTGGCGACCTGGAAAAGAGCAGTGTGTGGGGAGGGAAGGAGGACAAACCTTCATGGAGTTTATTTAGAAGAGACCATAAGGATGGAAATGAAGATAGAACACATGTTTTTGTTTTTCAGAAAGTTAAGATCATCAAAATTCCTGGGTAACATTCAGAATTAATTAATATCTAATGGGATTTATTAATACCATAGAATTCTGCCTATAATGGGCTCTGCCCTTTCATTTTCTCATTATCTTCTGGATTTTAGGCATATCAGTACTCATAAAAGTACTTGTACTTAGAACTTAGTAGGCATGTATAGGCTGAGCATACATAACCAAATAATCCAGGCTGAGCATACATAATCAAATAATCCGAAGTCTGAAATGAATGAAAATCAGAAACTTTGAGTATTGACAGAACAAGTAGAAAATTTCACCCTGACCTCATGTGGTAAGTTGCAGTCGAAATGCGGGTGAACTAAAATTATTGTGTTAAATCAGTGCCATGTGCATAAGGTCTTAAAAAGCATGAATGAATTTAGTGTTTAGACTTGGGATTCATTTACAAGATTTCTCATTATGCATATGCAAATATCCTCAAATCCCCCCCCCTGCAAAAAATCAAAAACAAAACCAAAACCTGAAATCTAAAATTATTTTAGATTTTAGGTCCCAAGAATTTTAGATAAGGGATCTAAAAGGAATAAAAGTTTGCTGCCTTAAAATTAGTAAGTGGGATAAGGTATAGAAAGTGCTGCTAAGCATAGTGGCACATGTCTGTAATCGCAGAAGAATTGCAAATTTGAGGCCAGTCTCAGTGATTCAGCGAGACTCTCAGCAACTTGAGACCCTGTCTCAAAATAAAAAATAAAAGGGTCTGGGGACATGGCTCAGTGGTAAAGCACCCGTGGGTTCAGCCCCCAGTACTGGGAAAAAAAGAAAAGATAAAGTTTGTTAACCAAGTGACAAATTATTTCAGATGATTCCATTAGTCTTTACATCTGTGGTGTTATTTAAATACAGCATAAAAGAATCAGAACCCAAAAGTAATATAATTTCTCTTTTTTCTCCATTATCATTATTTTTCTTTTTTATTAGTTAATATATTCCTATGAAATACAGATTTCTAAAACAGACAGTCTTTTCGTAAACCCATGCAGTTAATTTCTCATAAAATATTACCATGCATTATTTGATCCCTCTGACTGCTACTTACTGTCCCCTCGGCAGAGCAGAGGCCCCAGGGTATAAGCTGCTTCAGAGTGTGGCCGGCCTGCATCTGTCATCATAACCTGAGTGACTGGCAGGTGCTCCTTATGGGAAAGGACTCCTGTGTCACTGGTCCTAGGAAATAAACACAACCATCTCAACTTTATTCTGAATAACATAAGAAATTATAGTTTTTTATTGCAGTTCAAGAGGTATTAAGCAAATTTGTAAATACATATAGCAGGGAAATCAAAATGTTTATCTTAACACTTAGAAGCATAAGCATATATCTGAGGATAGGAGGTCACTGTTCATGCACCTGACCACTAAGAAGGAAGTGGACAGACTCATATGTGGTCATGGGTGCAGGTGTGAGGTTGCATTCTTAAAGCAATTAAGTGGCTCAGGATTCTGTCCAAGTCAACCACTGTATAGAATTTAAATACAGAACTTATGCAAAGAAGAGCAATCTGCTTTCACAAACACAAACAAGACAAAAGATACCTGAATGACAAGATTTAGAATTTAAATCCTCATCATTTTATTACAATAGTCTCCATTTATCTGTAGTTTCACTTTCTGCAAATTCAGTTACTCAAGGTCTGCCTTGTCGAAATATATTATTTGTTTTGACTCTTTCAAGGGAGAGAATGACATTTATTTAATTTTTATTACAGTATATTGTTATAATTATTTATTATTATTAATGTCTTACTGTGTCTATAAAATTAAACTTTATCAAATATATATATATATATATATATATATATATATATATATACATTTTATATACATGAAAAAACCACATGTATGTATGAAAATAGTATGCATACATCTATCTGTACCTATACTGTGTTCAGTGCCCCTAGGTATTCTAGTGAATATCATAAATGTAATGGCAACTATATTATTATTATGTAATGTAATAAGTGAGGAAACATTAATATCTATGTTTCCAATACAGAAAGGACTAGAAAAGGAGCCAGAGACCCTGGATGGTAAGCTGGCAATCAACAGCTTCCCCTCTGGGTAAAATAAGATTTTTCTATACTTTTTAAGCTGTTCATACTTTTTATTGCAGACTTCAATTATATTTGCATTTATAATTTATGGACAAAAAAGCTTTTTGTCTAGTTTATCTTTCTGATGTCTCATATCTGTGTAGAACTAGTAACTCTTAATTCCTAAAGTTACAAAACTGTCACTTACTCCAGGATACACAAATTGAAGCACAGAAAATACCACTTTTGCAGGTTAAAAAAAAAAAAAAATCCAGGAATTTAACATGGTTCAACCTAATAGCTTTACAGAAATGAATCTGAATAATTTATTAATCATTCCAATTATATTTAGCTACCAAATATTCTTTTAAGATAGAAAAGTTAGAATTATTAAAACTTTTATTCTTTCTTAAAATTATTAATAAAGTAACTGGAAGTGCATATGGTGTTATGAAAAATAGAAGATGAATATCCTGAAATTTAAAAAAAAACAGTTTTATTGAATCAATTCATTTCAAAGTATCAGACTAAATAACTAAGCCCCTGTGGTTCCTGCTAAACAGAAGCACACAAGCAGATTATAACAAGCACACCAATGTCTGGTTTGTCATAAATCAGGCGGTCAGAAAGCTAGAAGGTACCACCACATTATTGGGGAAGTCAGTCTGGGAACTTATTTTATTACAACTCTAGGGATAACCTGGCAAATTAAATCCTGTGATTGCCATTTAAGAGGAAAAATGTGTGTATTAGTTATTCATTGAGGATCCTTGAATACAGAGGAACCATTCAAAACTATGCTTTCCAATGTAAGAAAAACTGCAATTTAATTCTGTCTTCAACATTAACAATGTACATACAGAATTCTGAAAATCCATAAGCAAATAATAATGCTTGTAGTATATATTGAAAGGAATCCCCACGCAAAGACACCTCGCCGGGAGAATTCCAATTTTATTGCAAAAGCTGTGTGCTTATATAGAACTAAAGGGGAGATGGTAGGGCTTAGATAAATGGCAGGATACCCGTTTATTGGCAAGTTCTTCCAGATATCAGTTCCCGCGCCCAGGAATTAGTTCTCATTGGGGCTAAGGTTCCCGCTAGCGAGGTTTAAATTTAGCGCCGGCGGGAGAATTTCACAAGGGCGGGAACTTTTCGCGCCACTGCAGAGAAGAAGAAGGTAGGGAGAAGAAGTCCTTAGATGCCATGTTGGGGTTTCTCTCTGGGGTATGGCTGCTGTTTACACTTTTCCCAACATTCCTCCCTTTTTGTTTTCTTAGGAACTGGGACGTCGTTAGTCAGATCCGGCTGCTTCCTGCTGGGTGGGGGCGTCGTAGGGCCTAAAAGGGGGAGTGGAGGAATGTTCGGGGGGGCAGGTCTGGGGATATCATGGCAGCCAGAAATAAAACCCAGTGGCTATAGACAGCTACTTCCGTAGGGGTGAAGTCTATAAAGGTTCCCTGAAGCCACAAGTTGTCGATGGCATCGAACCAGTCCTGGATGGAGAAGATTGTTGGTATCAGCCACTGGTCCTGTAACAGGGACTCTAGAAAATACTGGAAGCGTTGTCTGGACATGGCGTCACCAGCACCTGAAGAAGATCAGAGCGAATACAAACAGAATAAAGATAAAAATTAAAGCAAAGGTCAATTTTTGGCAGAAGTTCCATGTTGGGGGACTGACAGAAAAGAGGCCAAGGGCCATGAGGAGGCTTAAAAGAACATAAAGACTTATGAATCCAGGATGGCAGATTAAAAGGTTCTTGGGGCTCGTTGTCTCTCGCTGTCTGATGTCCGTTGTATTCCATCGTGCCTGGTAGGAAGCTTCAGCACTGAGTGAACTGTTCTCTTGGAGATGTTGGGGGTTCATCGGTCATCAGAGGCTGGTAGCGCCTAAGCAGAAGCTGGTTAAAAGTTTGATTAGAAATTTTCTGCAATTGGGTTTGAAGGAACTTCATTATGCAGGGCAAGAGAGCACAGAAAAGGAGTATCCCAATAAGGGGCCCTAAGATAGGTAGTAAGTACGTGGCAAGAGAGGATTGGAAGAACCCCGTTATGGGATTAGAGGAGGTGGGTTTGAGCAATTGGGTTGATAATTCCTGCAATTTAACAACATTTTTTTTCTATTAGCCCAGACTCATTAACATAGTAGCAACATTCCTCTCTAAGGAACAGGCATGTACCCCCTTTTTCTGCAGTGAGAAGGTCAATTGCTCTTCGGTTCTGCAAAGCCACTTGTGCCAATGAAGTAACTTGCCGCTGCAAGGAGCCCAGAGACTCAGCAGTGGTATCAAGTGCTTCCTGCAGTTTTTGTTGCAGGTCATTGGATGCCCATAGAGCATGACCTAGAGCTCCACCAGAGAGTCCGAGACTCGCCACTGAGGTTGTTAAAGAGAGGCCTACCAGGACCGGCAGAAAGACTGCCCTACGGGTGCGGGAAGGTAGGGCCAGCTGTCGGAATTCGGTGGGAGTATATAAAGACAGCTGAGGAACTACAGTAACCAAGAAACAGGTGCCAGAGACATTGATTGTTGAGGTACTTAAAGACCCGTTACACCAGAGGAAATGTCCAGGTTGCATAAACGCAGGGCTTGATGGGGTACTATAGCTTAAGGAACAAATGGGTAAAGGATTCGTTGTTGGCGGGTGGAAACAGATGAAAGGAAATGAAGTATTGGTGGAATAACTTTCCCATAGTGGGATACTTGTCACGTGTAGGGGTTGTCCTTTCTCAAAGAAATTGTAGGTTTTTTCTGAAATATTTCCTGCTGCTAATGGGACTGCTGCTAGAAGTGGACGACTAAGTGAAGCACAGAGAAAGCATTGAGAAGTAGGCACAGAAAGAAGGGTGGAGTTTAATAATCGAAGAGTTTGGTGTAGCAAATTGAGCCATGTGGGAGGGAGGCCTGAGGGGGCTGAAGGCTCTGAATCCCCTTTGGATGGGCTATGGATAAGATCTTGAAGTTTTGATTCTGACTCCTTGATGTGTTTGACTACCTGGATGGTTGCCTTAGGTGGCGTAATCAGGGTGCGGCCAACAGTCATCCACCCCGTGGGTCTGGCTGAGGTTGTCCGGGCATAGACAGCAAACTCAACATAGTCCCAACGTTTGGCCTTGGGGTCAGGTATATCTAAAGTATACCATCCATGGTTATCTGATGAAAAGCCTTTATGCCATTTTAGGTAACTAGAAGTCCATCCTACAGGGTAACCTAGTGAGTGGTAAGAATAGCTACCACGTTCATCATGGATCCTGCATGACCAATAGGGGCATCCATTATATATCTCAGGCCACCAATGGCAATAGCCTTTAGTTTGATCAAAAAGGAAGCAAATGAAAGGCCAGTTCCAGCTACCAGGGACGAAGGTCCTGGAAGGTGACAATTTTAGGGAAATAGAGGTGCAGTTGTGGATGAAGCAAGTAGTTGTATCCACTTCGCGGACCTTCAGCATGCCATGTTCTGAGTATCGTTCCCTAAGAGTGAACAGATACATGGTAGGAGAGGAGGGTAAAGACCGATCCCGACAGAGCACAGAAAATAAGCAGAGCACAAAAAACAAGCAGAGAGAAAAGACTGGGGTGTTGGGAAAGCTCATTGTGCCTTTTTAAGAGGAATTGGGCTGCGGGGAACACCGTGTGAGCCGCAACTTAAAGGGGTGAGATGGGTGTGGAGAGCAGGAGTAAAGGGGAGGTTCAGGAGGTGTTTCTTGGATTTCCTCTGGGGTGGTCCTGTCGTCAGCAGGTGGGGCCTCCTGGTAATATGGCTTCAACCTAGAAATGTGAATCCAGGGAGTGAGACGGTTGTCTGGTAAGGAAAGTTTGGCGGCGGTGGGGGTACAGAGAATGACAGGATAGGGGCCTTCCCATTTGGGGGTAAGAGGCCTTTTCTCCTCTGGGGTATTATAATAGACTAGACTTCCAGGTGTTAAGGGAAGAGTGTTTGGAGAGGAGTCTGGGTCCGGAAGAAGCCAGTCCTGATATTTCCAGAGTTCCGAGCGGAGATGGAACAAGAGAGGCAAAGACAAATCTCGGGTAAGAGGTCCTTGTGAAACAACCAACCCAGGGGGTATGAGAGGTCTTCCATACATTATTTCAAAGGGAGACAGTAAAGATGGTTTCTTAGGGAGAGCTCTGATCCGAAGCAAAGCCAAGGGAAGGAGTTTGACCCAATCTAAGTTTAATTCCATTGTCAATTTGGTAAGGACTTCCTTCAGAGTCCGATTTACCCTTTCCACTTTTCCTGAAGCCTGGGGGCGATATGGACAGTGGAAATGCCACTTGAAGGAGAGGGCTTGAGAGACCTTTTGTGTGATCTTAGAAATAAACTCAGGACCATTGTCAGATTGTAAGGAAGTGGGCATACCAAACCTGGGGATGATGTCTGTCAGTAGGATTGAAGCTACAGTGGAAGCCTTTTTATTGGAAGTAGGAAATGCCTCAACCCAACCAGAGAAAGTGTCCACAAAGACAAGGAGGTATTTGGTGCGCCGTACTGTGGGCATGTTGGTGAAGTCTACCTGCCAGTCAGCAGCAGGAGTGTGTCCCCTAGCTTGGTGGGAGGGGAAGGGTTTAGGCCTTAAAGGAGTATGAGGGTTGGTCCGCTGACAGATCTGACAATTAGAGGCTATATTTTGTAGCATGGCTTTGTCAGAGGGGGTGAGGGAAAAGAAGCTCTGTAAGAAGAGGGTCAAAGACTGAGAGTTGGAATGGAATAGAGTATGAAGGAACTCGAAAAGATCCTTGTTCTTACTGGAAGAAGTAGGGGTTTCAGATGAGCTGTCTAAAGTGGCCATTATATGTCCCCTAGGGGGGCCATAATTGGAAGTGGTAGCAGCCATTCGTGCCGCCCGGTCAGCCCTGGCGTTGCCCTCAGTGATAAGAGAGCCGTCCTTCTGATGAGACCTACAATGGACAACTCCCAACTGGGTGGGTAAGTGGGAGGCCTCTATCAGATTGGTTATAAGAGCCGAATTAGTGATTGCATTACCTTTGGTGGTAAGTAGGCCTCGCTCCTTCCATATTGCAGCATGGGATAATAGAATATGGAAGACATACTTTGAGTCAGTATAGAGGGTGAGGGATTTGCCTTGAGCTAGAAGGCAGGCACGAGTGGCTGCTATGAGTTCAGCCTGCTGGTTGGTAGTTCCTGAAGGCAGAGCTTTGGCCTCTATAATCTCAGTGGCTGAAACTACGGCATATCCAGAGTAATGAGTGCCGTTCTGCCTAAAGGAACTGCCGTCAGTGAACCAGATAAGGTCAGGCTTAGTGAGAGGTCCCTCAGAAATGGAAGGATGACAGGGGAGGAAATCATCTAAGGTTTCCAAGCAATTATGAGTTGGTGTGTCAGACGTGGGAGTCGTTGGGAGCAGTGAAGCAGGGTTCAGTGCAGAGCAGGGGAGAAAAGTAATATTAGGGTTTTCCAGAAAGGAAGTAAGAAGTGACAGAACTCTGGATGGAGGAAGGGTTTGAAGGCTCTTATAAGCTAAAAGATCCTTCAAGTGATGTGGGGAGTGGATAGTTAAAGGGGCCCCAAAAGTCAGCTTAGAGGCTTCTTTGTGTAAAATTTGTCCAGCAGCCAGAGCTCTTAAGCAAGGGGCCCATCCACGGATGGTAGGGTCTAGTTGCTTGGACAAATATGCCACAGGTGCAAATGTAGGCCCATAGTTTTGACCTAAGACCCCAAGTGCTTGTCCCCTTTTTTCATGGACATATAGATGAAATGGTCTTGAAAGATCAGGAAGGTGAAGGGCGGGTGCCTTTAAGAGGAGTTGCTGAAGCCTGCGGAAGTGGTAGTTGGGGGAGGAGGCAAGGGATTCATTAGGGGGTCCCTTTGCTAGGTCATACAGAGGTTTGGCTAGAAGAGAATAATTTGGGATCCAGGCCCTAAAATAACCTGCTAGTCCTAGGAATGATAGTATTTCAGCTTTCGTATGGGGCACTGGAAGATTAGAGAGGAGTTGCCTCCTATCCAGTGTTATTTCCTTTTTCCCGGGTGTAAGGCGAAAACCAAGATAGGTGACAGAAGACTGGGAAACCTGGGCCTTGTGGGGAGACACCCTATATCCCTTGTCTGCTAGGAAATTAAGAAGCTGGGCAGTATGGGATTGAGAGTGTTCCCAAGAGGGACTACATAGAAGAAGATCATCAACATATTGAAGGAGAGTAGAGTCAAGACAGGTGGAGTGAAAGGATGTGAGGTCCTGTGCAAGAACTTGGCCAAAGAGATGGGGGCTATCCCTAAATCCCTGTGGGAGGACAGTCCAGGTAAGCTGACGAGAATGGCGGGTGTGAGGGTCAGTCCACGTAAAAGCAAAGATATCCTGAGATTCTGAGGACAAGGGAATAGAAAAGAATGCATCTTTCAAATCTAGAACCGAGAAGTGGGTAGTAGTGGCAGGGATCTGAGAGAGGAGGGTGTAAGGGTTGGGCACTAGCGGGTGAATGGGGACCACAGAGGAGTTAATGAGACGAAGGTCTTGAACCAGCCTGTAGGACCCGTTAGGTTTTTTAACTGCCAGAATGGGGGTGTTGAAAGGAGAGTGTGTAGGCCTAAGATATCCCTTTCGTAATAAATCTTGGATGATGGGTTCTAATCCGAGGAGGGCTGTGGTTGTGAGTGGATATTGTGGTTGACTAATATATCTTGAAGGATCCCTTAAGACAATGTGAATAGGGCTGCATTTAGCCATAGAGGGTGTAGTTGTGTCCCAAACCTCAGGGTTAACTGGTTTAGATAGTTGTGGAAGAGTGCGTGAAGGAGGTGTATCTGCCCCTAGGAACATCATAAGGAAATGAGAGGCGGGGGAGGTGTGGGGTGATATGTGAATGGTGACTTTCAATAGTGAGAGTATGTCCCTTCCCAGAAGGGGAGTGGGGCAATGGCTTATAACGAGAAAGGAGTGTGTGAAGGACAAAAGGGATCCCTGAATATGACATGATAAGGGGGGGGTTTTTCGAGGGAAAATCTGTTTACCTCCTACCCCGACAATAGGAGTTTTTGAGGGTGTGGTAGGACCCCAATACTCCCTCAAGACCGAAAAAGCGGCACCAGTATCTAAGAGGAAGGTAATAAAGCGTCCATCCACCAGGAAGGTGACCCTAGGCTCTTGCTTCTTGATGGTAATAGTCGGGAGGGAAGGCCCAGGGCTTCGTCAATCCTCCTCTGCCAAGCCCAGGAGAGGCTGGGTTTGCCGGGTGGCTGACCAACCTCCCCTCCGGGTTGATGGGCAGTCCACCCCCCAGTGTCCCCTTTGGTGGCATTTTGGGCAGGGGTTGGAGGGTGTCCTTGGCGAAGGACAATCTTTGGCCCAATGTCCCTCCTTACCACATTTGAAGCAAGCTCCAGGGGGTGTCTTATTAGGACGGCGTGGTGATGGTCTTCTCTGAATGACCTGGGCCAGCATTTGGAGCTTGGCATTTTCAGCCCTCTGCCTACGGCGTTCGCTTTCATCCTCTCTACCATGAAAAACCTTGAAAGCGACAGCGAGGATTTCGGTCTGAGGAGTAGCAGGGCCCTGTTCAAGCTTTTTAAGCTTGGCTTTAATGTCAGGGTAGCTTTGGGCCAGAAAATATGTCATTAAGACATGACGGCCATCAGGGGTTTCTGGGTCAAGGTTTGTGTACTGTTGAAGGGCCTTGGTTAGTCTATCCAAGAATTCTGAGGGTGTTTCCTCCTTTTTCTGAATGACCTCCTGCACCTTCTGAAAGTTAACAGCCTTTCGGGTGGCCTTTTTCAGGCCCGCCAAGAGGCAGGACGCAAAAAGGTCACGAGACTGCAAGCCTTCAGGGGTGTTATAATCCCATAGGGGATCCTGCTCTGGGACAGCATGAGGGCCCGTGGGGTGGTTGGGATTGGTCCTATGAGTTTCATCAGCATGGGCTTGGGCTAGCTCCCAGACCCGTCGCCTTTCCTCAGGGAGAAGTGTATTGGCTAAGAGCATGTAGATGTCATGATGAGTGAGGCTATATGCTTGCAGGACCCATTGAAACTCCCGAATGTAAGTGGTGGGGTCAGTGGTGAATGAGCCTAGCTTCCTCTCTAGCTGAGTAATGTCCGACATGGAGAAGGGCACGTGGACTCTGATGACACCCTCGGGACCAGCTACCTCACGAAGGGGTGCGATTGTCTTGGGGATGGGAAGGAGTCCCTTAGACCTGGTAACAGGAGGACTGAAAGAGGCAGGCGGCGGACAGGAAGGAGAGGGAGGGGAAGGGGGTGTCTCTGCGGAGGAGGAGGTAGAGCAGGCAGAAGAGGGCGGAGGGGAGGGGGATGAAACGGAAGGCTGAGGATCCCTGGAACCAGGCTGAGGAAGAGGAGGGTATAGCGGGAGAGGAGGAGCAGATGGGGCTGGGGGATAAGGTGGGGGTTCATCTGCTGGGTCAAATGAGGAAGAATCTGCGAAGTCAGGAATAGAAGTAGGGGAAGAGAGGAGGTTGGAAGCAAGGAGGACTTCAGAGGGGGAGCAGGAGGAGCAGAGAGCAGGGTGTTGTGCGAGAAGGCTAAAACCTTCAACGCAGGGAATCTCCCTCCACTTTTTCAGACGCTGGCAGTAGTTAAAAAGATCTCGAAGGAGGTTTGGATCTAAGGAGCCTTCTGGAGGCCAATGATTGCCATTATCCAGTGGATATGTAGGCCAATCTTGGGTGCAGAATTTGATTAAAAGTTTGGGCTTAATGTCTGGTGTGAGGGAAAGTGTGGCCAGATTTTTTATTAAGCATTTGAGAGGTGAGGCTTCAGGTATAGACGAAGAGGTGCCCATAGTCACAGGGAGAGATGAAAGAGAGTAGAAGAGAACAGGCTTAAGCGAGAGAGGCAAAAGGGAAAACCCGGGCTGGAACGGCTTCCAGGAAGCCCAGAGCGAACGGGGGTCAAGTGGGCGTCCCCAAAATGACCAGCCGTCGCCAGGAACTACAGAGGGCACTACCCGGTCGTCACCAGTGAAGTGCGGTCTGTGAGACCCAATGGGGTCGGAGCCTCGGGCAACCTGACGTCAGGAAAGTTTTCGACCGTAGCGGAATAAGTCAGAAATGAAAACAGAACTCCGGTTCCGGTGGAACGCAGTTCCAGGCCGGGAGTTCAGTTTTCCCGCCCGAACAGAAAGGCAGCTTCAGGCAGACTTAGTGGCCCAGCAGGAAGTAAAAGCAGCTCTAGTTCAAAGCAGCAGCAGTAGCAGCAGCAGCGGAGGAGGAAAAACCATAGAACCTCTCGTAAACCTAAAAGCCTCACGCCCCAAAGGGAAACGGATCACCAGAGGGTCCACTGCGGCCGGTAAAGGCCTTAGTGGGAGGAATTCCCTCCCCCCAACGAGCGTCTGGAGAGTGCCGGACGATCAACGGTCACAGCTCCAGCTTTAGCCCGAAGGGAGTTGGCGAGCCAGGGTCAAGGGGGCTTACCTACGGTCGAATCAGTGGTGAGTGTAGGGGAGCCGGCGTCTGAAAACGGCGGACCTGGGCGAGGAATCTTCGGCGGGGCAGGGGACGGGGGCTCTGGCTGGGAGAGACCTCACCCGTCTCCTCACACGGGGCACCAGATGAAAGGAATCCCCACGCAAAGACACCTCGCCGGGAGAATTCCAATTTTATTGCAAAAGCTGTGTGCTTATATAGAACTAAAGGGGAGATGGTAGGGCTTAGATAAATGGCAGGATACCCGTTTATTGGCAAGTTCTTCCAGATATCAGTTCCCGCGCCCAGGAATTAGTTCTCATTGGGGCTAAGGTTCCCGCTAGCGAGGTTTAAATTTAGCGCCGGCGGGAGAATTTCACAAGGGCGGGAACTTTTCGCGCCACTGCAGAGAAGAAGAAGGTAGGGAGAAGAAGTCCTTAGACGCCATGTTGGGGTTTCTCTCTGGGGTATGGCTGCTGTTTACACTTTTCCCAACATATATTAGAACAGGTTTTATAACAGTTTTATTGTTTGTAAAGTACTTTGGTAACTGCAGGAGTTTTTAGCAATTTTATTTAAAATTGTTCTCATTAGTACAGGGCATTCTCAACTACTCATGTCTTATGCATGATACTAATTGTCATGGTCACCAGACTCCTTAAAACATTCAGTAAGATAATTTCCAAACCCTTTTGTTTTTGATTTCTAATGCTCTATAAATAATTCTTACCATTCACTGTTTCAAAGGACTTATTTTTGGTGGTAAAATAGAGCTTTGAGTATTTTGTGCTACTGAGAAAGCTACAGGGGGAAAATGGTAGGTAAAGTTTCATAATTCACAATTATTCCAGTAAAAGAGGGGTGGGAACCACATAATTATCATCTAGAATTACAATAATCTGGCAGCGTGGCCTCTCTGTTGACTTTTTTACTCTTCCATCTGTGCATCATTGAAATAAAGCTTCGTGTTTGGTGTGTCAGGTCTTCCCACCTGGTTTCCATATTCACCATAGTCCTAGCTTCTTGTTCCCCACTGTTTATATAAAGTTTAGAGTCATGTTGAAAAAAATCATGAACAAATATTTGGCAGTGGTTTGAAATTAAACGAAAAAAGCACTTGAGGGAGAGGTACCCAGTTTTCTCATGCATGGCAATAGAATCTTATTTCCATTTATTTAGGTCTTCTTAAATTCTCATGATCAAGTTTATGCTATCTTTTCCATAAAAAACTTACATACTTTTAAAAAAATCTTTATTCCAACTTGTCATTCCTTTTGTTGATTTTGCAAATAGTTTTTATAACATTCCTTATGGTATCATGTTCTTTATAGGAATCCAGTTATTCTAAGATTCAGTAGCTTTATTACACTCCCATTAGTTTTAATAATTTTCTTTGATATTTGCAATCATATTGTTTATTGCTTGTAAAGAATCTTTTTTTTTTTTTTTTTTTTTTTTTTTTTGCAGTGCTGGGGATTGAACCCAGGGCCTTGTGCATGCAAGGCAAACACTCTACCAACTGAGCTATATCCCCAGCCCCCTGTAAATAATCTTTATTGAGTTGTTTCTAATCTTTGTTCTTTTGAATATGTATTTTTAATTTTTACTCTTCACTTCTAACCAAGTTGCACAGAGAAACTGTCCATATGGTACTAACTCTTGTAAAAATGTTTGATGTTTGTAATCAGTTTGCAAAACTATGCCATAAGTGTTAGATAAAATGATGCATCCTTTAATTTTATGTGTATAACAAATCAAGTTATTAATTTGGTTTCAAAATAGTCTGTCTGCTTACTTCCACCTGTTTTACCAATTACTAATAGATGTGTATTTCAACTTTTTCCTATTGGGTAATTTGTGAATTTCTTCTTGCAATTCTTAGTTATTTTTATTACAAGTGTACTAGTTTAGAACTCTTGGTTCTTTCTGGTAAAATTTAAAAGTATGAACATCTTTGTCCAAAATTAGGGGTTTTTAAAAACTCTTCATTTTGTTGATTTATTTTTATGTGGTGCTAAGGATCGAACCCAGTGCCTCACATGTGCGAGGCAAATACTCTGCCTCTGAGCCACAACCCCAGCCCTCAAAATTAGAGTTATTAAATTTGCTTACTTGTGTATATTTTCCTAGTAATTTTTTTAATATTCAATTTCATTATTTCTGCATGTACAGATAAGATATGCTTGCTTTTTATTCAATTTGACATATCTAGATTTAAATGGACATTTTCGTCACACTCCTTGTGCATGACTATGATCTCACTTTGAATTTATTGTGTTGCTTGTTATTTTTAAATCTTATTTGCTATCTTCTTTTTGATTAACTGAATTGCAAAATTGTTTCTTTTTTTTCTACTTCCCTCCTTCTCTTTAGCATACCAGCCAACATCCCACCACTGAGCTACAACCCCAACCTCCCCAGTTTTTCCTTTCTTTCCTCTACTGATTTGAATTTATTTGTTCTGTATTTATTCTTTTAGAGATTACACCTAAAACTAATGCACACTGGGAGTAATTTAAAGCTAATACCCCAAGTTCAAATTTCAGTTATATTTTTACTTCTCAACATTCTTTTGGCCATTTTGTCAATTATGATCATCTTTGTTAATAGATTAGATGACTGCTTTCTCATGTTTTAATTCCATGTAGCTAGATGTGAAATGTAGCTATATATAAAATAGTTACATGTTCCTGGTGTCTGATATTTATTTTGGGGACTCTGAGTTTACAAATTTCTTTTCTCAATATTTCTTTTTGCATCTGAGACTTTCCCTTTAAAAGGTCATTTTCTTTCTTTTTGAAAGCTGTTCTTCAGAACTTCCTCCTGTGGGGTGTGCTGGCAGTAAACTTCTCAGTATCTTATTGCCTGAGAGGATCTTCATTTTTATCACTCATTTTTGAAAATAGCAGCTGAGCAAAAATTTCGAGATGGATAGTAATTTTATTTCCAATTATGAAGAGCTTGTTGCGCTCCACAGTTCTTTCCTTTCAGAAGTCTTTCTTCCATATCTGCTTCATTCAACATTTTCTTTTTCTTTTTTCTTTTGACATTTTCTTTAATGTTCTTCAATTTCACCATAGTATGTCTAGATATGGATTTGCTTTTTATTTATCCTGCTTGGTATTCCAGTATTTTCTCTAGTCTGGAAATTTCTTAGCTATTTGGAATATTGCCTCTTCCTAATTATGTCCCATCTTTAGAAACTTCAGCCAGACACGCATTCTCTCTTCTCTGTACCCCTTTCAGGGCTCCCAATTTGTTTCTCTCTGTGCTACAAGCCATGTAATTTGGTTACATGTATTAATCATTTCACCAGTCTTCAAATCACTTGTGTCCAATATTTGATCCAACAAATCTTAAAATTTTCAATAAAAACAATAATTTCATTTCCAAACATTTGTTTGGTTCTTTTGTAAATGGCAATTATCTCTATTAATAGTA